>NC_139514.1:35053362-35653362 GCF_947247035.1 Vipera ursinii | reverse complement strand
TAAATGCGCGGAATTTAAATTGAAATTCTAGTAATTGTGAATACCCCCACCTCAAGTTTTATCCCCTATACATTGTTTTTAAAAAATGGGAATACAGTTTGACAAGAATGGTTATTTAAGTATTCCTTTTCCAATGAATTCACTCCATTTCAATGCATTCAACTCACACCTCAGCCTCTCCTGATACAACTAATTCTCACTTCTATACAGGAAAATGGGCAAGTTTTTATTTTTTCAACAAATATTCTGTGCAATGGAACATGCACTAACCATTAACTTTATGCCAGAATTTCAAATCATAAAAGTTATCCAATCACTTTTTCATCTTTAGGAATCATTCTAGTGAAATATATTACTTTTTCTAGGTTTTCACAATGAATGCATAATTACAATTATTCTTTCAATTTGCTTGGTAAACCACAAGTATGTCAGTCTTTGTACATTTTCAGATCCATATTCTTTACTGAACACAACCCAAATCCAACCACACTGTGTATGGTTGGATTTTCAGCCAGCATAACCTATCTAGAGACAAAAATCCTCACATTTACATCCTCAACCAACATATCTCTAATATCATAACAAGCGTTCTTGTATGTGTATCCATACATACATTAAACGATTAAGTCATCATGTATTGTTTACTCTGGTTCATGCTGTGTCTTTAACACAGCTTTCTATTTATTCTCAAGTATACTTTATTTTCATGTTGCTCTTATCACATTCAGCAAATAACTTGGATTACCATCTTTGCACAAAACATAATTCTATCTATCCATTTTGTTTTCTATAAATTAAACATGCCATACATTTTCTATAAAATGTATACACAGATTGTCAAGTATTTCAAATGGTATAGAAGGTCAACTACAATTTAACCTAATTATTTCAGAGGAGCAGCAATGGCTTATATAAATAGTAGCGTATAATCCCCTAATTGCATATAATAACTATTAAAGTATGCATGTGAATAAAGGTCAGTTATCCCAACTCAAAAAATTCTTACCTTTTGGCAGCTTTATTGCTTTCGGGAATTTTCCAGGAGCCAAGAAGCCCAATAACTAGAACCCTAAGTCACAATCCCTGTTAGCGCCTAAATGCCCTTCAATTATGAGGCATCCTATAAACCAGGGGTCCCTAACTCCCGGTCCGTGGACCGGCACTGGTCCGCAGCATACCAACAAGTGAGCTGCACAAACAAGCAAAGTCCATCCTCGGGATGCAGGTAGTGTTCAAAATCACACCCCTTCTGGTCCGTGGAAAAACCTTTCTCCATGGCACCGGTCCCCAGTGCCCAAAAGGTTGGGGACCTCTGCTATGAACTGTTAAGTACAGATATGACTCCAAACTATGTCACTCTTAGATGACTCAGCAGCAGCAGTAGAAAGGCCTGCATAGGTCAGCTCTCCTATGGATAGCATATCCTAAACAACTTACTCTAGGTTTATTCAAATCAAATAATAAAGCAGCATATCATATCACTCACACATTCTAACTTAATCCTTGCCTAGGCAAATCACTTCATATAAATTTCATTTTTGAATAGGAATTCTGCAACAAATTTACCTCAAAATTCATTTTTGTCTCTTGGTGACATGCAAATTTTGTTTTACTTGATAAAATAATTAACATAACATTATTTGGAGTTCAACAAGTGTTTTGATCAAGTCTCATGTAATACTCTTGTAGAAAAAAAACAAGATGAATAAAGCTGAGAAATATGTCAGCTTCATACTTTTTCATAATAAACTGCTTTTTATGGTGGTTAGCTATAAGCTAGTTATATGCACTTATAAACAAAGCACAACTGACTGCCAATTTACTGCTTGTATTATGAAAATCTTGCTAGAATAAAGTAAGCAAAGAGCTAAAAAAATCATTTCCAGAAACTGAGGCAAATTTCAGGAGTCCTGGAATGACAATAGACTGCTTACTAGCCTTAAAACAGGTCTGAAACACTTAATAAAATTTAATAACTACTGAATGTTGAAAGACTTCTTATGTTCTGAAGAAAACTACAAAATAAAGGATATATATGGCAACTGTGGGATTATTTATTCATTACAAACACAATGTTAAGGATATCCTTGCTTTACTCCATGCCACAACAAATTTAATGTCAAACATAACTCCTGTTAACTTATCAACGTTTAAAAATGTTATCCAAATGTATTTTAAATTATGTTCTATTGAATTCATTCTGATTCTTCTTCTAAAGATATCCCAGCAGAGTGGAGGTGGAATTAACTTTGTAAATCACACAATGAGTTCAGCTGTATTGATCTCAGCTTACACAAAATAAGCCATGAAATGGATTAAAACCTGTTTGAGTATAGCATACAAAAGCGTAATGACTTGTTTTTTTCTTTATGTTGTGTTAAATATAATATTTTTCCCCAACTTCAAATAAATTCAAGAAAAGCTTTCTTAGTCTCATAAATAATAAATTTGTGTACATTGACCATTTTCTAAGGATGTATTCAGCTTGATTATTCTTCTGTCTTAAGCTTTTTCCAATATCAAATCATCCTGTCAAACCTCAACATATTTTAACTAGTAAAACATACTCTTGGAAAACTCAAGAGGCATAAGTAAGCAATGATTTAAAAAACCAGATTAGCTTTCTATCATATGAAGGACCAGGGCTTTTTTTCTCATAGAACGCTCAGAATGGAGTTCCGGCACCTTTTTTGGATGGAACCTTGTAGGGTAGGCAAGGCGGGTTGTACGACATGTGTGAGTTCCGGCACCTTTTTCTTTTACGAAAAAAGCACTGTGAAGGACTATGTTATTTCCATTCAAAATATGTGTTTCAATCACAAGTCACAATCACTATTACAGTATTAAAGCATGATGTGAAATCAGTATGCTCACTCCTCACCTTTTGAACTAGAATGATGCAGCCATTTAACTCTTGTGGTAGTAGTCTTCATATGCCTAAGCTTACCCAAAGTATTCACTATAGGATGTTATCCTCCTTTTCATACCACAACTCTATGGCAGAGTAGGAATAACACAGAGAACTAGGAACTATCCTTTGTCCTTCATATTCCAGCTACAGACGACTAGAAAATTAATTTGCAATTCCATTCTTGCTCGCCGGAAACAAACTCAGCAGTATTTACTTTTGATTAAGCTCGCAGAAGATCAGATAAGACAGCATTAGTACTACACAAGTTCAATAATCTTCAACATGCTGTTTTCTGCAATTACTTCACACAAATCCACCTTTAATCCTTCCAAAGTAGATTTAGGGTATTTTAATGTTTATTGTTTGGCTAGGTCTTCACTCTTTTTGAGTTCTCGAAAGTACCAATACCTGCTTTTCCACCACTGATAAAATCTAAGGAGTTATATTTAAGACTAAAAAGATTCTGAAAGGATGAACTCGAAAGTCCTACACAGCCGCGTCGGCTTCAGCACCTGCTAACAAACATCAAGCTAGTTATTTGCCAATCCTAATCAGTTAGTGAGGGTTTTTTTTTCCTCCTGTCTCCCGCCCAATCCCGAGAAAGGTAGGGAATCCGGAATGGAATGTCCTGAAAAGGGCGGAGTCCAGCTATATACTGACATCCGCCTGTCCCCCACCCCCCATTAAAGCTACCCTCCCTCATCAGCAGAGACAGCAAATGCAGCTTCCAGCTAGCCCTGCCCGTCACGGTCCTCCCAGAATGCTGGACGTAACGGTCTCGGCGGCGGCTCCAAGTGACAAGGTGGAATCCCTACGAGCTCTAACTCCCAGCAACAGCGCCGACAACAAACCATAACAAGGCAGCGGGACACACACACACACACACACACTTCGCCCCCCGCCCGCCCGGAGGCGCGCTTCTTATAGAAACGGAAGCCTGAGGCAGACACACACGAACGCGTACACACACACACACACACACAGTCTCTAAAGGAAAGAATTGCAGGCTTCGACGCTCTCGCCAACAGCTCCTACCAAATCGCCGCCGGAAAGAAGACGCCTACCGAGAGAGAGAGACGCTCACGGCGCGACAGTCACAAATGTTGATCAGCAACAGCTCGGATCCTGGTTAGTCTCTAGTCCGCAAAGTGATGCAGCCTGCATTAGCCAAGTTTCGCAGCTTCAGGCTGGGAGTCAGACTGAAGAGAAAAGCCGAGCAGGCAAACTCTTTTCTCACGCACACGCACCCCCTTCTTCCCACCTGGTTTCTCCCCCCTCCTCCCTTCCCCTCCCCTGGATTCGCGAGCTCTCCGCCCGCACTCGCGAATGCCAGGGCCGGTCCAGCCCAGAAGCAGCCCGGAGCGGCCGGCTCCGTACGAGACCCCCGTCGTCCCCCCCCCCCCTCCGCCGCTGCATTTACATGTGGGTGAAATATTAACGCAGGGACGAAACGCCTTCGGAAATGGGGAGAGGGCGAGCGGGAGCGCGCTATTCTTCTCGGCCCTTTCTGAAGAAGTGAGGGCTTTTCTTCTCGCCTCACCGCCGCCCCCTTTTCCGACCGAAAACTTCGCTGGCGGAGCGGGCAAAGAAAAGTTTCGCCGAAGTCTCGCCCGCCACTCCGCTCCCAACAACAAGCCCCTTCGGCCTCCACGTCGAGACGGACTTCGGGAGGAAACTGGTTTGGTCCGGCGAACCGACGCCCCCTTCCCGGAAAAAAAAAAAAGTTTTTGCGCTACTCACCGCAGCAGACGCGGGAGAGGAGCAAACCCAACGACAGCAAGCCGGGTAAGGCAGGCATGGTTCGGCGGCGGCAGCAGCAACAATGCCGGGGCAACGGGGAAGAGGAGGCTAACTCGCGGCCGGGCGGAGCGGCCGTCTCTATGGACCCGGCCATGCTGGAGGCTAGGAGCTACTCCCAACCGCCGCCGCTACGACTCCCCAGCGCTCCCACTGACTACAGCCTCCCTCTCCTCTTCCCTGCGCCGGGTCCGTGTGTCACTGTGAGGGAAGGCGCCGCCCCCGCCGCCCCTCCCTCCAAAGGAACGGGACACACCACCCCGCCTGCCAGAGAAGGGGGGGCGGAGGAAAGGCAGACTTTTCCCCATGCGCGCTGAGCCACGGCGCGCGAAGCTTCTCCCTTCTTGAAGGCCATTCCCTAAGGAGCTGTCCCCAGTCTGGATGACGTAGCGCCTCCTGGGAAGCTGGACATCTCGGAGATGTCACAATGTCTTTTTCTTCCCCCCGTAAACGTTATTGGTACGTTCCATTCCTCCCCCTACTCACTTGTACCAACCCAAACGGGGGGGGGGCTGTGTGTGGAGGGGGAAAAATCATTGCTTTTCTTTCTCTGGCTTTTTGCTTCATCCACATTTTTTTTTCTTTCTCCGAGAGTATTTCTGTGCGTTCTTTTGTTTCTGACGGTAATATAGTTCTTTGCCGTAATTTCCTTCTTCCATCTCTTTTCGTTACTTCCCCGTCCTTATTTTTCCCAGCCTCTTCATTTACTCTTGGCATTGTTACTGTAAATCCCTGGCGATGCTGGAAAACTTGGCTTGCTGGCAAATGCCTTTGCTAGCTCACTCTCTGGCTTTTCCCCTGGGATAACGTGTGTTCTCCGACCAGCTAAAAGACCCGTGAACAGAGTACGGCAAATACACAGCAAGAAGGAGAAAGAAAACGAAGATCGGGGATTTCTCTGTCTCGATGCAAATCATCATCAGCTTCCCCATCCCAAAGCCAGCAGTTCTTCGCCACCAATACCATGTAGCCGTGACACGACTTCCCATATTTGCCTGCCTCAGGAGTGGTTCGCCACACTAGCGCCAGTGGGATTCCTTCCCGCCCCATCCCGCCGATTCAGGGGGACGATTTTGCAGGAACCTGGCGAGAATTGTTTTTAAGGGTGGAGTTTTGCACTGTTGCCTTGCTGGCTGATAATGGACAACAATTGGAGGAGAGAAGAAGGAAAGAGTCTGGCTGACAAAGTTAGCATGAGGCACCCTCACTAAATATGCTGTTATCTGCCAACATAATTGCCAGTGAAATAGATCAGGTTCTGTGGTAGTAATTTTGCAGTTTTATATCCATTCAACAGAAGCAAGGAGAAAAAAATAAGGAGACAGTGACAATGCAAACTTTAGAAGTCTTTATTTTCGAGGGGTGGGGATGGAGTTGTTTTCCTTTCTTACCTATCCGCAACAACTGGCCTTTCTTAGGGTCATTTTTGTCGTCTACTTGCCGTGTACTGGTAAGGTAGCCCCAAAGCTCATTTTGCAGAGTCCATTAAAGATGTGTGGTGGTGAGCTGTTGCACTGTGGAAAGAGATTAGAGTTGGCAGGAGTGAAAAGCAGCATATCATGTTCCCAATCCTCTTAGCCAATCAGATCTCTTTAGAAATAATGGGGTTTGGAAATGAGGAGATGATGGAAGAATGTTTATGAACGTGTCTTGTGTGTGGCTTTGAGAAAATGGAAATTGACACACACTGAGACCCTGATTCTGTAATACTTAGACCTTCCAGAGAGATCTTTTGGACTATAATGATTTGTTCTTTATTCTCCACCTTTTGGAAAAAAACACACCATGTAATACAACTAATGATGGCCTTACTTTGGATATGAATATCTATATGAATATATAGAGAGGGAATTCTGCATGTAGAAAGATTCAGATTAAATGGTTTCATATCATATATTGCATTGTTTTATTTATCACAGTATGTACTTCCTAATTCAGAGTATTTATTTAGTTTCACTATGCTAAATTAACCTAAGTGTCAAATTTGAAAGAAAAATGGCCAGCTTTTCAATTTTGTGTGTATGTATCTTAATGCTGTGGGTTTTACATATGTGGCTTAAATATGTATGTAAATATTTCTTTTGAAACTTGAGTCTTCAAATATTTCACCACATGTTAGAAAGCACTTTCTTAGTAAATATCTCAAGTGTTGAATAGAGCCACCTTGGTATATTGGTTAAGGTGCTGGCCTGGGAACTGGGAGACTGTGACTTCCAGTCCTGATTTAGGCATCAAAATCGGCTAGGTGACTGGGCTTTTGGACTTTCAGCCCAACTCAACTGACAGGGTGGTGGTTGTGAAGAAAATAGGAGAAGGAAGGAGTAAAGCACTGTGAAGCGGTATATAAATCTAAGTGCTATTTCTATAGTTATTTTTAGTTGGTGTTAGTCACTTTGAGTTATTTATAAACAGTAATAAAGGCCGGATAAAAATCAAACACACCAAATAGATTTTTAAAAATGGGACCTATTTTTTTGTAAGATGACCAGTGCATCTAACGCACCTGGAGAGCACTAGGTTAAAGAAAGGCTTATATTGATAGGCCTCAGTTTGTGTGAGTTGGAAGGAAAGTTTCCAATTCATCTTTTTGAGTACAGATTCCCCACAGGGCTGTGTTTTGAGTCCGTTATTATTCACCTTGATGACTGCTGTGCCAAGTCTGCTACAAACCATATTGTGAAGTATGCGGATGACAAGGCAGTGGTGGGTCTTATCCGGGATGATAAGAATTCTTATAGGGAGGAGGTGAAGGCTTTGGTGGACTGGTGCAATAAAAATAACCTGATTTTGAATGTTAATAAAACAAAGGAGATCACTGTTGATTTTAGAAAGAGTCTGAATAGTCGTACTCCACTTTGTATCAGGGCTGCAGTTGTGGAGGTGGTCAATAGTATTAATTTTTATTTTATTTTTATTTTATTTTAATTCCATTTATATCCCGCCCTTCTCCGAAGACTCAGGGCGGCTTACAAGCTTAGCAGTAGCCTTCATTCTATGTATATGCCTGCTTATTAGGGCTTTCACACACACACCCCAAGCGGCATTATTACAAAGTCAGCTTATTGCCCCCAACAATCTGGGTCCTCATTTTACCTACCGTGGAAGGATGGAAGGCTGAGTCAACCTTGAGCCTGGTGGGACGCGAACCTGCACTAATTGCAGGCAGCTGGTGTTACTTAAGGAGGCATTAGCCCACTGCTCCACCAAGGCTCTTTTAAGTACCTGGAGGTGCAGATAATTAATAATCTGTCTTGGTCTTTTCATACGTTATCTTTAGTGAAACATGTAAACCAGCGTTTGTATTTCTTGTGTTGGATGAGGACAGCACATCTTTTTTCTCCTTCTGTCCTAGACACATTTTACAGAGGCACGATTGAGAGCGTTTTAACAAATTGCATCACTGTTTGGTTTGGTAGTAACAGTGCCTAAGATAAAAGGTCCATGCATAGAGTGGTAAGGATAGCTGAGAAGATTATGGAAAGCTCGCTTCCCATTATTCAGGATACTGCTTATAAGTGCTATGTGTTTAGAACTCGATGCATTATTAGAGAACCCACACACCCACTTCACAGTCTGTTTCTGTTGCTCCCCTCTGGGAGGAGGTTTCGAAGTATTTATAGCAGAACTATTAGATTCTGTAACAGCTTTGTTTCTTATGCCATCCGTCTTGTAATTTCTCAGGATTTGTTTTTACGCCATGTATATGTATACATTTGAACTAGACTGTGGTGTTTTTCTGTGTCATGTATGTGGGTATATGCATTATGGTATTTTTTGAGAACTGAATACAATTTCATTTTAATGTATGCTGATTGGAGTACATTTAAAGTGACAATAAAGTTTTTATTCTATAGTCTAGTGTTAAATTGTCAATATTTAATGGCTTGGACAGACAGGGGAGGGATAGGGGGATATTGTTTTTATAACCTTTTATTTTTCCTAGAAGTTAATTGCTATCCCTATTAGAAACAAGACTAAACTGGGTACAGTATATTTGATGCTGCAAGGGTTGGGTTTTATGTGTGAATGTTTCTCTCTGTGTTATGCATGCAAATTTTCACTTGGAGCTGTGAGCAGCCCAAGGCAGGGAAGCCCCTAACAGAAACAATTTAATCCAAATTGCATCAATTCCTTCTGCTTACTTTGAACATGCTGTGCTTGAAGGACAAAAGTGTGCAGAGTCAAAAGCAAAATCTGTAGCGTGAAGTACAAAGAAGACTCTAAGTATCTGAACCTAAATTATAGATTGATAGCTGTAAATTGGAGTGTTTTGCAGCTACTAGTGTTTTTACTTTCAGGATTCCTTCCGGAAGTTCATATTATTATAATCTAATTTTGTAGCTGATAAAGTGATCTCATCCCCTTTCTTTTAATAGAACATTATTGGAATAATGTAATATATTGGGATTATTCCTAGTTCAGATTTATGATTGGGACTGTGTTTCAACACTGAGTAAATGTGCTTATTTCTGGCCAAATTCTCAGCTTTTCTTCCTAATATACTATTTTATAGGAGAAAAAGAAGATTATTTTATAGGAAAGTATAGTAAGAGGTTTCTCATGCTGGAGCTGTATGGAGCTATTCTTTCATTCTTCTAAAGAATCCTGATTTATTTAGATGTGTTTTAAAATGTATTTATTTTAAGTTGTAAGCTTCCACAACTGTAAATATCTGGACACATCCCAGTATTCTAGTACATATGCATCACAAAGTAATATTCTATGAAACATTTCTATAGGGAAAATAATCTTAAATTTGATAAAGCATTTTATATAATGTAAACAAAGCAACATCAACAAGTTTAATTCTGCAGTGTTTGTGAATTTAAGTAGTGGACAAATTCTAAATTTATCTCTAATAATGGTCTGCTTATCAAAATCCAGTTATATATTAAAGATATTTGCTAACAGTCCATAGCAATTTAGGAGATCAGAAAAAAATATTACAAGGCATGTTAGTAGAGATTGTTTTCTGTCTTCAAAATTGCTTTAATCTAGAAATTATTCATAACCTAGCTAGCCAAACTTTGGGTGGGTTTGGACTATACCATTTTTTTGGAGAAGTGAATCTGCTATAGGAAGAACATTTATGCAAAGCTTCTTTAGGGATTAAAGTCTGTGTGTTTTCACATATCAAAATAGTAAGAAAATATGCCACCTATTTTGAACCATCTTATTGATAAGGTCTGAGAGGAATGTGATGGGTGAAAAAAGTACTACAAAGTACTATATCATCAGATCAAGTAATATATTTAGGACTTATCACATTGGAAGAGTAGACACTTTACTCTGTAAAATCATGCTTTGATATCTGACAAATATGCTGTAGTGATAGAATTTATCTCACTAAGGGATGTCAGAGCTTCTTGACTTGACATTAATACAAGCTATTATAAGAAAAGGTCTATTGAGAGATTGATAGAGGATTTCTATTCTGATTGTACAATCCTAGTCATGTTTCTTGGAAAACACAACATACTTAACTCAAACATTCATTTACCTGCACATACTTCCTTACTACTGTATTTGACAGCTTGTTTGGAGGTTCCAGCAGGGGAGCACAGTTATCAAATATTCTTGATCAAAGCTTGGTACATTCTTTCTTTCTGGGGTGGTCATCTTCTTCCACTGATGCACATGAACGCACATGGAGCAATTACGGAAGGAAAGGTACCTGTTTAGTTAACCAGCTCATTGATATTAATTCTCTCGATCAATGGGATAACAGGTGTCGTAGCCAGATAGCCCTCACATCCATAGTCAAAAACCTGGTAAGATCTTGGCTAATCATTTAATGCAGAAGAAACAGGGCAATTCCAATTATTAGATGTGAAAAGGATGAAATGTATAAAACTGTAATGTATCTAAACTCACTTTTTAAATTTTATTTAGAATTCTATAGCAAATCAGAGAATGTATTGAATGAAGATATAAATGCTCGTTTAAATAAAGTTAATCTATCACAGTTAGATGATACACAAAACTTAACTTGCCTGATGTAGAGATCAAACAATTTTAAAAATTGCAAGTGGTTAAATACAAGGATTAAATGGATTCCCCATTGAGTGATATTCTAGACCTGCCTTAGGCACAAAACCAGCTAGGTGACCTTGGGCCAGTCCCTTTCTCTTAAGACCTTGGAGGGAGGCAATAGTAAACCCATTCTGAAAAACTTTGCCAAAAAAACCTGCAGGGACTTATCCAGTCAGTCACCAAGAATTGGATTGAATGGGGGGAAAAAAACCCTGGGCGTAAAACTGGCTGAAAATTTGAGCCTTCTGGTAACATTTTTTTTCTCTGTGAGGGACATGGCAGTTTCTAAATTTGACATAAATACCATAACTTCTCCATATTATTGAAAATCCATCTTGTCAGCAGGTAAAGAGGTTGAGTTAGAAGTGATATCCCAACTTAATGGCTTAGTGCAATGCACACCTCAAACAGTTGTGATTCATTCAATAATAAAAATGGTTAACCAATGTATCTGTCAAGTTTCCGACGTATGGGCTTTTCAGTGACTCTGAGACATTATTTACCTTAAAAGTCCTTTATTAGCCTAATACACTGGCAAATGCTTGCTCAAAGGAAGCTGGAATCTGAAATCTCCACCCCTTGCACAATATATTAAAACACAATTCTCCACCTTTCTAATGTTGTCATTAATCATATTCTCCAATTTAAAGAATCAGTTTCCCTTCCGTTAGAAAACCCACCAAGGTCTTATCTTCTCTAATTAGAGATGGCCTTGAAAGGTGCAATCCTACTCGTCCCCCCTCCCAACCTTAAACTAAATCTCTTAAAGCAATACACAACTTAACGTATGTAATGGCTACTTCTTCATCTCTTGTCAAGCAATAACATTCGATGTTAGCAGCGTTGACATCTGGCCCCCTTACAAAAAGGACAGATCCTGTATTGTAAACAAAACACAAGTTAGGAACTGGCTTTTGGTTTGTTAGGGTGTTTCTCATAAAACCTTTTGATAAGTCTGTCAGCTTTCACATCAGTAGATTTCACCCAAATGACTTTTGACAATGGGTATCCCTTCCATTGTACTAGGTATTACAATTTTCCCTTAAAGATTCAAGAGTCAAGAATATGTTTCACTTCATAATGGGTCTGACCTGCTACCATGAGGGGTCCAGGTGCTTTCTTAGGGGGAGGTCTAAAAGTGGAGGTTCGAAAAGGTTTCAGCATGCTACAATGGAACACCGGGTGAATTTTCCCCCAAAGTCTGGGTAGTTTCAATTTTACTGTGACCGGGTTGATGATTTTCACAATGGGGAAAGGCCCCAAGAATTTTGGCCCCAATTTCTTATTGGGTAGTTTAAGGTGTAAGTATTTGGTCGACAAATAGACCTTTTCCCCAACTTGGAATGTTCTTTGGGGACCTCTCTTTTTGTCAGCTTGCTTTTTGTAGGTCTCAAAAGTCTTTTTTAAGGCCACCTTTGTATTTTTCCAAACTTCTTCCAACCCCTCATCCAATGATCAATAGTCTGGGAAGCGGAGGGTAACTAAGGGTTGAATTCTTTCCCTGTGGCTACACGGAAAGGAGTGTAGCCGGTGCTGCTATGTACTGAATTATTGTAAGCCACCTCTGCAAAAGGGAGGAGGTCAGTCCAGTTTGTTTGTTGGTAAGAGACGTAGCATCTAAGGTATTGTTCCGCCATTTTGTTGGCAGATTCTGCAGCTCCGTTAGTAGCCGGGTGAAAAGCAGTTGATAGGCCTTGAGATGATCCTATTAATTTAAGAAAGTTTCTCCAAAATTTCGCTGTGAACTGCACCCCTCTGTCTGAAATTATTCGCTTAGGGGTGCCATGTAGTCGATAGATATGTTTTAGGAACAACTTAGTCAGGCGTTGAGCCGATGGAAGTCCTTTGCAGGCGATAAAGTGAGCCTGTTTTGAAAATAGGTCTATCACAGTCCAAATGACAGTATTTCCTCTACTGTCGGGTAGGTCTACTATAAAGTCCATAGCTATTTCTTCCTATGATTGAGAAGGTTCAGCCACCGGTTGCAGTAACCCAGGGGTCTTTCCTGGGATTCTTTTCTTGGTGGCACATACAGTACAGCTCTTGACATAGTTTTCTATGTCTCGTTTTAGTCCCAGCCACCAAAATTGCTGGTGAGTGAGATGTAGAGTTTTTAGATATCCGAAATGTCCAGCCTGTTTGACATCATGGCTGTGTTTGAGGGCATTAAGATGAAGAGCTTCAGGCAAGTACAATTTCCCCCCCCCCTTGTAAGCCAGACCATCCCTGCATGTTAGGGATGTCTGATTGTCTTTAAACCATTGATCAGTGAGGAGTTGCCGCTTTATTTTCTTTACCCTGCGGTCATCAGGATTAGGGGTCCTGTGAGGTGTGAGTTGGGCTGCAGTTTGTGGACCGGGGATAATTGCCTCATGAACTTCTTTGTGCTCGCTTTTGTACTGTGGCAATCGGGAGAGCGCATCAGCTAGGAAGTTTTTTCTTCCTGGTATGTACTTTAGAGTAAAGTTAAAATGGTTGAAGTACTGTGCCCATCGTACTTGTTTTGGGGACAATTTGCGGGGAGTTTTTAATGCCTCTAAATTTTTGTGATCTGTCCATACTTCAAAAAGCACCTTGCTCCCTTCTAAGTAGTGCTGCCAGTTTAATAGCCCCCACCTAATAATGAAGGCCTCCATCTCCCAGACTGTCCATCTCCTCTTGCTTTCAGTAAATTTCTTAGAGGTGTAAGCACAAGGTTGCAGGACCCCACTTTTATTCTTTTGCAATAACACCGCTACGACTGCCACGTGCCTGAATTACAAAGGGCTCCCCTGGGCAGGGGTGCTTTAGGACTGGTTCAGCCGCCAATAGTCTTTTTAAATTCTCAAAAGTTTTCTGACAACTCATAGTCCATGTTAGCAGTTGGCCAGGTTGCGGTTTTCCCCCTCCCTTGCCTGTTTTGAGTAGTTCTGTAAGAGGTAGAGCAATCTCAGCAAAAGAGGGAATAAATTGACGGTAGAAGTTGGCAAACCCTAGGAAGCTCTGGAACTGTTTGCGGGTTTTGGGGGGGCTGCCATTCAATTATGGTTTTTACTTTGTCTGGGTCCCTTTTGATACCCTCATTGGAGATTCTATAGCCAAGATAATCTAATCGGGTTTGGTGAAATTCACATTTCAACAATTTGACATAAAGTTTGGCATTCAGTAGTTTCTTTAACACTACTCTGACCAGTTTTATGTGGTCAGTCATATTCGTGCTGTATATCAGGATGTCATCAAGGTATACTAGGACCCCTTTGTATAGGTGTTCATGTAGGACCTCATTAATCAACTGCATAAATACGGCTGGGGCCCCCTGCAGTCCAAATGGCATGACTTTGAATTGGTAGCTCCCCAAGGGGCAGTTGAAGGCTGTCTTCCACTCATCCACCTCCTTTATTCTTACCCAGTAATATGCTTCTCTCAGGTCTAACTTGGTGAAGATGCTCCCCTTTGCCAGGTGGGTTAGCAAGTCTTTCAGGAGGGGGAGAGGGTATTTATTTTCCATACTCACAGCGTTTAGGCCTTTATAGTCCACACAGAGACGTAGAGTCTCTTTGAACAACACAGGGGTTCCCACAGTAGACTTCGCCCGCTCGATGAATCCCCTCACTAGGTTTGTATCTACATTTTGCTACACCTCCTCCATTTCAAGGGGGGACATAGCATACATTCTTGGTCGGGGGAGTTTGGCTCCTGGTAACAGTTCAATGGAACAATCATTGGGATGGTGAGGAGGCAAGGTATCGCATTCCTTCTCACTTAACGCCTCCGCTAGGTCCTGGTACTCAGTGGGGATGAGCAGCTTGCCAGGTGGCCGTAAGGCAGCCATGTGTGCTTGTTCATTTGGTGGGCTAAAATCCCCTGTAAATCTGTTGAATCAATGTGGGGATCGGGCCCTATGGGTAATCTCACAGTTCTCATTCCTTTTTCCCACCAGATAAATGGCTTCCATTTTCTAGCCAGGCTAGTCCTAGGATCACAGTCTCAGACATCTTTGGAGCTACCAGGAAGCAAATAAAGTCCCAGTGCTTGCCTATTTCCAGGCGTAAGGGCTCCGTTAATTGCGTTACTAAAGTTCCTCCCATTAGGAAGCCATCAGCTTGCTCGAACCTCACAGGTTTGGAGAGCGGCTTGGCCTGTATGCCCATTCTCAAGGCACATGACAGGCTAATGATGCATCGGGAGCAGCTGGTATCAAGTAGCACTTTCAGGTCTACTTGTGCCCCTGACTTAGGCATTATGAGTTTAGCAGGCAATAAAAAATGTAGGATGTGTCGACTCACCATCATGTCGTTCTCCCCTTCATTGTTGCTGTCAAAACTGGGTAAAGTGGGGGTGGGTCTGGTTGGTGGGCCAGCGTCCTCCTGGGTGGGGGACGTAACCTGGGTAATGGGCTCCTGGGTGGCCCAGTTGGACTTTTCTCTTGATGGCTGATGTGTGGGTTTCTTCCTCATTGTTGGATCTGGTCTACTCTGCTGTTGTGGGTAAGGAACTGGGAAGTTTGCTGCTCGATGTCCCTGCTGTCCACATCGAAAGCACTTGATTGGCGGACCTGTAGGTGGTCTATGTCTTTCAGCCGTAACAGTCATTGGGGGTTTTCGGGGGGTGGTGGTAGCCATCTGGATCCTGGTTTTGGTGCAGCTTCAAGTGGGGGAGGCTTTTTATAGCGGGTGAGCTGGACATCTAATTTCACCGCTGCCTGGTACCATTCATGCAGCTGGTCGGGTACAGCTAGGTAGATACATGCCTGAGAATGGTTGTCTAACCCTTCTCTAAAAAGATGAATTATTGATTGCTCAGGCCATCTCTCTATCCAACCTGCCATCTTTCTAAACTTCCGCACATACTCTAGGGCAGGCCGGCCAGCTTGCTTTATCTTATGGATTTGTTCTTCCGCTTTGAGGGCAATGGATGGGTCCTCAAATCTTTCCCTCTGCCCCAGGAAAAAAAGGTGGGGGTCCTCCAATTCAGGAGCCTGCTCTTTATATAAATTGTTCAGATGCTTCTCCCTCTAGGTTGGATGCAATCACATTGACCATCACACCTGGGTCCGGGTAAGAGTGACCCCAGCGATTCAAGTGATAGTGTACTTGGTTGAGGAAAAAAATCAGTTTCTCTGGGTCCCCATCGAAGGTTGATCTGAAGGGTGGGTTCATCATTGCTTGCTGGGGCCCCCATTGCTGCTGTCCCCCCATTGGTTGTTGGATCAATGGTTGCTGGGGCCCCCACTGCTGTTGTGCCCCCAGTTGCTGCTGGCCCCCTCCTGGTTGCTGATTCACCGGCTGCCAGGGCCCCCACTGCTGTTGTTGTGTCTCCAGTTTCTGCTGGCCCCACTCTGGTTGCTGATTTAATGGTTGCCAGGGCCCCCCTGCTGCTGGCCCCACTGGTCCTCCTGTACGTTCAGGGGTTGCACATTTGGGTCCTGCTGCTGCCACCCTTGCTCTTGTCCTCCCACCAGCTCCTGATCTCCCACCAGGCTTCTGCACCACCCCCAGCTGTTGCAAGGCTTCTATTAGCTGGGGCAAGCTCAGAGGTTGGTGGCCTTTCACTTCTGGGGGCTTCCCAACCTTCCATTGCTGCAGAGGCCCCAGGCTGGGGTCCTGTGTCTCTATGGGTCTGGAAGGCTTGGCAGGGGACTCCTGGGTCTGGCAGGCAGTCTGATCTGCAGACAGGATTTTCCACTCACCTGAGTATTCAATCTCAGCTGGCCTGGCTGCTCCGAGGCACCTGGACTCTCCGCTGGGCTTAATCCACTCTGATGACCAGACCAATTCTCCTGGTTGTTTGGGTCTAGCTCCCAGCTGGGAGGATTGCTGAAACTCTTTCCCTGATGGCTTCTTTGCTCGCCCTTCCCCCACTGGGGTGGCTGCTGGTGCCGGAGAGTTGGCTTCAGGCAATTTTACTCCCTCCATTATGGGATCTTCCCCAACTTTTTGCCAGACTGCCTCCCAAACTTGGAGACAGTGACGGGAGGTTGGGACTCCCTAATTAGTTTAAAAAATAGTGTAGATTCCAGTTTGGTGTCAAGTTTCCGACATATGGGCTTTTCAAGTGACTCTGAGGTATTGTTTACCTTAAAAGTCCTTTATTAGCCTAATACACCAGCAAATGCTTGCTCGAAGGAAGCTGGAATCTGAAATCTCCACCCCTTGCACAATATATTAAAACACAATTCTCCACCTTCTAATTTTGTCATTAATCATTTTCTCCAATTAATTTAAAGAATCAGTTTCCCTTCCATTAGAAAACCAGCCAAGTCTTATCTTCTCTAGTTAGAGATGGACTTGAAAGGTGCAATCCTACTCGTCCCCCTCCCAACCTTAAACTAAATCTCTTAAAGCAATACACAAGTTTAACATATGAAATGGCTACTTCTTCATCTCTTGTCAAGCAATAACATTTGATGTTAGCAGCATTGACAGTATTTTAGTATGCTGCATGAACCATATTAATAAAATAGTTCAGGTTGGAAATTAAAGATATCCCAGTTTAAATATTAATTATAAAAATAGTAACATAGAGGAATGGTATTTGAAGTAAACGATGCAGATTACTATGTTCTTTTATGATATAATACATACAAACTTATTTAGAAGTTTTCTTATATAAATGTCTACAAAGCAACCGATATAGTATGAAGGTCACATTACTAATAATCCCCATAAGGTATGGACCCTGGACACCTTTTGGGTATTATCTTTCATTTTATATCTAACAATGTTAAATAGGGTGTATTGCTTTCAAACCTTGAAAAGAGAGGGAAGAAGGAAAAGAAAAATAGACTAAAACAAGCTTGATCTTTTTTTTCTAATGCATTGCCTTAAATAATGATATCACAATCATTTTTGCTCAAGCCCGAAGAATAGTGATTAACATTTCATCATATGCACTGCACTTTTTATTGTCATGTGTAAATCTTGCTCCCAGATATTTTCAGATATTGAAAATGTGAGTGTCAAGCTATGAAGATCCTTTGCATTAGAATTGTCATGCTGCTTCTACCTTACCTACAGTTACGAGGGAGGAGGGAAAGGGTTTGGAATGCACAGGTTGTTTCTATCAGTGTGAGAGTTGAGGTCACTGAAGAGATGTTTTGGCGAATAGAGACTTTCTTCTCATAACAACCATTTGAAGACTAATTGGACAATGTGACCTGAACTGTCAGAGATGGGAGGGAAGGTTTTACTCTTTTGATTATCTTTTCTCCATCATATTGCCAGAGCTTGTTTTCTTTCTACCGTGATGGTATGCTATGCCTAATAAAGTTTACATTAGAGATCACAATGTCTCTGGTGTGCTTACTTTGTTGGGTTTTTCAACCAGAACCTTGACACTAAACCAGCTCTCTTTTAACCTCAATTTTAACTAAGGGGGTCCTGAGCCCCTACCCCCTTTCTAGCAACCTCTAGAGGGATAGCGAAGATTCAGGCGAAGATGCCTGGAACAGAACAAAGCTGGGTCAGAGTCAATCAGCGAGACTGCAACTGGAGCCAAAAATGGCTTCAAAACTCCACTAGCCTTGATGCACCCCAACGTACGAGAGGAATGGAAAGAGCCACCATTGACCCTGGAGTGGACGGGTGGGACGGTAGCATTCAGCCAGCCTGAGTTGGGGAAGTGGTGAGAGGGAGAGCAGAAGACAGCCAAAGCTGAATTCCCTCTGTACTATCCCTGGCGTTAGTACGGCTGAGAACAGGAGTAGTGGGAGTGAAGAGCCTTGGAATGGGCAGTGCTGAGGGAGCAGTATTCGCCAACATGTGGCAGGCAGTTGATGAAGCAACTGAGGCAGAAGTTCAGCAGGGGAGCCATACGGAACTGGACCCTAACCCCCAAATGGATTCTGCTTAACTTTCAGCACCAACCCCAGTCCCCTCACCCCAGCCCTCAGCAGGGCAGCAGCCATCATAGTTGGAGGGACAGCTAGCCCACAGCCATGGATGTCCCTACAGCCCGGTCTCAGCCCGGGACCAGGTGCCCATGGTCTTCCACTGATGCTTGCCCCTCAGCTTGGAGCAATGGGCTGATGGTTGCCAGCAGCTCCCATGTGTGGTGCTCTGCCATGGCTGTACCCCTATGTACCCCGATGGTGGGGGTTACCAGGACCTTGGGCTGTACCGAGGCCACCCCTCCACTGACAGCCACATTTGAGGGGAACTCTGAAAAGCTGGTGTTCCTTCTCAACCAAGTCTGGACGCATCTAGACCGGCATGGAGGAGAGCATGCTGATGACGAGGTCTGGGTAGACGTTGTGGCCAACCTTGAAGGGGAGGCAGTGGAATGGGTGACAGCTCTCCATGACAATAGAATTGGCAGATCCAGATGCGTTTCTATGCAGACTCAGAGCCCAGTTCAGCGACCCCTCTAAGACCTGACAAGTGGAATCTGAGGTTTGTAATATCAAGAAGGGGAGCAGACTCATAGCAGAGTACCTCAGAAAGTTCAGGCGAATCACGGGGAGGCTGAGACACTGGCCAGAGTAACTCCTGATGCAATACTTCCAAAAAGGGCTGAGTCATGACCTGTTCCATTTATGCCTAGCCTGAGGAATCCCACACCGGCTTAATCATTGGTACCAGCTTGTCACTATTGTGGAGTTAGACCTGAGGAGTACAACGGTTGAGGAAGATTTGAACTGTGGCTGAAGAAAAGTCAGAAGAAGTGCACACTAGGGAAGAAGTAGTTGTTGTTGTCATCTCCGGTTCCTGTGGGGCCTTCCAGTTGAGCCCCCATCATGTGTTTTTGCTGCAGCCAGGTGGCCATTGGGCAGCAATGTGCTCAGGATGAACACCCAGGGTGGGTCCTGCTGCCCCTCCTCCCCCAACGCCAAATAAGTCATCGAAAAAAGGGAAGGAGAAGTTAGCATTAGCCCAGGTCATCGAGGTCTCCTCCCCTAGAGAGCGAAGGGGAGGGAACTCCGATTGAAGAGGAACTGCCAATGGCCGTCTATGACAGCAACAGTGAGGGAGAGGATTACCCAGTGATGAGTGGACCAGTCAACCACCTCAAAGTTAAAATAGACATTGCAGCACCTCACTCAGGGGTGAGGGGTGGTGGTAAAATTCTCATAGACTTGGGCTGCACCCATTGCTTGATTAGCCAAGCCAACAATGCAGAGGTTAGGACTACATGTGAAGAAGCTTAGGAAGCCCATGAAGTTTGAGCAAGTTGATGGCACCTTGATGGTGGGGAGGGCAGCTTCCCATTTAACGTAGCCAGTGGAACTTAAATTTGGGGACCAACAAGAGACTATTTGCTTCATGGTCACCTCTAGAAGGGCTGAGGAGATGATCTTAGGCCTGGCTTGGTTAGCAAAATGGGGGTCCTGGATCTATCAGGAGAAAGCCTCAAAGTGAGTAATCATGAGGAAGCAGAGCCTGAATTCCCTTGCCAAAAGAAAAGAGAAACCCGAGCAAGCTCCCTAAGTCAAAGATGTTTTCCATGATTCCGAAAGAGATGAAGGAGCTGAGGGAATACATTGATAAGAATTTAGTGAGAGGGCTCATCCAGGCTGCAAAATCTTGGGTGGCAGCACCAGTTCTGTTTAAAGAAAAGAAAGATGGATCACTGATCACTGTGTGTTGATTTCCGTGGGATTGATGAAGTGTGTGTGGAAAATATGTATCCCCTCCCCTTCATGAAGGATATGTTGGGGCATTTAGCCAAGGGGAAAGTATTCACTAAATTAGAAGCCCTAAGCCGCCCACACACACACACAAGCTCTCACCCAAACAAGTCCAATGGGCACAATACTTCAAATGATTTGGTTTTGAGTTAAAGTACATCCCGGGGGGAAGAATTTCCTTGCCTGAATGCCTCAGTACAAGAGCAGCCAGGAGGAGGTGGTGAGTTCCATCATTCTTACCAAGCAACCAGCTGTGCAAGCTATGACCAGGTAGCAGGAGAAGAAGAGGAACTCAATGATGTTTTTGCCCAATGACTGAAGCAGGAGCTACTGACCGATGAGTGGTTTGTGGCTCATCAAAGAGAACTGATCGTGAGGGACGGGCTGATGTGGAAGGGAGACAAACTGTATGTTCTCAACAGTTTCCGACTGCAAGTCCTGCAGTGCATCCATAATGCTAAGGAGGCTGGTCACTTTGGGTTCTTAAAGACTGCACCTTGCTAACTGTCAGTACTGGTGGCCAAAGATGAAGAAGGACATTAAGAGTTATGTGAAGAGCTGTGCTGTTTGTGCAGCAAATAAGAGACTACTGGGGAAGAGCCCAGGATTGTTGCAGCAGGAGGCTGACCCATCTAGACCCTTGGAGGAGATAGCCATGGATTTCATAGTGGAGCTTCCAGAGAGTGGGGGGAACACCATGATTTGGACCATTATAGACTTCTCCAAGCAAGCCCACTGTCATGGTTCTGATGAATGAGACAAATCAAACAGATTGCAGGCATATTATTTATCTAAAAAGTCTTAGTAATGAAACAAAACATCGGCACTCATGGAGGGATGCCAGAATCTGAAATCTCCTCCCCCAAACCCATCATAACACACACACAATCCCCGCCCTTATCTACATGTCATAAATCACATTATCCAATTAGTTTTACATATGAGGTTTCACTTCCCATTCTGTACGCGGCTTTTTGCAATCTTCTCACAACTTCCAGGTGATTCCTCCCTCCCAAATGAAGCAATTAAAATAACAGGCTGTCTCTTATATTGTCAGTGCAAAAACATGTGACTGTTTGCAGCATTGACACCCACTTTATTGCATGTTCTGGACTTCCCTCAGCCCAGAAGCTAGTGAAGATGTTTTTACAGTACATTTATTGGCTGTACAAGAGCACCTAAGTGCATCATTTCAGACAATGGGGTCCAATTCACTGCTACGTTCTGGAGAGAGCTTGTGGGGATGATTTCCCAGAGACTTACTTCAGCTTTTCATCAAGTACAAATGGGGCCGCAGAACAAGCTAATGCAATGGTGGAATTGCTATTACTGTATATTGCTATGTCAACTACCAGCAAATGAACTGGACAGGACATTCGCTGTTTGCGGAGGTGGCATATAACAACACAGTACACAGGAGCACTGGTTTCACTCCATTTAAACTATTCACAGGGGTGCAGTTTGTGCCAATGCCAGAATGCCCGCAGGAGGCTCCCTCCTTGAGCACCTTAATTGAATGGGTTAGGGTGTTCCAAAGTATTTGGAGCAATGCAAAGAAAGTGTTAACTAAAGCAGCTGAAAGTAAAAAAAAACAGGCTGATAGGAAACAAGTTCCCAAGGGGATGTTCCAGTGGTGGGATTCAGCCAGTTCGCACCACTTCAGCAGAACTGGTAGCTAATTTTTTGTTGCCCAGGCCCAGAACGGACTTCCGGAAGCAGCATCCACACAGAGAACAGGATGCTGACATATTTGAATCCCACCACTGGGATTTTCCATATAGGAGATAAAGTATATCTGTCCACTAAGTATTTCAATTTGAGACAAACTTGCAAGAAGCTAGGTCCAAAGTGCATAGGGCCTTTCCTTATTGAGAAAGTTATAAGTCTGGTGACAGTAGAGCTCAAGCTACCTAGAATACTGGGAAAAGTACATCTGGTATTCCACTGCAGCCTAGTGAAGCCATTCCAAGGGTCCACTATGAGTCAAGTGGGGAAGGCAGTTCCAGCGGCCATAATGGTGTGTGTGTGGGAGACACACTATGAAGTCAAGTGGATTCTTGACTCCAGAATTCACAAAGGGAAATTGCAGTACCTAATCCAATGGAAGGGCTATCTGATGCCAGAAGCAAGCTTGGTTAAAGCAGATCATTTGGTAAAGCGATTCCATACTAAATACACCCTGAAAGCCAGGGCCAGGGCAAGAGAAAGCTAACAAGTAATAATGCACTTTCATTTTGTTTTCCAGATTCCTCTAACTCTGTAGGGGGCCAGCCTGTCAAGGTATGAATTCTTTGTATTAGAATTGTCATGCTGCTTCTAACTTGTTTACAGTTACGAGGGAGGAGGGAAAGGGTTTGGAATGCACAGGTTGTTTCTATCAGTGTGAGAGTTGAGGTCACTGAAGAGATGTTTTGGCGAATAGAGACTTTCTTCTTATAACAACCATTTGAAGACTAATTGGACAATGTGACCTGAACTGTCAGAGATGGGAGGGAAGGTTTTACTCTTTTGATTATCTTTTCTCCATCATATTGCCAGAGCTGGTTTCCTTTCTACCGTGCCGGTATGCTATGCCTAATAAAGTTTACATTAGAGATCACAATGCCTCTGGTGTGCTTACTTTGTTGGGTTTTTCAACCAGAACCTTGACACTGAGACTCAAACACTCGCTCTGGGTGCTCTGCTGAAGGAGTTTGCTCAAAACACCTAGCAGATACCTGACCTTAACTCAGATCTCTAGGAAGAAGTGGCTTACATGAAGCTTCAAACTGGAAGCAGAATAATCCAGGATCCTCTGAGGTTGTGGACATAGGATTAAATCCCCATATGATAAGAATCTTATGTCTGATTCACAGAGTGGGATCTTAGAAAGACTCAGTTCTAGAGACCTGAACAGGTAATACTTCAGGAGTTGGCATTTGTGACTTTGTTTCTGACCTTCTTTAGTTGTTCTTACCAGTTCTTTTTCTCTGGTCTGACTGCAAATTGTCTAAAGTAAAACCTGAAATCTCCCCGCTCAAATTGTTCTGTTTCAACAAATCCCTATGTGAACAGAGGCTGACAGTCTACATAGTACAAAATAAAACATATTTATGCAAATTTCAAAATCAGTTGTTTAGAAAATAGTGAATATGGCAAGTGAATTTTGAACAGCATTCCAGTTGATTGAGATTATTTCCAAAATATATAAATTAATAAAGCCCCAAGCATTAGGTTTACTATTATCCAGATAAACACAATTCCACACAGGAAAAAATACTAGCTCTTACAGCTCTCATATTGTGATTATGGTTCTGCCTACTTTTAATAGCCATGGGCTCCTCTAAGCAGATGTCTGATCATTTGAACGTGAAGATAATTCACACTTATAAAGCACAGTAGGGCTATAAAAATCTTTGAACACTTCCAGCCCTCCATTTTCAGTATGAAAAATATTGTTAAGAAATGGAAGTTACATGACATTATTGAAATCAAAGCAGGAACTGGAAAACTAAGAAAGATAACTCCTAGAATTTCTGAAAACCTTCCAGATCTGCAAAAACAACCCCCAAAGATCACAACAAACCAGCTTCTGAAAAAGTTTAGCTGACGCCGTTGTGGTTATCCACAGTCCACATGCAGCATTGCTCATACAAGAGAAAGTTGTCAGAAGGACATTTTTTTTCTATGACCTCATCACAAAAGAGAGTATGCAAAGTAAGACCTTGATAAGCCTGAAATATTTTGGAACAAAGTGTTTCAGAATGATGAAACAAAACGTGAACTTGTTTAGCCACAACCACACAAAATATATTTGGACAAATATATTGGACAAAAAAGGGTGAAAATTTCAAGAAAAAAACACCTTGCCAGGGATTAAAGACAGCTGTGACTGTGAGTTGTGGGGCAGTCTGTGGCAAGAAAATAACGTGCTGGTGGAAGAAATAATAGCCTTCTTCTAATTAAGTTTTGTCTTGATTCTTCAAAATACAACTTTGGCTTCCAAAGAGAGCCATAGGAAATTGCTGTGCCTGCAACCATTGCATGAACAATTCTGATCCTTGTAGGTATCAATTCCACTCAGGCTTGACATGACTCACTTTTATAACTACCTTGTTCTGTACTCAGGATTTACAATAGTAACATTGTTTAACACTCATAGACAACTAATACTGGTTCTCTCTCATTCTATCCATACTGAGAGTTCAATATATATATATATATACCCCAATTTAGTGCAGTTTAGAGGTTTGGAATTTCAGGTCTCTTAGATGCACATTGAAGATCAACAAATATGAAGGGCATCAAGGCAATGAGGCCATGTTCTCTAGGTGGATCAGAAAAGAACCATGTGTTTTTTCTGCACTTTGGCCAGAACATCTCTGCTCATGGAAATATATTTGTTTATATATACAGATTATATAGCTGCTCATCAAGACACACAATTCTGGGCAGTTCACAAAAATAATAAAAAACAGTCCATCCCCCTCCACCAATGCAACCAAAATTAGCGCCTCAACCATCCTTCACACAAACACCCAGCAATACTTTTGCCAGATCTAATCTTGTCCTATTCTAATACTTGGCTGAACAGCCAGGTCTTTATATTGTTCTACCAGGCTGAAAGATGGGAGGCCTGCCTCATGTCAGGGGGAAGGATATTCCATGGAACAGGGCTGCTATGGAAAAAGCACACTTCCTAGGTCCCACTAGATGGCAACAGTTAAGGCAGACATGTCAAACACAAGGCCCGGGGGCCGGATGCGGCCCGCGAAGTGGTTTCATGTGGCCCACGAAGCCATCCTGGAAACAGTGAGGGAACGGCCCCCACTGCCTTGGCCCTGGCCCAGAGACCCTCCTTCTGCCAGAGACCCTTAGATCTGTCCCACTCCTGCCCAGGCCCCCATAGGCACCCTTGATGCGAATGATGTAGAGCTGGTCATGCCCACCCAGTAGGCCATATGCACTCTAGCCACGCCCACCCAGTAGGCCACGCCCACCCTGGCCATACCCACCCGGCCCCCTGAGGGCAACCGCAATGCTGATGCGGCCCTCAATGAAATTGATTTTGACACCCCTGAGTTAAGGGAATTGATGAGATATCCAGGTCTAGATGAGATACCAACCTTTGTCCTAGGCATGATTGTGATATTTTATAGAAGGAATTGATAGAAGAGGCAAGGGCCCAATTCATGATGTAAAAAGAGTTTATGAATAGTGAAAGCTCTGGAGAATCTAATAAGTTGGAAAAGATGTGGCCAATACATCTTGTATGCCTATGAATGTGAACCTTTTTGGATTCTAAATTTGGTAGAGAATCCTCTTACAAAACCTAATTCCTTCCAGCATATGACAGCAATGTATCTATTTCATGAGTAAGAGTTTTGATTATATAGTTACATAGCTTCCTGGGTTTCTCATAATATTTAAAATTGCAGCTTTATGATCAGTATCGAAAAAATATATTGATATCATCAAATTTACCAACCATTTCTAGGGCCAAGGTTTTGAATAAAACAAATACAGAGTTAGATTCCAATCCATTAACTACATAGGGTTTCCCCCAAAAGTCTACTATTGCAATTATAGACTAAAATAAAATCACTATTATGTGTATGACACTAGCATTCCCCTGCTGCTACTGATTATGGAGTCTGAGTAACTCCTCTTACAAATTACCATAGGCATTTTCTCTGTTTTAAACTTCTATTAAAAAGCCCCAATTGCCTTGGTGCATGATCATTAAAACACAAAATATTTAATAAGGCAAATATAATAGTTATTGGGCTTTCACAGGAACAGCTGCTTGACAGAGATTAGCTTAGGAAGGGGTCATTTTATGTTAGATATTGATATTACAGTAGTGAAAGGAGTGTATGTAAAGTAGAAATACATTATTTCAATTCAAAGCAGAAACTGCAGATATTTTCACATATTGCATTGAATGAAATTAGTTGCTGAAGCTGGTTCTTGTTTACATCTACTGGTCTCTTTGCCTCTGGCTATTCCTATAGGTAAGGACCTATCTGCCTAAACCACTTTTCTGACTCTAGTCCCTCAACACACATTGGATTATAACTTCCAATAACTTTTATCATTCCAAATCAGCTCTTTGTTTCTTTATTGAAAATATATAAGGATGTTGTATTGAAGGAAGAATTTGGAAAGCTCCACAGATTTTTCTACTGTTTTTTTATTGCTATCCTATTATTCATCAAAAGCAAATATATAATTATATTCTAACTTCTTAAATTACTACATTCTTCAGCAGTGAAATTATTCACCATGCAATGTGTAATGCCCTTCCATTTGTGAAGTACTCCAGCATGATGAATCTGAGTAATATGTCATGACCGATGACTGGGTATGCACCATCCTTCCCCTTTTCCCTCCCAACTCTACACAGAGAGGCTGACAGGTCAAATCATAGTTCTTTCACATACAGAAACAAAAATGCTTGCTTGGACTTGAAATGACCACTGCTGCTGAGGGTTCTAACGACAAGGCAGCTTCTGGGCCTGATGGCAGCATGTTTCATTCAATTTCTGTGGAGTCATGAGTAATGAATTATGGTGGCTGTGAACCTGGGCAGGAGTCTGATTGCTATTTTATATTGACCAATGGAGCAGTGCTATTTATATTGGTGTGCTGTCCAGATCATGGTTGAATTGTCGTCTCTTATATTTTCTGTTTACTGATACTATCAGTGAATTAATAACCTCCTTTTCTATAGTGCCACCATATCTCTCTACTTCATCAAGAGTTGCAGGTGATATCTAAGTTTTTAAAAATATAAAGGAGAATTAATGTAAGCATTGTCTTTGACAATACATATTTTGTAAATATTTTTTTGCTTTAATTGCCCTTTTTTTTAAAAAAAGTGCTTGTAAAGAGTGTGTGTGTGTGTGTGTGTGTGTGTGTGTGTGTGCATTTCAGAAGTTGAATGAAAGAATATGTTAGGAATAGTTGTTGATATTAATGAACTTGCCCCAAGCAAAATAAAAATAGTGTCATTCCACAGGAAATGTTCTTTCTAATACAGTTCAAAGGTTTTAGATAATCATTGAATTAAACCTTTAAACTACTTGGAATGAGGTGTGGTTTTCTGTTCAGCTTATTTTTTCTTAGTTTTCTTTGCTAGATTTTTTTTTACTTTTAGGTTACCTTCTATGCCTTTTTCTATATGTGTTCTCTGGCTTAATGTAAAATCAGCAGATATATTGCCAAGGAATGGGCAGTCTGTGATGCATGGCCATATTCTCTTTCCAAATTGCATTTTTTTTGGTCATAGGAAATTCCTTTGTCCATTATTGCAAAGTTTGGCTGTGCAATCTTCCCGTAGAGCTTTAAAGGAACTTATGTTTAGCTAAAAGAAGTCTTCTAATATAGGGAGGCAGTAGATCAGCCTATCTCCTGAAACTGCAAATATTCTATCACTATTCAACAAAAGATTGAACAGCGATTTACCTGGGATAGTATAAGAATTCCTGAACTGGGCAGAGGGTTTGAAATAAAGACCTCCAAGGTTCTTTCCCATCCAATGGTTCTATGATTCTATGGCTAAGACAGAGTAAATAATATAGGCTTATCATAGTTTGTAGGAATACATTTATTTTTTATTTATTTACCAGATTTAAGTGGCCACCTATCTTACAACATATGACTCTGAACAGCATGCAATCAGAAAACAGATAAAGTGCCAGACAACTGAAGTATGGCAAATATAGTCCTTATTTTGAAAGGAATATGTGGAACCACAAACCAGTCAATTGAATTCAAAACTTGGGAAGGCTTTGCAGCAGGTAATAAACAGTTTGAAAGAGTGGAATAATTACAGAAAATCATTACAGATTTTTAAAGAATATGTACCGATATACTGAACTTATCTCATTTTGTAAAATTTGTAATTCCTTAGTAGATTGTGGGAATGAAAGCAAAATATCATGTGCATTGTTTATTAGTAAACTAGATTGGCATATCTGACACAAAAATCTCATTCTAAGAGTGTTTATCAATCATTTTTCATCAAAATAAAATGAGATTTTGCAGAACAGGCCACAGGTTTCTCAACATTTTTACTAACAAAGATGATAGTGTATAAGGAACATATAACAGATTTTCAAATAACAGAAAACTGGACTGAATAAGTTAATACCATAGAAGACAGAAATAAAATTCAAACTTTCTTGATAACTTAGAGAAATGGGTTGAAATAATAGAATTAAATTTTAAGGAACTCAAGTTTAAAAGTGCCTCATTCAGAAAGCACAAATCAAATGTAAAGGCAGTTCAGCACTTACGCTAAGGAATAGAAGTTGTAAAAAGGATCTTGGTGTAGTAGCTGATTGCACACTGAATATAAATCTATAGTATGATGCAGCTGAAAAAAACCCGAAATGTAATTTTAAGCTGCATCATTGAAGAATTGGTTCCAACTATACAAATAATGTGAATAAGGGAGTTGAAATTCTGGAAGCCTTTTAACACCCATACAGTATATTAGTCAGAATAACTGGATGTACTGTGCTTTGATCACTTCGAATATTGCAAAGAGGTAAAAATGTCAAATACCTGACTATTTGACTCATGCCTCTTGTAATTAGCTAGTATACATGGGAGTTAGTGGAAAATGAAAGTTTCCGGAAGTAGTTCGTCCTACCACAGTATCCTGGGCAAAAAGATAATGCAGCAAGAATAGGAAAGAGAACACTTTACAAATCATAATGTTTGAAGAATTATTTTGGACTCACAGGTGATTTTCATAAGAAGAATATAAGTAATGGAATTATATTTTAAGTGCTTAAATTCAGTATTCAGTATTCTTTCACTTTAAAACATTAGCAAAAACAAATTGTATATTAGAAAATTTAGGTTGCACAATGAAGAACTCTCCCTTTATTTGGTCCCCTTGATTTTTTAGTAATTTGAGAAGAAACCAAACTCACTATTCACCCACTGGTATACTACATTTTTAAATATGTTTATATGCTGTCATCCTTGGCTCTTCCAAATAAGGATTTATGAGGTTGCCTAGTCCAGGGTATCTAGGAAGATTGTGAGATTAAAATATTCATTCAGAGCCTGAAAACTATCAAATATATGTTCATTTCTTTTCAAATAGATCTGGCCTACTAACTATAGAATGCTAATGAATTAATTCCTTGTAAGGTCGCAGAGGCCTATTTATAGTGATTTTATGAGTTATTGTTGATAGATCTTTTATGTTCCTGGCTTTGAATAAGGTCATAATTGTCACTTACAGTAAGTACATAACATGGCTTTGAACTTTGATACAAGTTTGTTACCTTTTCCTTATTACCAGAATTTCCTTATTACCAATGTGTAGAATAGTTTTTGTTCAGAGTAGTAATCCTGTGCCAGCTTTTAAGAGAAAGAGTAATTTGACT
This sequence comes from Vipera ursinii, assembly GCF_947247035.1. NCBI lineage: Eukaryota > Metazoa > Chordata > Lepidosauria > Squamata > Viperidae > Vipera > Vipera ursinii. The sequence continues at coordinate 35,623,631 of NC_139514.1, read as the reverse complement.
CAACATCTACAACTAATTTGTGTGAACATCTGTGTGAATGTTCCTTCAGTTTAATTTTATGTTAAGCCTAGATTATTTCTAGTCAATCACTAGTAAATCACTGTTCAATCTTTTCTTGAATAGTGATAGATGTTGTTTATATATATGTTGCTAATTCCTGATCTAGGAGCTAAAAGCACTGCAATCCCTCTTCCGATTTTGCCTAACAATCCTGTGAGATATATTGGCTGAGAGATAAGAGGTTGACCTGAGATCCCACCACTGACTTTCTTTGGCTGTAGGTGCACTTGAATGTCTTCCCCATTCTAATTTAACCATTGGATTAGTATGAATTATCAATAATAGTTATTTGTTTTATAAATGTTATTATTTATTTACATTTTTGGCTGCCTAACTCTAGTGGACTTTGGATGATGTTCAAAACTAAACAAAAAAAACACAACTAAAAACATTAAACCTTAACAGGCAGCCCAGACTAAAATAATCTAATTGACAGCAAAATCAACAAAAGAAAGCAGGGTGATTAAACAAATAACAAACCTCAACACCAGGGACCAAAGTCACATTTTTAAACTTTCTGGAGCTAGGAGACATGGTGCTGTTCTAGAGAGTGGAAACTACACTTGTACTTTTAGACTTAACAAGATTCTGTTAAGGTAGCCTTACAATAAAGTAGAATAGTTAATATAGTTGTGTTTCCTGTGTGGTTTACCTGGGAGGGCTGACAGTATCACAGGGGTTCCTATGCATTCATAGGATTTGATGAATTTTACAGAACAAAAAGAGCTGTTTATTTTTCTGTCTTATTAAGAAAATAATTAAGGTAGTCATCAAGGGCCATTTTGTTTTCTTAGGCTCACTTGGCAAGCATACCTAATGGTGTTGTATTTGTTTCTTCTCCAAAGTCTTCCAAAGTCTTCTTAACAGCTTGGGGTTTGAAATAGCAAGACATTTTTTTCTGTACTTCCAAACTTCAGTTTAAGGCAAATAAATTTATATAACATTTTCAGATTTTAATGTGAGTTTAATATAAGCATGTGCCATTCAGCTATTAATCTATTTCTTATTCCTTCTCTATGAGCTTTCAAGAAACTTTTCTGGATCATGCCCAACAATTCTCTTTAGAAAAAAACTTCTCTGGATTTTTCCTCAAGCTGACAAACATTCAGCAGTGTAAACACTTCCAATTCAACTCAAGTGTGCTAGCCCATATTATTCCTTATTAAAACAAGAGATATTCCATAATCAGATCTCTTTAAGTATATTGTACCAACCAATCATTACACCCATTCCATTTTCCCAGACTATTATTAATTATTTTTTTTATGATCCCACCTCCAAGACAGCCCATCTGCACCTCCTCCTTCTGTCCCAGAAAACTGAACTATGTCTTCTTTCTTTACAAACAAAGCTAGTACAGACTAACATGAAAATTTATTTTGGTGTCTACATTTGTGACAAGCCAGCAAAAAGTAATGGCAACCTCAGGTGGTCCAGGGTACTGGAGGCATAGCATGGTTGTTCCAGTATGGATTGCTACAAGAATCTGTCCCTCTTTCCATTTATTATGGAAGATTATCCATTTTTGGGGGGTTAAGTATCATCAATATTTATTATTTATTTAAAAACATTTTTGGCCACCCATCTTACCATAGGGTAACTCTGGCCAACTTACAGTTACATCTAAGTTAATACATGAAAAGTTAAAATCAAACATTAAAACCAAAGATACGTGAGGAGGGTGATGGGGAAGTAGGGGGGAGGTATCATTATCCTGTCATCATCCAAGGCCAAATAAAAATAGAAGACTTGTAAAAGACTTAAGCTAATGTTTGGAGACTGGTAGAGGCTGGAGAAAGAAACTAGCCTAGAATAAACCATAGTAAGATGTAAATGCTGATTGTATGTAAATATATTAACCCTCTGTAGCTATTAGCCTTGGTAATTACTGTAGACAGGTTTGCAACTCTCCAAGCAAGGGCAAGTCTGTGACTTGGAAGGCCTTTTGGTATCATGGATCATCCCTAAATCCTAACAATATGTGGAAACAGCTTCAGCCGGTATGCCATTTATGGCCCAAAGTTGACAGGAAATATGGTTACATTTCATTATGCCTTCATCACTGTAAAACTGGATTACTGAAGAAGACATCTGCCAAAATGACAGTGCTCTAAAATGCAGCTTACTTCTCTTTCCATTTTGGAGTTATGAAAGTTATATTTGTAAATGTTTCTGATGACAGGTGATTAGCAGAAATATCAATTACCTTATTTTGGTGCCAGAATTTGGGAGAAATAAAAATTCCACATAAAATTAAGAAGCAGGAATGTTTCTGTTTTCTCCTGCTTCTCTTTTCATGGTGAAAATTTCTTTCAGGTACCCCATTCCCACCATTCCCTATTCCTCCTTCTGTAGATACTGTCAGAATGCTGCATATGGAAGCTTTGAGTACAAAATTATATCTTTACCTGTCTGGCGGGGACTCTGGTTGAAACTTTGATTCAAATGGCAGATAGATACAGAAGAATTTTGGTTCCCAGATTTTAGACTGATCAATTTTGAGAGTCTGGTGATGGTACATGTAATAAATCATAACCTCTAAAGCTACAGCAACAAAGTAGATCACATAGGAAAAAATATAGTAATGTTGAGCAAAATATTAAAAAGAAAGAAGCTAAAAATGAGACAAATGAGAAACTGATTACAGCATTAGTCATTCAAATAAAAAACAAGTTATCAAAATGTGGTAGTTTGCCAAGGAGCTTTGAACCAGATCCAAGGTCAAACACGCAGGAAAAAAATCTCTTTTTTTTCTTTTTAGGACTCTAAAAACATTTAGCACGTGTCATAGTAAAGTGCATTCAAGAGCTGTTTCAATAGATTGTGTTAATTGTATTGATGCAGTTCAATTTTGGCTGCCTTCAAGACATACAGTGAGTCTTCCAAGTCTTCAAATCCTGTATTTTTTTGCAAGTTTAATTGTGTAAGCTATTAAGCTTGACCAAATTTCATCATATGTACATGAACACATACACCCACATATATGTACACGTACATATTTACATATGCATAAATTTATTAATATACAATATCTCTCAAATTGTGTAATACATACATTTTCCTTTCTGTTGCATTAATAATTATTATTTCTTTCTTCCATATTAGAAAAAGTAGGAACAGGGCACTAATTCACAAAAATTAGGCTGCCTTTGTGTCTCATTAATAACGCTGGATATAAATTAGTAGCCCTTAAAATCCAAAATATTTTATCCAGTATCTTGGGAAGAAAGTAGGATGAAAATGTTGAGGAAAAAGTGCTTTGATCTTTGTGTGCAAGCACCGTACCTCTCTGCTATTCATTAAAACAGCTAGACTTTTGTCTGATTCTGAAAAATATTGTAGGTGTTTTAAGATTGACCTATTGTGTTTGCACTTGCACATCTTCCAAGTTACTTTTGACTATGCTTTGGAATGATTTTGAAGTTCTTGTACCAATCACTATTTTTAGCAGAACCTAACTGGGGGAAAAGACAATGAAAGCATATTTAACACTGAAAGTTTGTTATATTTTATTCTTACAGTATTGCAATTAGTGGAATAAGTTAAGGCTAACAGAAAGTAAAGCCTATTAATTTTTGTGAGGCTAATTTCTCATGGACATCCTGCATATATGTCAGAATTCCTCATATAGCTCCTAGTTGTGGTTGGATATGGCCACAAATATGTTGGCTTACGAGGATCCCAACTTGCACAAAGTATTATGAATATTAAGTATAATTGGACTTGTTTTTATGTCAAAACTTAACTAGTATTGTCTTTTCATTAGTCAAGAATGCTGCTATATGATAAAGATATGAGTAAGTCTAGTAAACTGGATTACATCTTTTCTTTCTTTCTAAAAAGTATTATGGGAAATCTTCAATTGAGTGAAACCAGAATGAACAGTGAAGGCTAGTATACACAAATCCATATATTGTGTTGTTTCTGTTTTCATTCTTCTCCTTATCTGATGAGTTTAATTTCTTTGGTTAACTATTACTTTGAAAATAAATAGCACTACAGATTTGTCTGTAGAGATATCTAGAATAGTTTAGAGGAAAATAATAAATAGACAGATTGTAAAGGAATTAAACAACAAAGTTTCTTCTTTGATATTATTTCTAAAAAGATTGCTGAAAACATGTTGTACATATGTACAATACCCATCCTTAAGTTTAATGTGTGGTCCTACTAAATTGCAATATGTACATCACAGCAGAAAATAATGTTGATAACATTTTTTTTAAAATTTAAAAGATTGATTAGGAAACCTCTTAGCATCTTGTCCTGAAAATAAAACCCATTAACTTACAGCTAACCCATAAAATTAGTGCTGTAAATGCCCATTATTTTATGAGGTTTTTTTAGCTGCTGGAATGATTTTATCATTGTAGTAATGCTTTAAGTTATTTAAGGAATAAAATGTGCTTTCTTTTTTTATTCTACTACTGAAAATGCAAGCTACTTGTTACAAAACATTTTGTTTAAAAGTGCTCTGCAGACGGCTCTTATTAAATATTATTAAATCTTATTAAATATTAAGTCTAATATTTATACAAAATCAGACACAAGTATTTACAATTTGCTAACATACAATTTAATGTTGTGAGGGTAAAAAAATTGCCTTAGGACCATTTAGTATACTGAGTCAGCTGAATATTTCATCTGTCTAGCCACTGCTGTCAAATTTAATTGGCAGTGGCTTTACTTAGGTAGGTAACAATTAGATAAGCAGAAGGATTTGAACTTTGAAAACACATTGTAGATACACTTACAAAGTGGTTATCATAAAGAACTAGTTTCTTCTAAAATGGCTACCTGGGGTAGCATGGCCATAACCAAATATTCCTCTGGGACGGTGGCTGGTTGCTGTCCTCTCTAATAGGGCTACTAGATATTGACTGGAAATTTTTTAGCACCCATTAGATAAGAGCGAGATGTTAGACTTTCTATATCTATATTGTTATTCAGATTCTTGCAGGCCAGATCAGGTAATTCAACCATTAGCTCTTCGAGATGTCTGCCTGCCTGCTTGCTTGCTTGCTTACTTGTTTGTTTGTTTGTGACTTCCAAACAAATCTATCCACTGTTTTTATTTTCTAAGAATGTTTTTGGTAACTCTGAGGTGAAAAAAGTATTTCCACAAATAAAAAAATGCTATAGATTGTTTTTAAATATGCTTATTAGTTTTAAATGATTATCTTGCACACACACACTTAAAACAGCTATAATTAAATCAGATGGATAGAGAGCCTGATACAAAGGTTTCTACTAGCCCTCTGCTGAGCTTATACCTGTACCATCTATTCTTGAACTGCGACCTCTAATAAGATATTAGAAGATATACTATGTGATATGCTCTGTGTTAAATTTCATCTACTCCCAATCACCATTAACCAAAGCTGAACAAATAGAAGAATTAAAAAATAATTATCCTCTGATAGAAGCGTTGTTCTAGTCAAGAGTAATGTAGGAAAGTTTGTAGTTTGTATTTCATGGAGAAAATTAAATTGTGTATACAAGGGGAGATAGCATACAGAAATGCACCATTCTGGGATAAATGGTTTGCAAAACTGGTAAATGAAAATTGCCATGAATTCCATGTAGACTTTTATTAAAAACTGTTTTTCAAGTGAGAAAAATGAATTTAAGGTTTGAATAATGGGTAATTGAAAAAATCATAATGTCAAAAGTGTCTATATTGTGGTTGCTGTGCAGTCTACAACATAACACAAATAATTGGTGATTAAAGTATCATTGCTTCCAGTAGAACTGGATTTGAGGATCTGAGAAAGCATGTCCTTTATGCCACCATGTCTGGAGTAATGCAGTGAAAATCTGGCAAAAAAATATAAAAGGGACTAGACTCGCAAGTGCCATTCTTACAGGTGACTTTATTGTAGAAAATATGTACTTGTTTCTGTTAATAAAATGACCCTTCTTTAAAAAAGCAATAGTTGACATAATGTAGTGCTATTCTTTCTAAAATAATCTACCGTATGTGAATTTTGAGACTATTGCAGAAGTGCTGTACTAACATGCAGTAATGTAAAAACAGAACTGTGCATACTTCAAAAACTATTTGAAAGAAGACTTGACCTTGTGCAAGCAAGAGCACAGCACCACAATGTGTTACTCATTAAAGCACCTTGCCTTTCTTTACTAGCTCTTGCATGAGCCTGAAAAACACCCAATGTGCAGGTACCTGAAGAATTATATGAAGCAATAAATCCATAAAATAATGGCATCTCTTTTTCAGTCTTGCTCAGAAACTTTAAAATATCAGAGTGATTTAAAGAACAGTAGAGAGGTGCTACATCCATTCTCTTGGAGTTTGAAAGCAGCTCTTCCAAATTTCTGTAGTATGCAAATCCTAAATAAGATTTCTTACCCTGATCAAAACAAAGATAAAACCCCTGATGCCCTGGGATCTGATTTCATTAGGCTCATAACAGATGGTTCATTGTTGACATTTCATAGTATTTTTTAATCATTGAGGGGTTGTACATGACATATTTACAAACAAGGAAACTAGAAGCAACTGCACCTGTAGATAAATGTGCTGGATGTTTTCCAGAAAAGAGCTAATAAATAATTTGCATACACAATTCCATGTGATTGCTTTTTGTCAATACATTCTCAAAATACATTTTTGTATATTACCCATACAAATGGAATTTAATGCTATTTACAACAGCATACAGTAATCACAAATTGGTTTTATATTTGTATTTTACACTTGTTATGTCAGGGCAAAACTGGTGTTTCCTTTATCTGTGTCTTGGAAAGACATTTCCGTTATATTTTATGGAATGCCATACAAGATTTATATAACAATGCTAATGAAATAGGTGTATATCACTTAAAGGTAAAGGTTCCCCCGCACATGTGTGCCAGTCATTTCCGACTCTAGGGGCCGGTGCTCATCTCCGTTTCGAAGCCGAAGAGCCAGCGCTTGTCCAAGGACGCCTCCATGGTCATGTGGCCAGCATGACTAGACGCCAAAGGGGCACGGAATGCTGTTACCTTCCCACCGTGGTGGTCCCTATTTTTCTACTTGCATTTTTATGTGCTTTCGAACTGCTAGGTTGGCAGAAGCTGGGACGAATAACAGGCGCTCAATCTGTTACGCGGCACTCGGGACTTAGGAGTCACTAAAGTAGTTTTTTGTGTGGTGAACTCTTTTGTTGCAAGAGTTCATGTAGCAAATGTTGCAATCTGGACTGCTTTGGTTCAGGATTTCAAATATAGGTAGTCCTCAATTTACAACACAATTGGGATTAGAATTTTCCTTGCTAGGCAAGATGGTTGTTAAGTGAGTCACACCTGATATTTTGCCACTGCCATTAAGGAAACCACTGCAGTTGTTAACTGAATCATGCAGTCATTAAGCAAATCTATCTTTCCCCATTAACTTTGGTTGTCGGAAATTGGCTGAGAAGGCTGCAAATGGTGATCCCATGATCGTGAGATGATGCAACTTTTGTAAATATATGCCGGTTGCTAAGCGGCCAAATTTTAATCATGTGATTGTGGGAATATTGACGGTTGTAAGTGCAAGAACTGGTTGTAAGACACTTTTTTCAGTGCCATTGCTGAATGAATGTCCGAAGATTACCTCTACTCAGTTCTATTTCACTTCTTCCTCTTCTAGCTTTCCCCTTTCCCACATCCATTGATCATGCTTAGCTCTTATTGGACTTCTTTTGATACCTATGTACAACTGTCATTCCATTCCAAAGAATATTTAAAAATGACTAGTCAGCATGAATTGGGAAACAAATAAAGAACTACATATCACACCTTCCATTCTGTTTTCCCTTCATCTACTTTTTAATCTCTGTTCCTTAAAGGTTATTCAGCATTTATTGAATAAATAAGCTTGCTGTCCTCATGCCATTGTTTCTATCTTCCATTTTTTCCCTCCATTTTTGGAAACATTTTTTTAACTTTTTTCATATTTGTTTGTAAATCTATGATGCTTACAAATTGTATTATTTTGCTACAAAACCCCATCATATAATACTTTAGATGAGGGTATACATATGTATATATCAAAGTATGTTTGCAAATATTTTGAAAACCAAACTAATCTGATAGTTTCAATGCAATTCACTCAGTTGTAGCTTTGCTGAAAGAGGGCATGTGAATTATGTAAAGAGATTTTTTAAAATATGAATATTCTAACTTGTTTTATAGAAAATCAACATTATTTATTACCAGCAAACTTTGATCTCTGAATGCTTATTCATTTAGAAATGAAAAGCAAAATTATGTCTAAACATTTGGTGTATTTAGATATATTATTCCATTGTGCAATTTAAAATAATAATGGGGAATCAGCTAATATTTAAATTGTCTTTGCAACCAAATTTGAATCTTCAATTTGGATATGAAATTCAATTCAAGAATCATTTGTATTAAATGAAGTATGTGTATACATAAACAAAAGTGCATCACATCTTCAAAGAAATGCAAAGGTATCTGATTCAATTATTCAATTCAGTAATGAAATTCAAAATATTGTATAGCTTGTATAGCCATAAGGTATAGTATGGGAAGGACCTGCAAATTTCCAGGGTAAAAAGCATTTTAAGTAGGAAAAATAAAACTAAATAAGTTGTGAAGAGTGAGTGACAAGAAGAAACTTCCTGAAATTTGGGATGAGCCAGTGGTGGGATTCAGCTGGTTCGCACCACTTCGGCAAAACCGGTAGCTAATTTTTTGTTGCCCAGGCCCAGAATGGACTTCCGGAAGCAGCATCCACACAGAGAACCAGTTGTTCACATATCTGAATCCCACCACTAGGGTGAAGTTTGAGGAAAAAATATATCTCCACTAAATAAGGATATTCTTGGGTTATGTCAAAATTTATCTTGTAAACCTTAAAAGAGCCTTGGTGGAGCAGTGGGCTAATGCCTCCTTAAGTAACACCAGCTGCCTGCAATTAGTGCAGGTTTGAGTCCCACCAGGCTCAAGGTTGACTCAGCCTTCCATCCTTCCGAGGTAGGTAAAATGAGGACCCAGATTGTTGGGGGCAATAAGCTGACTTTGTAATAATGCCGCTTGGAGGGGGGGGCGAAAGCCCTAATAAGCAGGCATATACATAGAATGAAGGCTATTGCTAAGCACATTGATTTGTGCTTTAGATTGTAAGCCACCCTGAGTCTTCGGAGAAGGGTGGGATATAAATGGGATTTAAAAAAAAGTTCAACCTGTTTGTGCTAACCAGACAAAAGGATTTCACAATATTCAATGTTATATTTCTCAGATTTGCAAATTATCAAAATAATTGATAAGATGGAACAAATTTCAAGTAATATTGTGCTCAAAGGTTTTCTCCCTAGCAAAAGGTCTACTTTTTCTACCCCATTGCAGGACGCTTTCAACTTTCAAATCTGTCTCTTCTTCATTTTAAGTTGACTTAACTGTTCAACAACATTTTGCAACCTATCTAGATGCAAATATCTCCTGATCTGAAAAGGGCTCCTTTGAAGAAATATTCCGCAAAGTCTTCCACTGAGCTAAAGAACTTGCAGACTGTTGCCACAATGAAAGGTAGGATAGTAATATAACCCCCACAGCTATTGTAACTGCAAGAAATATAAGAAACCTGCATTCACCTTTATGAGAATTTCATGATTTCTTCTTTCGAAAACAAGCACAAAGCTATATATTTTCATCAAATTGAAAGAGAACACCAATAGACATTTAAGTCTAGTGACCTTATATACCTTACAAGTATCTTGATTGATGTCTCTGGCTTAAAATATATGTACTTCAAGTTCAAACCTACTTTAAATGAGGGGAATGTGAAAGTGTAGAGGCTTTCAATAGCCTTTTTATTAGTTATGGTTTTCTGTTGATTATATTTTATTTAAGTACTTATAAATAAAGTTACCTAAAATTATGCAAAGAAGAATCTTAAGCCTCTGCTTAAATACTTGAATTCTTCAATAGAATGTTAAAATAATATATGGCTTTTAAAAATCTGTAGACAAATTATGGTTATTCATCTATATTAAATGCTATATTAATATATGCTATATTAAATTAAAATTTGCTTTTGCTTTTGCTTTTGTGTTCCTCCTTAGGGCAAAAAGAATTATTTTCTGTTCCTAGAAATAACACAGTTAGCAAGCCCCAATTCCTGTACCCCCAAACAGTTCACCCCAAACAAATAGATGCTTGGGATCCAATAGATCAGTATACTTGTATGTTAAGTATTTTAATTCACAGAGATTGCTGCTGCTATTCTCTAACCTGAGCTGTTTTTGCTTCATTTAATCCTTTTTTCTGTAGTCTTCAAGGGCAACTTTGAATGCCAGCACAAAAGCTGCCGTTGTCCGATTGTATCCATGAAGAATTCTGGATCTCAACCACTGATGGCTGTCAAAATAAGCTCCTTAATTAAGATGCTATTTATTCCAGACTGACAAGTTAAAAGGTCATATGGTTCACTTATGAAGACGTGATTTCATCTCCTGCATGCACAGGGCATTTATGTGTCATGCTTGAATTGAAACATAATCTTTTATCTAAAATTCTAAACAGAGGTAATGTGATTATCTCTAAAATGATTAATTGTTTATTTAACTTCTCTCTTTGGGGATGCTGTATTTGAAATTGGGACTTTGTCTACTTAAGTTGTGAATGAATAAACCAAGTATTTTCTTCCTTCTTTTTTATATTAACAGTTGCAAAACTGAATGATCCACAGTCTTTTCTCTGGAATGGGAAAATACTTATTTATACCATATAGCATTTTAAAAAGTACATATACATATTTATACATGTATATGTATGTATGTGTGTGAGGGTGTGTGTGTTCTTTTTTTCCCTTCCTTTTTGTGCCTTCAAATTATTTTTTGATTCCTTCTGCATGCCTGGGCAATTTTCCTGGCAGGATGTTCCAAAGTAGTTGACCATTACCTTCTTTCCAGGTCTGAGAAAGTGAGACGCTGGCCTATAGTCATCCATAGAGCAATCATGGTCTTCCAGCTTCTAGCATGGCGGCTTTAACCATTACCTCAAACTGGGTATCTAAATATTTTAATTAACTATTTTTATTTAATCTTACTTCCAATGATTCAATGAGATCTTTCAAAATTAGATAGGCAATATCTAATGATTCTGATTCTGAGAAGCCTGCCTCTAAGAGTGCAAGAAAACAAGAGGAGAAAGAGTGGGTGGAATTAAACAAATGCCTGTTAATGCAATTGTACACTTTTCAGCATTGGCTTCAGCTGGAAATGAGGATTGCAAGGATAAGGAAAAAATAAACTGGGAGAAAAGATGGAGACTCATTTACAACTTTCTGCTAGGGGAGGTGATAGACTTGGAAGAGTAAAATTTAACTGCAGATATAACAAAATAAAAAACGAAAAACAAGATAAACAAATTTTAAAGTATGTTTAAAATTGTTTTGACTTTTTAAAAAATAAACAGATTTCCACATCAGTGATAATTATTTTATTTTTAATTACTTAGAGCTTGCATAATGATTACTTCTATGATATTGTGATGAGATTCTAACCATTTAACTAAATTTAATTTTCTCCAATTTATGCATGTCACTCACATTTTACCATTACCTACGCTAACACATTTAGCATATAAAGTTCCATATTCTTAAAATTTGTTGCCTGGATATGCAGTGCGTGGTCTTTCAGATGATGCTGAACTATAATCCTTAGCAGCCCCAATTAACTTGAACTACAATGAGGGACACTACAAATATAATAATAATAATAATAATAATAATAATAATAATAATAATAATAATAATAATAATAATAATAATAATAATTGGAAGGGACCTTGGAGGTCATCTAGGCTAACCCCCTGCTTCAGACAGGAAACCCTATACCATTTCAGACAAATGGCTGTCCATTCTCTTCTTAAAAACTTCACCAATGTCTTGAAGGCCATACCTACACTTATGAGATGTTTGAATTCTTGTAGTATGATTGAAGAAAAATGGGCTGCTTGAAGTGATTGTGAGAGCTGATGATTTGTGGTAGTTATAAGTATAGTTAGATTGACATTCTATTAAGAAGTTGAGAGATTCAGTTAAACATATTTTTTTTAAAAAAAATGAAAATGATTTTATTAACTTGATAGAAATGGGATAAATTTGGATCAAAAATAAGAACTGAATTTTGTTTTCTTGTGAATGTCTACTTTTTGTTTTTAAGATGGAAAATGAATTTACTCTGGCAGAAGTGGTAAATTTAAAGGTTTCTTTTTTCTCTTCTAAATTTAAAGGATAATGTGGTTAATATATGCATTAGTTGTATATTACATTATAATTTTAAAAATTGGTGGAGCCAATGCAACTATAAACCACTGATTACTCTACATAATCCAAAAATGTTCATGCTACATATGCTAAAAATGTAAAATGTGTAGAAAAATCTGGTTGAATAAGCAAAATCCTCCATATGTGGACAGGGAACTAGAATAATTTCTAAAGGCTACTGATACATAAAAGTTTTTAAACCCCCAGGCCCAGGAATCAATGAGAAAGAGTATGCATATAAGTATGTGTATTTTTCTCTATGCATGCATGTACAATTTTTTTATTTTATTTTAATTCCATTTATATCCCGCCCTTCTCCGAAGACTCAGGGTGGCTTACAAGCTTAGCAGTAACTTGGCTGTGGATTAATTTATCTATTACATTGGTCTTTCAGACTAGTACAACTGCCACCAGTGGTGGGATTCAGCCAGTTCGCACCACTTTGGCAGAACCGGTAGCTAAATTTTTGTTGCCCAGGCCCAGAATGGACTTCCGGAAGCAGCATCCACACAGAGAACCAGTTGTTCACATATTTGAATCCCACCACTGACTACCACCATCCTTTTTAAGATATAATTTACCATAGTCATGTAGATTATGGGAAATGTAGTTGGATGTGTGTTCATGCTTGTGTGCATGTCTTGATTGAGGCTGTAATCTAGGGACTGCTGCTCTTATGCATTTATAAGATAACTGAAAAAAATCTGAACAGTTTAACAAAAAAAATCATGGTTGTAGTCATGGCTATTTGCTGACACAAATGCCTTTCTTGTGAATTCAAAAAAAGTTTGAATTCACAAGAAAGACTAGATTAGTAGACTATAATATACAGTATCTTGCTATAATATAATAGACTATAATATATCTTACTCCTAATGCATTTAAAATGCCTCCTTATTTAAAGTAAAATCACCTCTGAGAATAGCAAAACAATTGCAAAGAGATATTTTTGTGCTAAGAGACATATTAGGAATAGCATAAAAAAGCACCATTTGATACTACCAGATACAAAGGGGTTTAAAGTACTGTAGTTTATTCTAAGTCTTTTTCCACTCACCCCATTTCAGCTTTTATAGACTTTAGCTTTTCAAAAAGATGGAGCAAATTATAACCCTTTGTGAAAAATAGACTGTCTAGCAAGAGTAGTTCTACAAGAGAAGTTTCAACAAATAAATCAAATAGGTAATGTTTAAGATTATCTTCAATCCTTGTTCTTATGATAAATTAGCAATAGAGAAAGAATTGTGTACCTTCTAGATATTTTAAAGTGATTACCTGAACTAAAGTTGAAGTCAAGAGTTTACCATGCTTGCCCACTAAAGTGATAGTACTTACACTGGCATTTTTATGGTTTCAATGGATGTTCTTATACTATGGTTATGGCTGGAACCAGCCTGTTGCTAGACAGTGAAAATTGTGCTTATGTTACAATAACCAAAGTTCCCTGCTTACCAAAAATCAAATAATAATGGTTTATTAAGTGCAGCTACAGTTTTTCTTTGTTTTCATTGTCATCTATTTCATATTTACTTCCCCAGAAAAGCAAAAACTATGTAGTTTTAGTTTAGTTTAGTTTTATTGTATTTGTATACCGCCCTTCTCCCGAAGGACTCAGGGCGGTGAACAGGGCATACATAAAAAATACAGGATACAAAAATTAAAAAGAATTAAATAGTAGCCCAGCTAAAACAGTCGATAACAATATAAAAATCCCCATTAAAACCCCAACATATCCCCATCAGGCCAGGCCGGCTTGTTCAAATAGATGGGTCTTCAGAGAAGGTAGATGAACTATCTTGCAGACTGTTTTGCTGATCTTGCTTGGAACAATGAATATAATCATTATGTTGGTCAGTGCCCCAACTGGTTCCCAAGTAGAGGGAACCTTTGTTTTAGAGCAGGGATGTCAAATTGTCGGCCTGTGGGCCAGACGCATCATGACAAAACCACGCCCACCCCATTGCCAATACGTCATGTGATGTCACATGACATCATGAGTTTGACATGTCTGTTTTATAGAAACAAAAGTCACATAGGCATAATAATGACCAGTGGTCAGGAACTGCAATACAGAAATGCAGAGTCAATAGAGGTTAGTCAATGAGAATGATGCTACCTTATCTAAATGCTTGATGCCTTTTTTTCACTGATTTTCAGTTTTGTTAGGTAGTTTATGAATGGTAGATTATGGTATAGTTTTATGCTCATGTAGTACAAAAGGATTTACTGAATCTGTCTTGTGCAACAGGTGAAAATCAAGAGTAGAATTGCACTTTAATTAGAGGTGCTACTCAAATTAATGTTCTGTGGTTCATCTGTTATTCCATCCTGAACAAGAACTCATCTTTATCCTCCTACTCATGCTGTCACAAAACAAAGAACTCTCCATCTACTTTATTGTCATCCTTAGGAAGGGAGGCAAAATTCTGTTTTCCCAGCTGTTTTCTCAAATATAGTTGTGACCGAAATACTAGAAGCTCTGCGGAATATTATTTTCCAAGGATTGCTGATCACTGGTTTACCACCAATGGCCCCAAGCACCATATATTTAGACATGCTGATAGTGTAAACAATGACACAAAGAATAAGTATTCTCTTTTTCTCCTATTAATGTTAATATAGTGCAGTAGTTAAGATGCTAGGTTGAGGTGGGAGACACCCAGGTTTGAGTCCACTGTCAACCATAGAAGTTCAGAGGACCAAGTGCTTCCTCTAAACTAAACCTACAGCATTTTTGCTATGGGGAAAAGTTGGAAGAAGAAGGCCATGAATACCACCATGAGTTCTTGAATAAAAGCGTGGATATAAACAATTATTAATAAGCAAAATTTATGAAACTGTAGCAGGAAAGGGATATGATTGTGAGCTAGATACCCAAGAGGGCTGGCGAGTTGACCAGGCCAATGTTGTTCTACTCTTGATCTGATAGACGTGAAGATACCAATATAAATGGTTTTCAAAGGAGACTAGGCACATTCACGGCAGAGTGAGCTATTGGTGGCTACCACTGGTAGTTCTATACTATTTTCTTGAATCATAAACAGCACTCCCTAAACACTATTTGTCAGTCACATATGAATGTTGCTTGCCAGATGCTGGGGAGCAGTTTTGGGAGAGGCCTATTATTTCTTTCTATCTTTCATATTCCGGAATGCATTTGTGCTCCCTGTGTGATTGAATGTTAGACTATGGTTGCTTGTTGTAATCACAGTAAAGAACTTTATATATTCTTGAAACTGGATTATTGTTTTGTCTGATGGAAGGCAGGGAAGGAATAATTTCAGTTAGGCAAGTCAAACTGGGAAGGAAGGAAATGTCTACTATTGGTCAACTAAGGTTTGTTGATGTAGTTGCATTATTTTAATAAAAAATAGTTATAATTACTGGAAAGCAACATTCCAAAAAAGTGTTATCAAATTTGTGACTGAGATAATTCTAGAAGATTTAGAAATTGTGATACTTTGTAGTGTAACAAATGATACGGTAATTTATGTCATAATAAATATTTTTTTTACTAAATGCATTTATAAGCCACTTTTTTATTAAAAACCTCAAGGCAGTAATACATAAGAGGCTTTTTAAATTTTGTCGCTACAGGAAAAATCTTCTCAGATATATTTAACTAATATTGGCTCAAAGTTACCTATGGTGGAATGGTGAGATCATCTTGAGTCTGGTTCAAATCCAGAAATTTATTTACTACAGGTCACTTACATTTTAGTGGTTTGCAAACCAAGTTTGTGGTTTGCAAACTTTTTCAAATCACTGAACCTGGTTAGAGCAAAAACTTTCTAGAACCCCTTATCAAAAAGCAAAGTTGGCTGTGTTGGAGTAAACTTTTTTAGATTTCTTTTTTGCTCTTAATATCTCATAGAACACCACCAGGTTCTTACAGAGTTACAGGGAACACAGTTTGAAAAACTGTATTCTATAGAATTTAAACAGCATCTGGAGTTCACCACTTGAGATGCTGAACCTGACAATGTCTAAAGAGAACATGATAGGTAGGATATTGGCAGGATACTTATCAATCTGCTAAATTATTTTCTAAAGAAAACGCATGGTATTGTAGAAGTAGTGAAAAGAAGTTTCAGTGGGGTTCGATTTGGATTTACAATATTGTTTCCTAATTTATTTATATTTCAGAAAACTACTGATATTTTGCCCCCAGAATGTTGATGTAATTGTGTAACTCCTTGTCAAACCACACCATAATTTCCATGTTATTTGGACAAAAGGAAGGACAAACATTGAAAAGTTATCAATGTAGAAGCCTGTTTTCTTTCAGAGTTTTAATTTTCATACTAATGTAGCATTCTTTATCTGGACTCTACACTTAACTTTGCATGTTAAAAAAAAACCTAATGAATCCATCATCAGAAAGAACATATTCAAGACAGCAAAAATTGTAAACCAAATTTTACATCTCAGATACTTGATAACCAGAATTCTTTGCCTAGGGAACCAAAATATATAATATGAATTATTTGTGGAGGTTACGTTGGTGCATAAAAATGTTCAGATTTACCAGATAATGCTCAGTCCCTAATTTTGGAGACTTGGCTATGTGGGCCTGTGAAGGCATTTGGAATTGGTCACTCCATAATACCTAAAAAGTGCAGGGCACAAATGTAGCATCTCTATGAACTGCCGTCAAGTAGCTGCATTGCTTTGCAGGACAGTTGTATAATTCTGGGGAAAGGTAAGGCATTGCTAAAGTGTTGCAGAGAATGCAGCATTCATATATCTGCATCTTCCAAAGCAATTTTTGGAGATGAAATCTGAAATCTATACAGCATCCTTCCCCTGACCTTTTTGCATTCAAACCATATCTCATTATACATGAAAACTGAAATTCTCACATTTCAGTCCAGCTCTTGGATGCTCTGAACCTCTATAGCAGGGGTGTCAAACTGCTGGCCTGTGGGCCAGTTGCATCATACAGAGGCTGCACCCACCCCAGCTCCGCTAATGCAAAAAAAGTTGCCATACATCATGACATGTCACATGATGCAGTGAGTTTGACACCCGTGCTCTATAGTAACCTTGCAACGAAGAACTGTTTTAAACAGGGTTTTTAGAAAATGAAGGACTATAATGGCTTGAACCCTAATATTCAAATCTCAAGCCTGCTGGTTTTTTCAGGAAGCTTTTGAGAAGACTGTTTTCTGAATTAAAGTGTAAAGTTGCATAGAGAGACCTGCTTGGGGTTGAGAAGTCAGGATGGATTTTAGATACCGCCTTGCAATTTATATGATGAGATTTGCTATTATCTGAAGCATGTGCACTGTGAGTTCATTATTAGGCAGAATATGAATACTTCAGTAAAATTAAAGACGTAAATGAGGAGTCTCTGATGTCCAGATTTATAAAGTTTAAAGACACCTTGAATAAGACCCTTGGGTAAGAGGTTTAATATGAAGTTAATTTCTGCAGGTATTCTGAGGCAAGCCAACATTTGATGTTAAAAATATTTCTTAGTCACAATAATTCTGTTCTTGCAATAATGGAAAAAGGGGTGAAATAGCAAACTTGTTACATCATTAAAAATCTAACAAAATAGTTGACAAATCTAAATGTGATTCTCAAGCAGCCATTAAAATCTGAGGATTTTTGTAAAGGCATCTATCAAACCTTACTTGTCCTTGTTTGCAAAATGAATGAATGTATGAAGCAACTTTTAGAAATATGTCAAATTATAATTCTGACTTAGAAGTAGGCCACCAAAATTGGACAGAAGATTGAAAGGAGCTGCCACATTTCGACTTTAATGAAGAAAATGAAAAGAAAAACACATAAGAGTTATTTGCTTTCCCTATATAGCCTCCTCCTATCTAACAAGAAAAATAAACACATTATACAGCTAGTCTTCGATTAACAACAGTAACTGAGGCCAGAATTTCCACTGCTAAGCAATGCAGTTGATGTTTGGCTAGGATAGTGAGCCCAAAAAAAGGGAAGCAGGCAAAGACCATGAAGGTCAGCTGTGGGGCAACAAGGGCAGTGGGGATGATGGTTGTAAATGCAGGCTGGCTTATATTATTATTATAAAACTTTTATTCATAAAACATGAAACTCAGTCAACTGAACACTCAAATTGACTGGCACTAATGGTTGACACGGGTTGCTGCCAGCATCCTAGGTATCAACCAGGTATCTCCTTAAAATGTAAGATATTCCGAGTAACGCAGTTTTTTGTAGCTTTGCTGGAGTTATTGCAGGAAGCTGCAATTTCTTGATGTATTTTGCAAAGTTTTTGGACATAGTTCCCACTGCCCCGATGACAATGGGTATGTATCACTGTTACACGTTTCATCCATAATTGCATAGTTTCGATGGCCAGTTCGCGGTATTTCATAATTTTTTTCAGTTCTTTTTCTTTGACTCTGGCATCTCCTGGTACAGCAGTATCAATCAACTGTACGCTTCAGTTCTCTACAACTGCAATATCTCACATGTTGGGTTCCAAATGGCGATCTGTCTGTATTCGGAAGTCCCACAAGATCTTCACCCTCTCATTCTCGACAACTTTTTCCACCCTATGTTCCCACGACTTTTCGGACACAGGCAAGTCATATTTTTTACACAAAGCCCAGTGGATTAGTTTAGCAACTCGTTCATGTCTAGCTTTGTAATCAATTTGGGCGATTTTGCTGCACTCACATATTAAATGTGAAACAGTTTCAACTTTGTCGTTGCAAAGTCGGCAATTTGGATTGTCAATAGATTTTTGTATCTTCCCTTTCATGGCATTAGTTTGTAGTGCTTGTTCTTGAGCAGCCAGATTAAGCTTTCCGTTTCTTTCTTGATGGTACCCATCTTAAGCCATGCCCATGTCAAGCTGTTATCAAATTTTCCTTCATTATTATTATTATTATTATTATTATTATTATTATTATTATTATTATTATTATTATTGCAAAAATGGCAATGTTTCTGATATTGTTATGGCTTTGAGAAAGAGGTTGCACCTTAAGCCACCAAAATGGGGTACCTAAAGGTTCTACATCCCTCAAAGCCAGCAAGTGAAGTGGTTCCAACTTTGAATCTGGATGGAGTGGCTCTGTCCTTCTAAGACTTAGTCTGGAGGTCATTTTGCTGAAACAGCAGGTGGCAGCTGTAGCCAGTGAGGGCGTTTGCAAAATTGTATCTTATTTATCAGTTTCATGAATAGTATTGAAGTAATGTCCCAATTAGACTACTACAGGGGTCTCCAAATTTGGGAATTTTAAGTCTTGTGGGCTTCAACTCCCAGAATAACTCAGCTAGCCATGCTGGGCTGAGGAATTCTGGGAGTTGAAGTCCACAAGTCTTAATGTTCTCAAGTTTGGAGACTCCTGGGCTACTGCAATGAGATCTACATGGGACAAGAAGCTTCATTTGGTTCTGAATTCAATGACACAGATAGTTAGGGTGCAGCTACTTATGTATAATGGTGCTAATGATTGATGAGCTGCATTGATTACAATAGGCTTCCAAGTGCTATTCAAAATGCTATAGCCTTTAAAGCCCTACATGGCATAGAACCAAGGTATTTGCAAGATCTCCTTTCAAGAGTATTTGCATACCATCTTATGGGACCTATGAAGCATGCTTTTTAGTGACTATCCCTGTGCACTGGAAAGTTCTCTCTTTCCCGTCCCCACAGTAATACTCTGGATGCCTTTAGAAAAGCCATTAAAATCTGAGTTTCATCTAAATATGTGGGTCCAGTTGAGTGGAGTCCTTTTCCAGTGGTTTCATAATTCTGTTTGATCGTTTTATATTTGCTGTATAGTTTCTGTTGTTATTTTTGTTGTGTGCCATCTAGAATATATTGTTTGAGTTGGATGGCTTTAGCAAGGCATGTATAACATAATAATAAAGTGGGTATTTATCCAGTCTCCTGTTATGACTTGCAAGTTATATATATTAAATAGGAAGATTTTTATTATGCCCATCATCTCTACACTATGCTCAATTTTAATAGTTTATTTTATCTATTCCAGGACTTTATAGCTAATAGATGTAGCAATCAATCTTCTCTATTTTTCTCCAGCATTAAAGTTTGATATCTTGTTTGTAAAGCTTATAATATTCTGATATTAGTGTAAGGCATTATTTGCAACAGATTTCTCTTCATTCCCATTCAACAAGAGGTTTGAAATACAGCACAACCACAAGAGTGCTGCATTCAATTTTGAATTCTCCTGGCATTCCACCACGATTGCAGTCCATCAGGCCAATGTTGGAATTCAACTTACTGGTGTATTACCTTGTCTATGGAGCTGCTGAATCAAGCAGCAGTCATTGCAATTTTTATATTTCCCTCCAGAACAGTTTTGAAGAAATTATTTTCTTGCACATTGCTGAAAACAAATAGTTGTAGAAAAATACATGGATTGTGTAACAGGAATGGGACAAATGTGTGAAATTTGGCTTCAGATGAATTCAGTTCAAATCATTCGATTATTGATAGTTATCACTTGGAAAATCAGCTTGATTCAATTGTTCAAATTCAGTCATAAACTTTCAGCTTTCAGTCCGCCATTCTCTCCATCCCTCTCCTCCCATATGAACATCCTAGTCAGTGTTCTCCTGTGAGTAATGTTGCTGAAAGATTTATATTGGAGCAAATCTGCACTAGAATATAGAGGTTTCAATCAATGCAATGCAATTCAGATATGTAGGTAAATCAGGGAAGCTAAAGCCACAAGTCTTAGAAGACCACTTTTGTTCTTTAGCCAAATAGTTCATTAAAGGTTTTGTAATTTTAACCTTGCAATGAATCCTGGACCTCAGCTGGAATCTATTCTTTCTATTGGAGAATGATTCAGCATTGGCTTCAGGTTAACCCTGCTAGCAACATGAGACTCACTATGCATCTGTTTTGCAGGAAATCAAGCATGGCCTCCCTTGCTGCTGTTTTTTTCCCTGATGGAAGATGTCAGCAACAACTGTCAGAATTTGAAATGTAGGTATCATAAAGACCAAACTAAATTTAAAATAAAAAGCATTGCCCCCAAAAGGCATCTGCAAAGATAAATGGACTCTGAATATTGACACCATATAAATACACACACACACACACACACACACACACACACACACACACATATATGGGACGCGGTGGGTCATTGGGTTAGGACGCTGAGCTTGTCGATCAGTAGGTCGGCAGTTTGGTGGGTCGAATCCCGAGTGCCGCGTAGCAGAGTGAGCACCTGTTACTCGTCCCAGCTTCTGCCAACCTAGCAGTTCGAAAGCACGTAAAAATGCAAGTAGAAAAATAGGGAACACTACGGTGGGAAGGTAACAGTGTTCCGTGTGCCTTTGGCGTCTAGTCATGCCGGCCACATGACCATGGAGACGTCCTCGGACAAGCGCTGGCTCTTCGGCTTTGAAACGGAGATGAGCACTGGCCCCTAGAGTCGGAAACGACTAGCACAATTTTTTTGGCTTGCTAACAAAGAATAAAGGGAGACCAATATGATCATTTCAAACTTATTTGTTCTCATCAGTCAACCATACCCTTCTGAGATTCGAACCTGGGCCGACTGCGTCTTAAGCAGTTGTTTTAACCCCTAGGCCGCAGGCTCTCTCGCTCTCTCTGTTAGCTGAGAAGCAAGAAAGATATGTGTTAAATGTTTGTTAAGCATTCAGAATACACTTGCTTAGTCCCAGACATGGGACAAATCTTATTTCCTGTTTCAGCCTAGCCCAAGGCTATCTACAGGCAGTAGCCACAGTAGTGGCAGCTCATATTTGTGTAAATTATTTGGCTTGCTAACAAAGAATAAAGGGAGACCGATATGATCATTTCAAACTTATTTGTTCTCATCAGTCAGCCATACCCTTCTGATATATATATATGTGTATATACACACACACATACACATACATATACATATGCATCATACATGTACATATACAGAGAATATTACAGAGAATAGGGACAATGGTGGAGAAGACACTCTTCCTGGATTTTGCCAGTCAAAATTCTTTAACAAATGGGGTGTGCAATATGCTTACCTTGTCTGTATGCATTTATGGAGCACGCATATAGACGTAACTGAAAAAAGGTGTAAAATATTTGATAGGAAACATGTATTTAGTTGTGCTGGATGTTGATTTTGCTTGAAGAACCTGAATTTGAATTTCAACCACATTATTTGGTGGTGTTCATAAGCTTCTATGTGATGTGATCCAGAAATCAAATCTTTTATCTAGGACAGAAAACCACCTTGGATAGAATAATTTTCTATTCTCTATATACATGATATTTCACTAACATTTCCTGGATAATAAATGTTTAGGCTTCAATAGCAACTCTTCAGTTCTGGCTGCCTAATATCTTATGGGTCTGTGACAGAATACATGCCTTGCATGGAAAAACCTCCAATTCAATATTTGGCATTTCCCAGGACAGAGGGAAAAAAATCCTTGTATGAATATATGAACTTTGAAGGATGAGTGAAGGGAGCGAATGAGGGCAACTGACAAAATAACGCAAATTCTATCCTTTGTGCATTTTTGTGTGATATTGTGACATAAATACAAAATGCTCACATTTGGACATCATAGTGCATTTTAATAATTTGCATAATGATAAAAATGGACATATACACAACCATATTAAGTCTATATTTAGATGTATTAGTATCTATAACTTCTTTATTGCATGCACCTTCCAAATATGCAGACTTCTCTACATACAATTCAGCAATGCTGGATGGAGAATTCTGGCAACTGAAGTTCGTACATATTTTTACAAAAATCAGAAATTTCAGCCTAAAAAAGCTTCCTGGGAATAGATAATGTGATGCAGAACTAGTGCAGTGATGCAAATCAGAGTCACTATAGAATAGGCTACTGTGTGGTCATACATTCTAAAGACCTTTGTGATCAATGGCACAGAGTACTAAACTATGTATTTAAGAGTCATCAAAAAACTCAGGAAACCACATGCGTAATCACATACAGTAATCAGCAGTCAGCGCAGTAATGATTTTACAGTTGAAAAGCTTAGCGTCTAACAAATTAGTTGGGTGCACAATGGATAGACAATAATAGACATGAAAAACATACATTTTTCCACTTCAAAAATAGTTCTGTATGATTCATACAGAAAGGGATAGTATACAAAAGAGAGTTGTTACATCTAACTTGTATCTTTCCAATTTCCATAAAATAAATAAGGTATCTATAACCTAATAGAGATAATCTGTCATGCTTGGTATGTAAACTCCACTGAACACTTCAAATTCTCCTTAAAGTGTTTCCTTGCAGAAATATACTCTTTCTTCCCATTCTGCCAGTGATTTTTATGCCTAGCTGACTGTATGTCACAAAGTATTTGTCTACCTTATCAAATTAAAGGCATCAAGCATTCAACTCAAAAGAGATATACAAATTTACTATGTAAATGTTACCTTTCAAATTTTCTATTCCATATATCTCTACAGTATGCATCACATTTCATAAGTTCAGTAAGAAATTACAATCTTTCAGGGACTAAGTTAGAATAGACATTCCCAGACATGGAATAGTTATTTAGGTAAGTTACTTGACTGCAGACAAGATAGAAATCATACATAAAGAGAAAGCATAGGAACCAGGCTTTGAATATACATGTTTCTTCCAAGGTTTAAATTCTAAGCCTTTTTAAGTCATCAAAAAGCTGACCATTCTGTTTCTGGTCTTGAGAATGGGGACCTATTAGAGATGGTCAAGGAAGCTGATTTTTGTGAATTTTAAATTACGTTGATATGATTCTTTGAAACTTGTGATGGAGTTCTAAAATTTATAAAATGTTATTTTGTTATAAGCATGGTTAGATTCATAAATGTTAATAATTAGATGAAATATATTTGTATAAATTCAGAACTATATGTGGCTTTATAAAATTAGAAAGATTTCATATTACTATAAAAATAGGATTGAATAGACATGGATAACCACATGATTAATTGGGAATAACTAGAAATTTACCATTCCTTCCATCTGTATTATAGAATTTAAAACAAAAACAGGAAGATGCTAATGTACAGGTGACACAACTGGAAATGAGTCTGATATTGATATTATGTTTGAACTTAAAAATGACTTTCAGAGTAAATCCAATTATATATTTTCCTTCTAGTGGAAAAGAATATCCCATAATGGGATATATTGGAGTATCCTTTGGGGAAGGAAGACAAGAACAGAAAACTAACAGGTAATTGAAAAAGTAGCAATGACATCTTGAAGAATACAGCAGGGATTGACAAAAATTAAACTATTTAGCTTGTGATGTTTACGATGTGAAGAACCAGAAAACTAAATAGCTGCTTAGATGTCAAAGATGATGTCAAAAATGGCTGAAATCATTGCACTCCTAGTCAATTTTGCTACCATTTCCTTCAGAATAATGTCAGACTCATTTTACAAGGAAAAACTATAAATGGTTGTGCTATCCTGTCACCTGTTGAAAAGACACAAGAAGTAATCTGAAGATCTAAATTAAGCAGTTTGTACCAAATATATTATGACTATATTGTGAACATCTACTTGATGTCATTCCTTTTTCAAGAACTTCAGACATAAAATAGAATGACTGTAATATTTATTTCTGATTCCTACAAATGTAAAAGCTGAATAACATACTATAGAATATAAGCAAAGGGCACATAGCATCTGTGTGCCCTTAAGCCAATGCCAAACTGAGATGATAGGCACCAGAAATGCTGTCTTCAGTGAAAAGAATTTAAGGGATACAAATGTAATTGTCTAACTGTAAAGAACAAGAGCTCCTTTACATCCAAATATAAGATAGAGTATAAAATGCAAAGAACCATGGGTGCTTCAGAAGAAAAGATATTTTTTGACATAGGAATGAAATAGTTTCATAGATCAGGGGTGCCCAACCTCCGCTTCCTGGATCAACCCCAATCTATGGCATGCCAGCAACTGGGCTGTGCAAACAAGTGAAGCCCAACCGCATGATCCAGGCAGCACATAAAGCCATGCCCCCTCCGGAAACCTTTCTTCATGGAACCAGTCCACCAAAAAATCACAGTGCCAAGGGAATAAGAAAACCTGATTGGATGTCCATGACCACCATATGATGGAATATATAACCACCAAATTTTTCTACATCTTTCTGACAAGCATCAGTCATTCTGTTCTTCCCGTCCTTGAAGACGTATGATGTCTCTAATCAGAAAAAATCAAAGCCTAAATATATGTGAAGAACTCCTATGACAGTTGAGGAAAAAACGTTTTATAATAGGCATTGTAGGAATTAGTCTTCTGTTGACCAGCCACTCTTTCTTCCTATGTTGTTCCTTAATTACAATTGAGTTAGTAAGGACCAGAACTGGGAGTTAGAAATGTTTTCTTCATAGTATTAAAGTTTGACTTTGACTGTAATATATCTTCATCAAATACAGTTTAGTCCAAATATTTTGCAAGTACATTTTTATCACTGCAACAGCAAACTATTGCCTACTATAATTGGGAATTTTGGACATACCTGAGCTGTGGAAATATATCTGTGAGAGTGTAGACCACTCATATTCAGTGCCAATAAAAAGAAAACTGTAAGTAGTAATAAAGTGATGCTTACATTTACCACCAAGCACATTGCCAAGAAATTCAGAGGGCTTGGGTATGGTTAGGAAGGCATGGACATTTCTAGGCTGTCCTATCTATGTTTCCTGGTAAACGTCATGGGAAAATTCCATTGGAGGAAAATTCCACTTAGGGTTAGGGTTACGTCACCATGAACTTGGAGAGAAAAATGGACATTGGCAACAAATTCAGAGTGCTTGGGTATGGTTAAGAGGGCACTGACTATTCTAGCCTGCCCTCTATATGATTCCCCGTAAAATACATGGGAAAATACCATTGGAGGAAAATTCTACTTGGTTAGGGTTAGGTCATCAAGAACACATACAGGAAAATGAACATCACCAACAAATTCAGAGTGCTTTAGTATGGTTAGGAGGGCACTGACTTTTCTAGTCTGCCCTATCTATGTTTCCTAGTAAAATACATAGGAAAATCCCATTGGAGGAAAATTCCACTTAGGGTTAGGGTTAGGTCATCATGAACCTGGACAGCAAAATGGACATCAGCAACAAATTTGGAGTGCTTCAGTATGGTTAGGAGGGCACTAAGTTTTCTAGGCTGCCCTATCTATGTTTCCTAGTAAAATACATAGGAAAATCCCATTGGAGGAAAATTCCACTTAGGGTTAGGGTTAGGTCTCCATGAACTCGAAGAGCAAAATGGACATCACCAACAAATTCGGAGTGCTTGGGTATGGTTAGGAGGGCACTCACTTTTCTAGGCTGCTCTATCTATGTTTCCTAGTAAAATACATAGGAAAATCCCATTGGAGGAAAATTCCACTTAGGGTTAGGTCACCATGAACTTGGACAGCAAAATGGTCATTGCCAACAAATTCGGAGTGCTTGGGTATGGTTAGGAGGGCACTCACTTTTCTAGGCTGTCCTATCTATGTTTCTTGGTAAAATACATGGGAAAATCCCATTGGAGGAAAATTTCACTTAGGGTTAGGGTTAGGTCTCCATGAACTCGAAGAGCAAAATGGACATCACCAACAAATTCGGAGTGCTTGGGTATGGTTAGAAGGGCACTCACTTTTCTAGGCTGCTCTATCTATGTTTCCTAGTAAAATACATAGGAAAATCCCATTGGAGGAAAATTCCACTTAGGGTTAGGTCACCATGAACTTGGACAGCAAAATGGTCATTGCCAACAAATTCGGAGTGCTTGGGTATGGTTAGGAGGGCACTCACTTTTCTAGGCTGTCCTATCTATGTTTCCTGGTAAAATACATGGGAAAATCCCATTGGAGAAAAATTTCACTTAGGGTTAGGGTTATGACACCATGAACTCGGACAGCAAAATGGACATCGCCAACAAATTCGGAGTGCTTGGGTATGGTTAGGAGGACACTGACTTTTCTAGGCTGCCCTCTATATGATTCCCGTAAAATACATGGGAAAATCCCATTGGAGGAAGATTCCACTTAGGGTTAGGGTTAGGTCACTGAATGCCCTGCGTGCTTACTGTGGGCAGCAACCGTTAAGTTTTGTTATACAACTGATTTTTGTGGGTGTGTGTACAGTGATTGACTACGTTATAAAAGGTAAATTTATGTTAAAGACTGAATATATATAATTTTATTAAAAGAGAAACAAGATGTGAGTTCCTGCACCTTTTTTCTTACAGAAAAAGCACTGCTAAGTTGTACTAGAATGTTATACACAATAATCTTTACCTATATCATCATATGTTACTGAGTTTCTGTTGCATCAAATATCTTGAAACAGTGGCCTGGAGATAGTCTTGAATTTTAGATGATATGAATGTGTAGATAGAGATGACATGAAGTATTGTCTGATGAACGGCAAAGGCTTTGTATTTAAAATGTCTTTCTTTCCAGTCTGAAACATTTTTTTTAAACTAACCACTTAAGTTTTCATTACCTAGAGGAAAAAGAAACTTTCTTGATTTGCTTGAATAGAAATCCTTTGGAGCTCCATTTTTTTTCCTTTAAAATTGAATTGCTCACTTATTGCCTTTACCTTGTTATTGCATTTTAATGTTTATGTGTTCCTTTAATACATTTTGCTTTTTGCAAGTTACAGTATTTAGGCATACATATTAAAAAACATATTCTTAATAAAACCCTTCCCAGATGTGAAAACAATATTTGAAGGAAATGGCATTTCTTGAGTCAGTAATTGGATAGCAATATTAATGTAATAAGTCGTTATTATTAAAACAATTATCATGCAGATATTTATTTTGAATGGAAATTGCATGATAAATGACATCAATGGCATGATTGGTTTCAGAATTTTCAGATCTCCTTCCTTCCTCCCTTTTCATATTGTTATGAAAATACTTTTTTCCCCAAAAGAATATAAAAGAAAATTTCGCACAGCTGAACTTCAGCAAGATGTCTTAAAATAGATGGAGCCAAAAATGCTGTCCTTTTTTTTGCAATTTTTTAGAAATGTGTTAAGCCTTTCAGATTTTATGCCATACCATGCATCTTTTAACATTCTCACTCTTCTCAAATGAATACTGGTTTCCACACCACCGTTCACCCATTTTGAAAGTACAGCCCTTGTTATTCCATGCAAAATTGGTGGGTTCTCAAGCTGACAGCATCCTGCTCTAATGCAATATCTGTTGAATGGTTAAATTTATTATTTATTAAGACAGAGATATGCAACATGCATGTATCTTCTAAAAGCCTAGAATAAGATCTTCAGAGGCACTGGTAAATTTCTACCAAACCATATTTTTAATATGAAAGACAAGAAAATGATTAAGTAAGTACATAACTAATCCTATTAAGTAACTAAATTTTAATTAAATATAAGTTAAAACTAAAACAAATTTTTATTTGGAATATGGCCCCAGCACAAGAATTTTAAGACAAAGATCCTCCATTAAAGTGATGCACATCCAGCTTTAAATTGTTTGCCCACCTTTATTATATTCTATATAATGCTTTTTTTCTTTCCTCCTCGATTTATTGCATGGGGATCCAAGTGAACTGAAGCTTCACATATGAAAGTAGAATAATAGAATAATAGATAACAGTGACTCAGATTTGGCTTTGTAATGCACCAAGACTAATAAAGGAAAGAGAAAAAAGTAGAGGGAGGAAAATGAGTATGTCAGCATTTTCATTGAAAAATCAAAATTGATGGTGTATTTTGACTCTATTGAAATGTTCATAAAATGTGCTGACTGTCTTTGGCCCAGTTTTTTCCTCCGAAATTATCAATAGTTTGCAAATTTGTATTAGTGCACTGTATTTATTTATTTGCTTGTTTATGTATTTAACAGATTTCTATGCTGCCACAACAAAAACAACTCTTAGTGAGTATAACAGAACAGCAATATATTACAAAATCAGAGAAGATGTATTGCTGTTTTGTTTCTTATATTAATTAGCAGTAGAATTCATCTGATGATTTCTTCCCCAGTTAAATACGATAGTCACAGTATAGTAAAAGCCCGGCATCATCTGATTCTGTCAATGCTTTTCACCTGCCAACATGCCAAACACCAAGGTCTGCAGCTCGGCATTTTAGATGGCTAATATATGTGCTTTTATTGGTCATCCAAGGTAGACTGGCCTAGGAAACAAAAAAACATTACAAGTGAATGGTACTTTTATTATAAGCTTATAGTAACAGATTCCTGAAAGTCTGAATGCGCTTCTCCTTTTGCTCATTACAGCTTTGAAATAAGTTACCATCCAGGAACTTTGAAATTGGATGATAACTTCAAACTTCAATGCTTTTCCCATTGAAGCGTTAACATCATGGGTTATATGATTTTACTGTATGCTTACTATAATTTCATTTTGTAGCATTCATTTTTAAAAAATTATTACATTTTATTTGGAGTTACATCATGGAAGAATTATGTCTTGAATGCTCTGACAATGCAGCCTGACTTTTACAACACATCTAACCAGTGTGGTTCATTTATGATAGAGAAAATTGTGTGAACCCAGGAATTCAGTTAACTGAATAATCCACGGTTAATGACAGGCAAGTATACTTGCATAGATCTAGCAAACATTTATTCCTAAGGTGGCCGAAATAATAAAAAATGAAATGGAAACAGAACAATATGTACCAACTCTGGAAATCCAGAGTGCTAAAATGTAATTATAAAAACGTTTCCTTCATTCTGGTAGAAAAATGAAGGAAAGGTTTTTGAAATTAAGATGAATAGTTGAAAATCTGACATCTGAACTTCAAACTATTGTTGCAAAACCTATTTAAACCCTGTGAATGAAAGCAACTAAGATTCTCAAAATATCTTTTCTTGACCTACAATAAGAAATATTGCAAATAGTGTATAAAAATCCAAGAATGAGCATGTGTGTATTATAAGGTTTGCACAAACAATAGATTTATGAATCATTTCATAAATACCTATGGAAGGAGAAGGACATAAGGATAAACCCTTACAGCTCAAAAAATTCCTGTCAACACAGCCATTTGTCTCCCATCCTTTTATTCACAGTATTCTGAACTATAAAAGGTTTGATTCATGTGATAAATGACATTTAAAGTTGTGTTTCCAGTTAAGTAGCATGATAGGGAAATTTACATCACAGTATTCTCTATTACTAATGTACAGAAATTTTACTTTTCTGTGTTAACTTGACTGAAATTGTTTTGCTGCTTGAGTATCTTGTTTTATTCAGTGCCATCAAGGTTTCTACAACCGTTCAGACTCCTTTTTGAAACTATTTATTTCTGAAATACTGGCAGTAAGCATAAAACTGGAAAAATAGAAGCCATTCATTCTAATTAGAAGCCTCTGGATCTTCCTCATAATTAGCTCATCGTCTGTGGACTGTTAGGTGAATCAGTAGTAGTTTTTCATTCTTAGGATCTTAGAGGCAGATCCTCTAAGTCAGCATTTTTTCTGTATGACCATCTGCAACTAGAAGGTTAAATTATGTGAGGTAAAGAAAGGACGAAAGTTCTCCTCTATAATGATACCTTACAGCGTATAATAAGCAAATCTCTCAGTTGCAGTTCCTCTCTGATTTTCTTTTCCCCACTCTGCAGTTTAGTATGGCCCATTTTGGACCCCTGAGATTTTTTTTTTTTTGAAAAAAACTTTGTCTGAAAAATTACATGTGATCTCTGTAATTCTCCTGCTATGGATCATTTTATTCTTTCAGCTAATAGAATCTTGGTAAGAAGTTATACAAGGGCTGTCCTTCAGGAGAATAACTTCCAGAAAACTAAATAAAATAAACCCTATGTGGTAGGGGAGCTGGGAGTGGGAAGAGAATCCAGCAAAAGAAGAATTCAAAAGTGGTTCTTACCTGCCTGGTAATATGAATATTTCCCAAAAAATTCCCCTAGAAGTGTTCTTATGGGAGGGGTCATTGGGTAGCTGCTCAGAATGCTGATAATTATTCCATTTCAAGCCATCCTTTTCCTAGTCATAAGTACTTAGAGTCTTCATCATGATGCTGAGCATACATAGACATAAACATTTTATTTATTTTTATTTATTTTAATCCCATTTATATCCCGCCCTTCTCCGAAGACTCAGGGCGGCTTACAATCTAAGCACAAATCAAATGTGCTTAGCAATAGCCTTCATTCTATGTATATGCCTGCTTATTAGGGCTTTCGCCCCCCCCAAGCGGCATTATTACAAAGTCAGCTTATTGCCCCCAACAATCTGGGTCCTCATTTTACCTACCTCGGAAGGATGGAAGGCTGAGTCAACCTTGAGCCTGGTGGGATGTGAACCTGCAGTAATTGCAGGCAGCTAGTGTTACTTAAGGAGGCATCAGCCCACTGCTCCACCATAAACATTCATGGAATCAGCCCAAAAGGGAGAGAAGAAACACCCCTGCAGACCAAATCAACACTTTATTATACAGAAATATTTGTATAGGCTATTGCTGGTAAAGGGATTAGAACGACTTCCAGAAGCAATGTTCTGTATCTTTTCTGTATCTTGTTAGAGTTCAAATATTTTTCCTAGTATTCACCTATGAAAATAATTTATGTAATGTAATCAGGCAAAATATTTTTATTTGTGTATTCATGTACATGTATCAATCTAACATACATATGTTTATCACCATTTGTTTTTTTTCAATTTGGAGAAATGATGAAGAGCATAACATAACATTGGAAGTATATGCATTTTATAACCCTTTGTGTTAACTCTATTACTGTTCAAGGGATTTAGCTGAACAAAGACATTTTCATTCATGTTGTCTTTGGTTCCACCTGGTTTTATTTATTTATTTTACTTTTTATTTTATTTCTATGCTTTATGATATATAAAATTAATAACAAAAATATTTTGGCATGAGGATTCTTAAATTTTATGCAAACTTAAATCACACCATTAATGTTGTATATTATTTTTCCTGGTGACATCATTGTTATTTGGAGGAATGCACAAATAATGCATAATAGTATTATATTATGTACTGTCTCCTTTGGTGGGCTCATTTTGGAAATTCTGGAGCACTCCAGGGAGCAATTTTCTTGTAGAAATATTGCAGCTGAGAAATGAATACAAATATCCTGAAGGAGATGTTCTTTAATATGTTTGTTTAATAGATAAAAAACTGCAATTCTGAGAGTCTTAATCAGGCGTAAAAAACACTAGTTTCAGAGGATACAGACTTTCAATTATTAAGTTTAAAAGTGCTTGTTTAAAAATCAAGAGCAATAACCTACGTCTGGGTAGCTTCCTATTCCTGTGTAGAAACTTTGCAAGGGGTCTATTAGATGCTTGCAGCTTTGCTCTAGCTGAGCTCAAAGAATTTGGGCTGAAAAGCCTTTAATTCTGTGTAGCTAGTTCCTGGGCCTTTTTCTTCAGTTGTGATTTATAGCAACTTATAGTATCATCTAGCCATCTTTGTGTGATATATAAAGCCATTGCTGATATATCAGCATAGCAACAGCTGGAAGACAGTATAGAATGCTATAAATCACAAGAGATCAAAATGGTGAAAGACACTTCACTTGTCAATTTCTTTGTTGGGCCTTCTATATTTGTTGACCCTTAGACTCTGGAAATTAATTAATTGCTGCATCTCAGGCTATCTTTGTACTAGATTCTCACCCTGTTGCTGCCTGCACTAATTCGACTTCTATTTCTTAAACAACTAGCAAGCACTACCCTTGGAGTGGCTTTGACTATGTATGTACAGTTCTATCTAAACAAAAGTTGTATTGGCTCCAGTGGGAACCTGTAGGGATATCGGAGGAAGGTGAATAGAAAGGGCAGATTATGTTGAGTGTGAAAGAAAGATTGTCATCTAAATAGGTGACTTTAGTGTTATAATTAACTTCTTTAGAACTGAGTGAACAAAAGCATCTCCATGGCGGCTGTAATCACATGAAATAATTCAAGCACTAATGTGGTCAATGGGGCTTTACAAAGCACTGTGCTTTCTGAAAATGATCCTCATTTTACCTAAATCAACATACTCAAGCTGTATATATTTTAGTTTTTTTAAAAAAAAACTTTTATATCATTGAAATAATATTTTTTTAAAATGCTGACCTCCTAAGATTTTATTTATACAGTAAAGAAGGGAAATGTAATGAACAACAAGAACAATTTAAAGGAAGTCTGTAAAGAGAATTGTTTATGAATTGCTGATTCATAAACAAGAAATCAGGGTCCTTCAAGTGTATCTGCTGCTAGACAGCTATCAGGCATGACTGTGCAAGGTTGAAAAAGTCAAGATGGCAGCTGCAGCTTTGCAAATGAAGCTACCTACTTTTAAAGCATACATTGCAATGGTCATTTAAAAGGGGTAGGGCAATTGCCTACTCCTTCTTCCCCTCTTTGGATGCTCAAATATTTCTTGGCTGAATGCAGTCACAGGGATTTACCAGTTGCACCTGGATGAGGACAGAAGGATAACATTTACCTTCCAAGGGTATAAGTTTTATTTACATTCACTGTGATATTCCTAGTCTCTTCCCTTTGTAAAATGTTCCTTATTCCTCCTTCAGGGGACAGCATCTGAATCTCCCTATTTCATGAGGAGAGATAATGAAGCCCACTTGCTCATCTCACTTCTTTCTTTACATTGCCTTCTGCATATACTCTGTTAAGAAAAGTCTCAATTTCTGTGTAATGTCCCCTCAAAGATTTACACAGGGAAATCTCCTGCTTCAGAGGAAAACTTGATGCATGAGGGTAGCAGAGATTATAACTATTCAAAGTTGCATAGAGTGTCTAAACAATGTGTGTTCATCTGAGACAGTTTGGGCACTTTGGGACTTTTGAAATGATGTATCATGAATTTTACACAGAATATCTTAAGAGACTTGACCATTCACTAATTAGCTCCTATAGGGTATGTTGTCAGTTAATCCAGTTTTCAGAAAATCAGCTAGTGGAAATGTTCCTTGACATGGCCTCTATTGCTCAGAATGTTTCTTACCTCAGAATCCTTACCTCCTTACATCTGCAAGTTAGTTCTTTTTTTTTCTGCACAAGTGGGAACATTTCCAGTGGAGCCACAGATTACAACCACTTACCAGTTTTGTTCTTACAAGACTGTCCACTGAGTGCACTTTATAAATAAAATAGTGCTAGAGGTTGATGTTTTGTTTTTCAGCAAATCAACATTCTATTTATTTTTCTTTAATTAAAAGAATGTTTAAAAATAAAAAAGAAACTCCATTGGAGTAGTGAACCTGGATGGGTTCTGTGTGAAATAATGGGCATCTAGAGGAATATTCATTGTCCAGCCCAGCCTAAATGAACATTCAGTGCAACACAAGAAAAACTTTACAGTAACAACAGACTTAGTTTTATTATAAATTGTACTTGGAATTATATACAAGGTGTATAATGAAAGAAATACAAGTGCCATTAATTATAGTAAAGGTAAATGTAAAGGTCCCCCCGCACATGCGTGCTAGTCGTTTCCAACTCTAGGGGCCGGTGCTCATCTCTGTTTCAAAGCCGAAGAGCCAGCGCTTGTCCGAGGACGTCTCCGTGGTCATGTGGCTGGCATGACTAGACACCAAAGGCGCATGGAACGCTGTTACCTTCCCACCGTAGTGGTCCTTATTTTTCTACTTGCATTTTTACGTGCTTTCGAACTGCTAGGTTGGCAGAAGCTGGGACGAATAACAGGTTCTCACTCTGTTACGCGGCACTTGGGATTTGACCTGCCAAACTGCCGACCTTCTGATAGACAAGCTCAGCGTCCTAACCCACTGAGCCACCGCGTCCCCTTATAGTAGATATGAATTAACCAAAATATATTGCAAAGAAGAAGCTAAACGTATGACAGACATACATGCCCCATTTCTCTGGAATATTGCATATGCAGGGAAAGCAGAGGAAAGATGGGGGAGATTCCCTAACCTGCAGTTGTGTAATTATATATAATTATTTAAGGTTAATTCCTAAGACCAGGATAAGCAAACTAGTGCCGTGTCAGTATTTTGCATGACAACTGTTACAATCCCTTGTATATAATTAGGCCATGTTGGATTGGACTTTTCAGAGCTGAAATACAGATAACTGAAGCACATTAAGGTTTCTACTGTTCTTATACATTACTTGTGAGGAAATTTAGTTCATAAGGTTTACTTCTAGATAAATAGGCACTGAATATAATTACCCAGCTGTTAAAGCACAAGTATTTGAAACACATGACTCTCAGGAACAGTAAAGGTCACTCCTGCAAGTAGACTATTAGATTAATACTTCATGGTTAGTTATTTTATTTCTTACAAATTATTGAAAGATTAACAACCATACTTAAGTGCAATATTTCACATTTGCAAGAATGCATTAAGTACAGCCAATTAAATTTGCTTAATCAAGCTTAACAATGCTGAATGCTGTTACTCACCAGAAAGTAAGCGTTATAAAAATTACTCATGGTTATATGAATGATTCATACATATTTATCAGAAATGTGTTTAATATTTAATATTACTGACTTTGGTATTTATAAGATACTATTTTTAGTGTAAAAAGAACAGTTAAAACCTATGGTTACCTCTTATCCTGCATGACCAATCGGGAAGATTGTGAAAATGTGAGAACTGAAGGATGGTTGTATAGCAAATAATGGAATTAGGATATATAATTAAGAACACAAACCAACCAGAGATTATATTTTTCAGTATCACTGATTTCAACAAATTCTAAGCAACTGCTGAACTGTTTCTAAGGAAAACCAATGGGATCAAACAAGTTCAATTATTTTTCTTAAATATAAGCAATTTTAAAGCCATACATAAATCAGCCACAAAGCTTACCTACTATATGTGGATATGTCATATATAAAAAATAGGTTGAGGAATGCTTAGCTTGCTATCTTCAAAATGCTGATTACCAAGTATCCTTCTTGAAGTTTAATAGATTTCTTTTAAGAGAGGACTCTGAAGGGCATTGGCCAGTATGTTAGAAATAAGCACTGGACATGTCATCTATATCTAGAGATATCTGTACCTGGAAGCTGTATCCTGTATCTGCCATAGTCCTTCTTCCCATGTGGTAGTTAAAGCCCAGCAAACATAAAACCGTGCTCTTCTGAAAGAGATAAAAATACAGATGTATATCTGCCCAGGCAAATCAAAACCATAGACAGATATTCCTTGACTTACCACAGTTCATTTAATGACTCTTTGACGTTACAAGGGCACTGAAAAAAGTGACTTATGACTGTTTTTCACACTTATGACCCTTGCAACATCGCCGTGGTCACATGATCAAAATTTAGACGCTTGGCAACTGACTCATATTTATGACGGTTGCGGTGTCCTGGGGTTCCATGATCCCCTTTTCTGACTTTCTGACAAGCAAAGTCAATGGGGAAGCCAGATTCACTTAACAACCGTGTTACTAACTTAACAACTTCAGTGATTCACTTAACAACCTTTGGTAACCCGTGGTAAGAAAAGTCATAAAATGGGGCAAAATTCACTTAACAAATGTCTCATTTAGCAACAGAAATGTTGGGCTCAATTGTGGTTGTAAGTTGAGGATTACCTGTATAATGAGAGATGCTAAGCTAGACAGAAGCTGGGATCATACCTTATCCTGTGGCATTGTTTGCCTAAGTAAGGTTTGATGAATAAACATCAAATGACTACGGTTGATTATTCTAAAGCTGTGTCTATGTTCGAGGGTTTACAAATCCACTAATAAAATAACATCTCATACTATATTGTCCTAGCATTTTGAGTGTTTGTACTTTGTGAAGCATGATTTGGTTTTAGTTTTATATTTGAATCTTTACACTTTAACTTGCATTTATTTACATTTAGGATCTTGGAACTGATCCCCTTATCAGTTTCCTTTTGAGGCTTTAATTTTATTTTATCTATTCCCATGTCATATTGAACTGGGAAATTTACATGGAATTATTTAAAAAGAGTATGATAATTTGATCACAGCTACATGAGTCAGGCCTGGAGGAACGTTGTCCATAGGGTTGCAATGGGTCAGACACGACTTCGCAACTAACAACAACAACAGCATGAGTCAAACATGAATTTCACTGAATATTTTGACCAAATCTTAGCTAGATCGGTGTAAAAGGTTTTCTACTGATATAACTGCAGGGCAAATTCTTATGTTATAATCATTACCGTTTCTGTAGATATAATACAGTTGTAAATGCAATCTTGGCCTCAATAACTATTCTGCACTAAACAAAGGGTAAGAATATGTCAAATGATGATATCTTATTCAGACTCAAAACAACTATATGATATTTTCTGGAGATTATTTTTTGCAGTCAATTTTTTAAAGGTTGCTTTATTTTTTAAAGGTGGTAATTCAGTATTAGCTCATATTATTATACAGCAATGCAATATCAGTGCATCTGAAAAATAAACTTATAAAGACTGGATTTGCAAAGCTATTTGTGTGGATATATTTTTTTTCCAAATGAATTCCTATTATTTTCAATTCCAATGTTAATATGTTATACCCATCTGTTATAAGAAGAGATTCTCAGAATCAGAAATGATGATCTTTCTGTCATTGCTTTGGTCACGTGAGAGTTGCAGTGACATACATCTCCCACGCTGTTATGGCAATGTTGGAAAATTTAGTTACTATGCAACTGTTTTTATCCAGCACTGTATCTTATGAGAATTAGATAATAATAAACCAGATTGTGATTTCCTTTCACATATTATAATCTCAGGATCAGAGAAGAACATAACAGCATTAATTCCCTTGCCATTAAGAGGCTGCACAAAAAGGATGTTATACTTGCCTTACTTAGTCTACAAATATATTTCTCAAGCAAAGGCAATATTTTGGGATTTTGTTTCTTTTTCTCTAAATTTATATTTGGGCTTCTGGAATCATAGCTTCCCTATAAAAATATTAAACTCTTGCAATACCAACTGTGATATAATGAAAGAGCATAATCAAAACTGTGGAAAAAAAACTAGCAGGAAAGAACAAAGAGTTCGATATGAAGATTATCCTTCCTTGTACTTTTTGGAATATAACTAGAATTATAAATGCAAAAATAATTTTAAAATAAATTGAATATCAAGGTAAAAGCCATAAAATACCAGGTCTGCAGTGTAGCTAAATTCTATGTTAAACTATCCCAATAGTATAAATAGCATCTCTTTATCCAGTAATAACTAGTGATAAAATAATCTACTTTTTAAAAAACCATGCTAAAGTCATTTACTGGCCCTTAGCATGCTTTGAGACCTAAACAATGTCAATCAAAATTTCTAAAATAAATTCAAGTATGTTATTGCTATTTGAAGGTCATTCCTTCCAGCATATACCATCTGTAGAGTAATGGCCTTCAGATTAGAAGCAGAGTACTTTTCAAAATCCTCCCCACTGATTTCTGAATGTTGTTACCTTTGGTGTCACATCTGTGTTCAATTATTCCTTTGCACAGATTCTGACTTGTTTGTCCCATACAGTATACTGTAAGTAGAAGAAGGCCGTGATAGTATGGATGCCACACATCCATTGGATAAAGATGGTATCATTGCTGATAATTATATTCTTTAATATTATGGGTTGAGTATGTTTTTTGGGGGGGAAAGCTTCCTAGAGCCGTTCGACAGTAGAACTAAGAAGGTATTTCCCCTTTACTGGAAATATTAAAGCAGATGTTGGATAACTATGTGTGAGGAATCCTTTAACTTTACGTATACTGTAACAAAGTGCCCATTTAGGTTCTATTATTCTATTATGTGGAAGCAGAGTTGGCATCTGCAGTCCTTCTTTCAAAGTACAGGTAGTCCTTGACTTATGACAACAACTGAATCCAAAATTTATGTTGTTAAGACATGTGTTAAGTGAGTTTTGTCCCATTTCATGCCCTTTCTTGTCACAGTTGTTAAGTGAATCACTGTAGTTGATAAGTTAGTAACCCAGTTCTTATGTGAATCTGGCTTCACCATTTATTTGCTTGCCAAAAGGTTGTAAAACATAATTACATGACCTTGGGACACCGTAATGATCATGAGAATGAACCAGTTGTCAAGCATCTGAATTTTGATCACATGATCATGAAGATGCTACAAAGATTGTAACTGTGAAAAATTGTCATAAGTCACTTTTTTCAGTGCTGTTGTAATTTTGAAAGGTCACTAAATTTACTCTTGTAAGTCAAGGACTACCTCTTTAGCTTCTGAGCTTAAATAAATAAAATTAGGAGCAAGCCCTAATTTCCAAGGAGAATTGTATATATAGTACGAAAACCTTGGATTTGGCCCATTGTACTGAACCTTTTGAAATCAATGGGAAATAAATCTTAAGTAATTTAAGCTTCATTGTATTTACTCCAGCCCTTACAGAATAAAAAGTTGTGCCCTCTTCCTGGCTCTATAATGAAGTTACATCATGCCTAGTCTAGTAGAAACACTTTCCTTTTATCAAATTCTGTAATTGAGCTCAGCAAGTGTAGTTCATAATCTTTGTTGGGAAAGACTGTAATTTGTTCGCTTGATCTCAATTTTTCATTATTAATTTGTCATGATTGGTAATAATAATCTCTGCAGGAAAGACTTTGTACTGTCAGGAAGAAAGACTATCTGATTTGGATTGAATTTTGAACTTCTAGGTGATTAACATCACTGATAACTCAGCTTAATTGATTTTAATAAGCTATTACTAATTAGCACTTAATTGAATATGTGTTCAATATATACCTGGGAGCGTTAATAGATGTGTGGAAAGGACAAAATATTTCTACTTTAAGTAACATGCTATTGAAATAATAAAATACTTTGCAGAAATATTCCTTGAACTATCCAGTGGGAACAGCTCATTTTCTTCAGTGAATAAATGAACAAATATAATGGTTTTGTCTCATTTAATTAATTGGGCTTTCTTTATTTAGTTTTAGGACTTATGTGGAAACTAGATGACATTTTAGGACATACAATATTTATGCAAAAATACTGAAAATTCATAAAGTATGCAAAGTTTTAAGTACTACTGCGTGCTTTCTTCTGAAACCCTAGTGTCATTCTGACAAGGAATTTAGTCCGCTGTGTATCCCCGCCATTCCACTTAATTCCCAAAAGGCAAGAAGCTTTGAGAAAGAGATGTCCTGCTCTCAAATTTCTCAAAGAATGGTGCAGGGATGATACAGTCCTCAAACTGCAACCATTTATTTAACAACAGTTTTAAAGTTGTGACAGCAGCGAAAAAGGTGATTTGCAACCCTTCCTTGTATTTATGATTATCATAGCATCCCTGTGATCAAAATTCAGGTTCTTGGCACCTGGCATGTATTTACAATAGTTGCAGCATCTCAGGGTCACATGTTGGTCATTTGTCACCTTCCCAGGGGGCTTCTAACCGGCAAAGTCAGTGAGAGAAGCCAGATTTGCTCAACAGTCATGTGATTCACTTAATGACTACAGCAAAAAAGGTCATAAAATGTGTCACGATTCACTTAACAGCCACATTGCTTAGCAACAGAACTTCTGGTCCCAATGGTGTTTGTAAGACAAGGACTATCTGAATCAGGGAAACACAATCCAACCCCCACTTTGATATAGGGAACCTGAGATATCAATGTTCCAGGCTGGTGGTATATAAATATTGTGCATAAAGAAAGATTATGGATTATATTACTGTAGCTCCTAAATATTAGGGCACATTAAAGTCTGACTTGGTGCATGCTTTTAATCTTTTCATTTGTATTTTTATGTAAAAAACCCTATGAGCTAACATAATATTGTTACATGAAAATACACTTATTAGCATAAAGTTTGAATTTTGTAGCTAAAATCTGATATAGCTTGGTGTTCAAGCTTAAATGCTGTGCCATCTAATGTAGTTAGGGTTTTCCAAGTATTGAACATATTTTGTCAGCTTGCTATGGAAACAGAACAGCCTTCAAATCTCAAAAAGTTGCCTAATTGCTATGGGACCTAAGACAGTGCTCAGTATGTTACATTTTATTATTGTTGGCAAACAATGATACCTATTGCCCTGTATTCCCAAAATTATAATGAAAAAGTCGAGTTCAAAGTCATCCTTCTGAAAAGACTCAAACTTCCCATGATTTTAGCAGTCAGTATATTTTATTTAGCTTTTTCTAAGAATTTTAATAAGTTAGACTCACCTGATAGAGACCTGGCTCTATTACATTTTTTCTTAATTTCCCCCCCACATATTGCCTTTTCTTACTAGAATAGATCTACATGAATATTAAACACTTTCAGCATATCAGCTGATCTGCCTGTGGAAGACAAAATGCATGGTCTGCACTCTTGTTTCTTTAAATCTTATTTTCCAAAAATTGATCTTAGGAATTGTATTTAGTGTTTGGGATCTTGGGAATTTTATTTGGTGCTGGAGAGTTTGGTTTGGTTTGGTTTTAGATAATTGAAACTTCCATGTGATGTCTATATAATGTATTTCAAAGTTTTATAGAAATTAGGAAATACAAACAGGCATCTATGTATCTTCTTAATTGGTAGTAACCAGCGTGCAGCTACTGTACTATAAATTCAGGCACTTGACCTCTCCATATCAGCAGTTTTAGCGGGTAAGATTTCAAAACAATTTTCATCGTATGAAAACTCTCTCCAAATTGAGATGATAATGTTCACTTCCTTGGCTA
Organism: Vipera ursinii; assembly: GCF_947247035.1. Classification (NCBI taxonomy): domain Eukaryota; kingdom Metazoa; phylum Chordata; class Lepidosauria; order Squamata; family Viperidae; genus Vipera; species Vipera ursinii. The sequence goes on along the minus strand of NC_139514.1, from coordinate 35,581,668 downwards.
CTAGCATGTTCATTTGTGCATGTAAGTAGTTATTCAACTAACAACTTACAATATAGAATTCAATGTGATATTGCAGGTGGTTATTTTCATGAACTATACCTTGATGTGTTGAAAAGAAAAAGCTTCTGAATATGTTTTCTTAAAATTTCCAGCTGAAATATATAAAAATTTCTCAAGATCTAGCAACATGTAAAACATCTCCTTGTATTTATGATTATCATAGCATCCCTGTGATCAAAATTCAGGTTCTTGGCACCTGGCATGTATTTACAATAGTTGCAGCATCTCAGGGTCACGTGTTGGGGGCCAGGGGGTTTCTAACCAGCAAAGTCAGTGAGAGAAGCCAGATTTGCTCAACAGTCATGTGATTCACTTAATTTACCTCAAATCTTTAGACTCAGATTCCCATTTTACAGAATTATTACCCCACCAAATACCCTAGTACTATTTCTCTTGTCATCATTTGGCTTAGGGATTTAAAGTTCCAGAATCTTGTTTTATGCATTTTGATGGAGGAAGGCAATGCTTGTGGTCATTACTTTGCTCATGCAAATTAGTTCCCACCTTTGAATGAATAAACAGTGATGTAAATATAGTAAAGATAGAGATGGTGGCTGTCTTGGACCTAAAAGTAAAAAAAAGCCACTGGTTATGCTTTCATTGGGGTTGACATTTGGACAGAGGAAGAAATTAGGTATTTGATTCACGTAGCCTAATAGATGGGAGCAGAGTGGGACGGTGGCTGCTTGAAGTGCAACAATTAAAATTAATCAATATTGATAAGGACAACCACTAGGTGGTAACCCAAAACTCCACCTCTCTGCTGTCATCTAGATAAATAATCTAATGTTCACACACAATCTATTGACATGGCTTTGCACCTGAAATAGCACCCCAAACTACTGTTATTGCCATTCTTTCCCAGGTTGTGCTTATGAGACCATTTTGATTCATCTCCTATCTACAGAAGACTACTTTATGCCTTCTGATACAGTGGACCTCTGCTTCCTGGAAGAATGGAATTCAATCTTTTATTCTGTTTTGTTCTGTTCTGTGTGTGCAACCTTGGACATCAGAACAGGTCTGCTCTCTTAAATGCTCTTTAACCAATATTTAGGATAGAAAAAAACCCCTGAGGTCATGTCTTAGGCCAGAGGGCTCTATTTACATTCTGCAAATGAAGTAAATAGGCAAGCAATGAAATGTTTAATGTATTTTTCCATAAATTATGCATATACTTCTTTTTGATACATAAGGCCCAAGGTGCCACATAAAAAGCAAAATGAACAACATAATACTGTAGAATGTAAAGTATCCACCAACTCGCAAGGAACATTAATAAAAACAGATACTACAAGAATTGGCCAAAATTCATTTTATCATTCATGCATCAGCGTAGATCAAAACATAGTTTACATTTGAAAACATTTGAGGAGTGTCTGAGTGGATGAATTCATTTTGTTATTTTATTTTTTATTTCATGGGGAGGAACAATCTATCCCTCTTAATAGGCACGCTAATAAATAAATAGCAATGAATGCATTAGGCTTCATCTGTATGCATCCTTTCTTCTCACTAAGAACGATCATGCTGCTTAATGAACAATGAAAGAGGAATTGGCCATTCATATCAGAAAATACAGAAATGCTATACTATTCACTATGAGCATTCTTAAATGTTTTTCAATGTTTATATTAGAAATGACTTTGAATGCCAGCATTATCATTACAACCAGAAGGAGTCTATTTCTAGCATACCTACCTAACCCTAAATGTCACACGCTTATCCTACTAGCAGTTTGTGATGGTGACAATTAGGGGATTTAGTTTCCCTCAATGGTGATGTTGGTACCTCTCAAAGTTGTAGGAAGAAGGTGAGATATGAGTAAACAGATACAAGAATATCGCAATTACTGTGCTCACTTTAGAGAACCTTATACAGTTCAGCTCTCTGAATTACACATTTCATTTATTATTAGATTTTGTTAGTCCTGCCTTCATTGCTTTATAAGTAATTTAAAGTAATGAACATATTCTTTCCTCCTACTTTCTTCACAACAGCAACCTTGTGAGGTGGGTTGGACTAAGAGAGATTAACTGACCCAAAGTCACCCAGTTGGCTTTCATGCCTAAGGCAGGACTAGAATGCACAATCTCCTGGGTTTTTTTAACAGAACACTAGTTGGAATGGGTTTCTTCATAGAAGAGGAGCATCAGATCTATTGCAGGCAAGAAAAATCACATAAAAATAGGGAGTAGCGATTATTATTAACCAAAATGGTATCAATGTATGGGCTTAGATATAATTCTAAAAATTACACATAACCTCAACTTGAATTCAAGGTCAGACAATATTACAGTGATTGTGGTGTACGTTCCACAGTGACAGAGGAAGTAGAAGTTGAATATGTTATGGTAATTTGCAATACTTCATTGACATAACACAAGAAGAAAGAGAGAGAAATAGAAAAAGGGATAAATAGAAATAAAATAGCATCTGCTGTAATGGAAAAAATTCTCTTTGTTTATTGATCAAACAAAAGTTCTGAAAAAAGAATTCAGTATATACTTTTAGTAACCTAAAAGATGACTCCAGATTTCAACTTCATTAGATGGACAACAATGAAATCTAATTAATTATACACAATGCAAATGCAGCAGTTGTTATTCAGGCAGCCAAAGCAAATCATGATGTTGATTATAGCTCCAATTGCCAACTACATCTTGGAAAATTATAATTTAAACCAAAGAAAACAAAATTATCTGACAGACAAGATATGGCCATGACAATATTCAGTATTAAATGTATTAAATGTAAATCATGGATATAATGGAACAGATTTGATAATCAGACTTTCCAAAGACCTCCTGACTAAAATTGGTAAGAGCATTAAAGATGAAGTAAACGATAATGCAAAAAAATATGAAATAAAAAGAAATGTTTTTCTTTGAATATATTAAAAATAGTTAAAGAAAAGCAAAAGGCAACAGAAACAGAAAAAATTGTCTTCAGGATGAAATTCCAGAGAGGAAGAGAGTTATACTTAAATAAGTAGCACAAAAAAAATTAAACAGCAATCAAATGGGAGCTACTTGAGATTTATTTAATCAGATTACTTGAGATTTATTTAAGCAAAGAAAAGATTCTGATGATGCAAACATATGGAAGAACTATATCTCTTGCACCCCCAGAAGTCAGGTTACCTGACCATCAACTGAAAGTCAAAATAAACTGTACCATGCAGCAGGACAATGACCCAAGATATATAAGCTGTATGACCAAAGAAGGGTTAAAGCAGAAAAATAATAATGTTTTGAATGGCCAAGTCAAAGTCCTGACCTTACTCCTATAGAACTGTTGTGGAAGGACCTCTTCATGCGAGGAAGCCCAACAACACCCCAGACACAAAGTTGTTTGTAAGGGGCTAAAATTCCCCAAGACAATGAGCAGGACTGAGCAACAGTTATCAGAGAACTTTAGTGTCAGTTATTGATGCCCAAGAGGCACATACACTATATCCAGAGGTAGGCAACCTTGGCTCTTTTATGACTCGTGGACTGGCTCAGGAATTCTGGGAGTTGAAATCCACGAGTCATAAAAGAGCCAAGGTTGCCTAAACCTGCACTTTACTAACCCTTGAAAACAAAAATTCACATAAGTTTGCTGCAGATAGAAATGTAGCTCTGGATATTTTTCCTCAACAGATAAATGTATTATTTTTGATTGATATGCTTAATTCATTTCTCTTTATCTAGCTTTAGGACGTGAGGAGAACAGGTCACATTTCAGACAATATGTATGCAAAAATATTGAACATTCAAAAGAGTTCATCAACTTTTAAGAGACATTGTAAATGATGGCTTTCTAGAAAGTGAAGTAATGTGGTCCTATAATATATTTCTAATAGCAATCCTATAGGCGTTCATAAAACACCAACAAAATTATTTAAAATATTTCAAGAAGATATAAGTAAAAATGTTGTAATCATGAAAAACACAGCAGTGTCCAACGAACTGGAAAAATCCATTTATAATCCAGTATTAAAAAAATATCTGTCTGTTCCTACATTCCCTGGTGAGGGGGAGGGGGAAATCAGGTTTTTTTTTTGTCCATTCTGGTAAATGGGCACATTGAATTAAATTCGGTGATATTTTTTCAGTAACAGATAGTCTTTGATCTAAATCTAGTGGCATAAATATACTCATAATTTATTTAACAAGGGAAAGAAGTGGAGAGAAAGAGAGAGAGAAGAGAAAAAAGACATTCACTTTAAAGTAAGCTTTATGGTAAATCACCAACCAATAAACTAAGTGAGTTCAACAATTGATAATAATAGCTTGTTTTTAAATCCTGTTTCTGCATAATTTTGAACTTGGAGGAAATTATAGCATTTATCATTTGATTGTGGAGTAGGGGTAAATTTTTGAGGAGGCAGCTGATATCTTCTTTTTCTCTTTTTTATTTATAATAATAATTATAATAATAAAGTTGGAAGGGACCTTGGAGGTCATTTGGTCCAACCCCCTGCTCAGGCAGGAAACCTTATACCCTTTCTTTTCACAAGGGAGATTCCTCAGTTCTTTGGTTATTCAGAGGATTCTCTGGTGTGATGTCTACTGTCTGGAACACCATTTACAAGAGATGAAGATCCTTAGCCTTCTAGCCTGTTGACATTCCAAAAGCCCCTGAAGCCCTGGTTCTTCTCCTAGGCCTGGTTTTAGGGTAGGTGGCAAGCCGCTGTCAGTTGCTTTTGTTACATGAATGTGCATGATTTTTTCTTTCCCTTCAGTTTTATGGAATTTTCTGTTTTAACTGTAATCTCTGCAGAATAGTCTGGAATTGATCAGCCCCTCAGTATGTATGCATGTATGCTTGTTTGTTTGTTTGTGTTTGTGTGTGTGTGTGTGTGTGTGTGTGTGTATACACACTCACTATCTCTCTCACACACATATATTTTCTTCAAACATTCATTATTATTTAGTAGGGAAACTAGTTCTGAGATATTGAAGTCTGAATGGCAAAAATGGCAAATGGATGGCAGGAAAGAGCTAGTGTTTTGAGTAATTGTGCAGCCCATATCTTGTAGGCCTGATATCAAGAGAGTAATGATTGCAGTCCAAAGGTAACATGGGTTCCCTCCTATTGTTTCACATATTTATCACTGCAGTTGTTAAGTTAGTCACACGGTTGTTAAGTGAATCTGGCTTCCCACTGACATTGCTTGTCAGAAGGTTGCAAAGGGGGAATCACATGACCTTGGGACCCTGCAACCATTATAAATGTGAGTCAGTTGCCAAGCATCTGAATTTTGATTACATAAACCATGGGGATGCTGCAACAGTTGTAAGTGTGAAAAACGATCATAAGTCACTTTTTCCAGTGCCATTGTAACTTTGAATGATCATTAAGCGAACTGTTGTAAGTCGAGGACTAGATGTAGTTTCTTCCTTAATTACTCTCTTGAATGAATGGAATACTTCAAACTGGGTAGAGAATAGGCTACACTGGGTTCCAGTTTAAGGGTGTGAAGAAGAACTGTACTTGCATTGATTTAAATATGGATACATTTCTGTATGGTTCAAGACTTTAATTATGCTATATCATTTCTGGATATTTTGCTCTGCATTGTTTAACTGTTAGTATTGGCTCCCACCTTGACAATGATCACTTATTATTACTAGGTTCCTTTTCATTCAGTTCTATAGAGCCAAGTCAACCTCCTCTGATTCAGCCTTACCCTTTATCTGATAGATACCTTTGACTAATATCCAGTAAATTGTTAGCGGTTGCACTCCAGTTTCTTGAATCATTGCAGGTAAACCATTCGAAACAGTTTCTCAGAAGAACCAATGATGTTCGTGGAATGTTTATCCCTTTCAAAAATTAGTCAGGGGCTTTTTAAAGTCTATACAAACTCAATTGTATAGACTATTGCTCTAATAAACATTCCAAAACTTGGTTTGATAAGGAATGGCAATCTTGATAAGTCTGTGGCAGCTTCAGTTTATAGGAATGTCCCTTTCTATAAGGTTTCTCCCTCTTGTGAAATTTTTCATTTACAAAATAAGGAATACAAAAAGCTTCTGAAGAGAAAAAGCAAAACCACTCATTAGTGAAATAGCAAGGCTCAACAAGCAGTAAAAATTAGGATGATTGTTCTGGGCTTTGGTTTCTTGCGCTTCAGGTAGGTACATTAGCCAAGTGGTAGCTTTAATTTTTGTCTCTCCAGGGGAAAAAAAATAAAGCTTTTAACGAAGAAGCCACAAACCATGGCTTCATTTTGCAATTTTTTCTGAATGCATACACATCACAAGGCTTACTTAATGAAGTCATGGCAGCTCATTTGTTGCATTCACTCAGAGACATAAACAGTGGCTTAGAGCTGAATATTTGTTATTTAACCAAGCATATCATGACATAAAGAATATGAAAGCTGGTGGTAAATCCTGAATGACTGCATTTAATTTGAAGTAAGATGGAGTATAATAGGGGGAAACTAATTTCAATCTATTATAATGGTTACTCTTAGTGCTTCTGCTGGGTAGCATGTTTCTATGTGTTAAAGATTTATTTATAAACCACAACCATACCATATTTTATTTGTTTCTTGTACTAAATACTTTTCAATAGTAACGCCTGGTGGTGCAGTGGTTAGAATGCAGTACTGCAGGCAATTCTGCCCACAGCTTGGAATTCAATCCTGATGGGCTCAAGGTTGACTCAGCCTTCCATCCTTCCAAGGTCAGTAAAATGAGAACGCAGATTGTTGGGGGCAATAGGCTGACATTTGTAAGTCATTCAGAGAGTGTTGTAAAGCACTATGGGGCAGTATATAAGTGCTATTGCTATTGCTTACATCATCACAAAAGGACATTGTTTTAATAATGATTAATCTCAGTATTTCATTATGTGTCATACATGACCGTTCGATGTATTACAAATCAATTAGCATTTTTATTCTCATGGAGACAAACTCTTTTAATCCTCATTAAAAGGATTAGGATTAGGATTTATTAAATTTATATGCTGCCATTCTCCCTAAAGACTCAGGGCGGTTCACAACAATAAAAATTAAGAGACATAAAATACAAAAATTAAAATGAATTAAACAATGAATATAAGAAATACGGGACAATTTAACACAATAAAAAACAAATTAAAAACCATGGTCAGTCCAGGCCCGCTTGTTGGAACAACCATGTCTTCAGGTCACGGTGGAAGGATCAAAGGTCAGGGGCTGTCCGCAGCTCCAGAGCCAGTTCATTCCAGAGGGTTGGCATGCCCGCAGAGAAGGCTCTCCCCCTGGGGGTCGCCAGCATGGCCTGGCTGATGGAACCCTGAGGAGACCGACTCTGTGGGAGCGAACTGGGTGATGGGAGGTTGACATTGGCAGCAAGTAGTCTCGCAGGTACCCCAGGCCTAAGCCATGTAGGGCTTTAAAGGTAATTACCAGCACCTTGAATCGCACCCAGAGGGCAACCGGAAGCCAATGCAGCTCACGCAGGAGAGGTGTAACATGGGAGTATCGAGATACTCCCATAAGCACCCGCGCGGCCGCATTTTGCACCAGCTGAAGCCTCCAGGTGCACTTCAAGGGCAGCCCCTTGTAGAGAGCATTGCAGTAATCCAGGCAAGAAGTGACAAGGGCATGGGTGACTGTGCATAGGGCATCTCGGTCCAAAAAGGGGCACAACTGGCACACCAGGTGAACCTGTGCAAAGGCCCCCCTGGTCACAGCGGTTAGATGATCTTCCAGGTTAAGCTGTGAATCCAGGAGGACACCCAAGTTGCGGACCCTTTCTGAGGGGGGCAATAGCTCTCCCCCATCAAAAGAGATGGAACATGTTGGACAATGTGAGATGCCGGTATCCACAGCCACTCGGTCTTGGAGGGGTTCAGCCTGAGCCTGTTCCTTCCCATCCAGACCTGCACCACCTCCAGGCACTGGGACATCACGTCAAGGGCATCACTGGGTTGGCTCGGGGTGGAGATAAACAACTAGGTATCATCCAGATATTGGTGATACCTCACCCCAAAGCCAAGGATGATCTCACCCAGCGGCTTCATATAGGTGTTAAACAGGAGGGGGGAAAGAACTGACCCCTGAGGTACCCCACAAGAAAGGGGCCTCGGGGTAGATCTCTGTCCCCCTGTCACTACAAACTGTGAACGGCCCGAGAGGTAGGAGGAGAACCACCGTAAAACAGTGCCTCCCACTCCCAACCCCTAGAGCCGTTGCAGCAGGATACCATGGTCAATGGTACCAAAAGCCGCTTAGAGGTCAAGTAGGACCAGGACAGAGGAGCAACCCCTGTCCCGGGCCTGCCAGAGATCATCTACCAGTGCGACCAATGCCGTTTCCATGTTTGAAAGTATATCTCTATCCCCTCACCTTTACCATTCAAGAAATTAGGGAGGATGCCTTCTGAGATGTTTTTCATGCCCTTTTTGCTTTGGTGAACTCAGCTTCCCTTGTCTGACTGCAGTCTAAGCTGTGGCTCTTCTTCCTTTCTTCTAAGGTTATTCCCATACACCACGGGTGTCAAACTCACCACGTCATGTGATGTGTTGCGATGTATCACAATTCTTGTTGCATTGCCAGCAATGGAGTGGGTGTGGCTTTGGTATGATGAAACCAGCCCATGGAACAGCAGTTTGACACCCCTGCCATACACCATTATTGCCATGGGTAAATTAATAAATAAGTAAATGTTTTTGGGGTTTTTGTTTTACATTTCCTTTGCTTTTTAGTATTTTCAGATGGAAACATTATCATCAGAAATCTATTGAGTGATAACTGAGGGAATTATATGATCTGCTAATCAAGCTGGGTACTGCCATATTGAACTCAATAATGAAAGATAGGTTATGATTCCTCTAGTCCGGTATTCTGGCTGGTGTCCTATGAAATTCTCAGGATTGATCCAATGCTGGTAGAAATGATGTCTACATTTCTCTCGGCATTTTAACTAATGTAATCACCATTTTCTGAGCCGATTTGTGGTGTTGTTATTGGATTGTATACTTTGGTAGATTTTGTGCTGCCAAGCTCATGCTCACTTGTCTACAAAAGTTGCATAAAAACTTCATGTGTTAGGAAAAATTGCATGTGAAACATTCTGATGGGATCAAACTGGTACAAAATGTATATAGCAGGGAAAGATGCCTAGCAGTATGAAGAGGAAACAAAAATTTGCAAAAATGAGTGAAAGAAGAGAAAGAGACAAGAAAGAGAGAAGAACTATCAAAGAAGATGTATGTTCTGACAGAAAGTGAGCACAGCTGTGGAGCATCTAAAGGTCATTTTTGGAATAGCTGCTGATTATAAGGGGTGTGTCCTGAAAGCTGCTAATTGCCTTTTGTGAATAATTACTTCCTGTTGTGTAAGCTTGCACTGTAGAAGAAATATAAGGCAGGCAATTTTCAAAGAGGAAGAACACTGAAAAAACAAGTAGAGTCTGCCAGAAGAATGTGGTGAAGTTTGAGAAATCCATATTTTTCTTTTAAAATCAACAGAATGTATTGAGTTAACTTGAGAACCTAAGAAAGGGACAAGAAGAAATAAGGAACTTTCATTGGCAGCTTTCATTAAAAAAAAGTGAAGACAAATGGATAGTCTCTCTGCAGTCAAGAGCTGTAATACTTATGAGTGTTTATAGTCATGTTGGTAAACAACTTTGCATATATTTGCAGATAGTACAAGTTTAAAGTAACAGGCAGAAGACTGAAGCTATAATTGGTCAGATTTCAGCTGATAAAATATGATTTATCATACAAAAACAAAACATTGGTAAGCAATTCCCCACAGCAAAAACAATCAAGCAACTAACAAGCTCCATGCTGAATAACAGAACAGAATAACCGAGTTGGAAGGGAACTTGGAGGTCTTCTCTTCCAACCCCTTACTTAAGCAGGAGACTTTATACCATTTCAGACAAATGACTCTCCAATCTCTTAAACATTTCCAGTGATGGAGCACCCACAACTTTTGAAGGCAAGCCATTCTACTGATCAATTGTTCTAACTGTCAGGAAATTTATCCTTAGTTCTAGGCTGGTTCCTTCTTTGATTTGTTTCCATCTATTGCTTCTTGTTCTGCCTTCAGGTGCTTTGGAAAATAGGTTAATCCCCTTAGATATTATCTGTTATGTCACTGCTATGCCTTTTCAGTAAACTAGACATACCCAATTTCTACACCCATTCTTTGTATGTTTTAGCCTCCAGTCCCCTAATCATCTGTTTTGTTCTTCTCTGCATTCTTTCTAGAATCTCAACATCTTTTTTTTTATATTGTGACCACCAAAACTGAATGCACTATTCCAAGTGTGGTCTTATCAAGGTGTTATAAAATGATATTAACACTTCACATGATCTTGATCCTATCCCTCTGTTAATGCAGCCTAGGACTTTGTTGGCTTTTTTGGCAGCTGCAGCACACTGCTGGCTCATATTTAAATGATTGTCCAGAAGGTCTAAAAGATCCCTTTTGCAGTTACTGCTGTTGAGTCAGATATCACCAATTCTATACCAATGCATTTGATTTTTCTTGCCTAAATGAAGAACCTTACTTTTTTCACTATTGATCTTGTGCCTATGTTCTGCTAAGAGTAGCAGACCCAAGCAAGAAATATAAAATATATTCTGCATACTGAAATTGAGATATGGCTTTGAAGCCTTGCTAAACCTTAAAGAAAAGAGGCTTTGGGCCTTCAAGAGAAGGAAAAGAAACATTATAGAACAGAACAGAAAATATAGGAAGTCCTTGACTTACAACCACAATTGAAGAGCTTTGTTTTCCAAAGGAAAAAAAAGAGGGGATGCTCAGAAGTTGCTAAAAGGTGATAGTTGAGTATACTTCACATTCTCCAATATTTCCACCCTGACCCTGGTTTTCTTTTTGCAAGCAAACTTTCCTTTTGTAATTATTAAACTTACAAAATATTCCTTTAATATTCAGCATCAGAAAAGTAAATATGGAACTTTCTCTTCTTTCTGTCTGTATATATACACTCAAAACACATACGCACTATAACCTACCCTTTTCTTTTGTATTAAATTGGAAGGTTCAAATCAGTTTATGTCTTACATGTTGATTGCTTCCATGCACCTTTCCATTGGACAATGTCTGCAATTTTACAAGTGCTAATCAGGATAGGATGGGAAGAATTCAGGGTACGAATTGATGGGCTATACTGACAGAACAGTTGCAGAAGCTCAGTGAATATCTTATAAATCTATTGGCTGGGTTTTAATAATAAAGACCTCTTATACTCTCTTTTCCATTGTGCACTATTGTATGTCAGCAGATTTGGCAAGAAGGAATAAAGGTGTGGTCTACTTTTTATCTCTTTGCCCATAAAATATAAAATTCTACCACATTCCCACTTACAGCTGTTAGTGAAGATTCCATACTGGATTATTATGCTGTAAATTCCTGCATACGTTAGAAAAGGGTTACTGTTAAACAAGCTATTGCAATTTGAATGTAGTCACTTTCTCCTTGAGCCCTTGGAACTTATCATTCTCACTTCAAGCTTTTTATCTATTTGGATCAAGATAAAAGTATACGAGCTCCTTAAACTGCAAAGAGGAAGGTGAATAACAGCATGATAGAAACACCTCACTAAGAATATGTTTGGCAAAAGATAATTTATCAAAATTCCCAAATTATAGATAAGAGGTGTCATCAAACCATCCTTTAAGTGTTGTTTGGTAGCAATGATATAAATATCTTTACTTGTGTGTCAACTGAGTTGTGATCAAACCATATCCAAGTATTGTTTATAGTCCCTATCATGAAAAAAATCTAAAATGTATCTAAAGACTCAAATTCTTTGACTCTTGATATAGAACTGATGATTCAGGAACATGCTATACAGCTGTCAGCCAGTGCCAGAAGATTCATCTTCTGTCATTGCATGGGGTGGCCATAATTTAGTATACCTTTTCTTTGGCAACAAAGCAAATATTATTCTGTTATTCTCTGACACTCTCTTAATATTTATTGAATAAAATGTTTAATAAAATCTTTTCTGACAAACAACTGATTTGACTGTATTATTTTTGAAAACCCAAAACTATGAGCTATCAACTGGCTAGTATTTTTTTACCTAAAACGTGTGAGAACTGCCTAACAATTGTTGCATAGGCATCATACATTTGATCATGTCCTATAATCACTTGCATAACCACTATTAATACAAGGAAGTAAAGTATCATAGAGATTAGAAAACAGAGAGGATGCTCTAATAACCTTGGATCATATCTGCTTGTAAAGATCATCTTGGGTTTCTTCTGAAAAATATAGTTTTGTGGTCTTTTGCTGCCAAAGTTTGCTGAGTGAGAGGGATTAATTTAACTATGGATGTCCTACTTTGGATTAGGCTGGAGTCTTTGAAAGCCTCTCCAGACCTGCCGCTCAACCTCATTTTGGTTTATGACAGTATCTGTTTCACTATGAACAATTGCTTGTTTGGGTCTCAGAACTGAGACTCAAATACTTGCATTTGCAAAAATGTTGAATCATCAAGTTAATTTACATCAATATAATTTATAGAAAGGAAGAAAACCATGCAACAAGTGACTGGTGACTGGTGAAAAGGAAGATTCAAAAAACTATATTCAGATGCCCCAGGGTTCAGAACAGAATAAGTTGGTACTTATCAATATTTTTATTGACTTTGATGAAGAACTAGAAGGATAACATTTGCAGATGACATATAGTAAAACTGAGTTGGACAGCTAGTACATTACATGTAATCCAAGATGATATTGATAGGTTAGAGAAATGGGCAGAAAGTAACAATTACATTTATTTGAAAAAAATCACAGTTCTTTACTTAAGAAACTGAAATTTATTTCAGGAATAGCATCAGATATATCTGTCTTGACAACAGGATTTGGAAAAAAATATTGGGATGATAACTGAATACAAATGAATATAAATCAGCAGTGTGATGTGACTGCAAAAAAAAGTCAAATACAATCTTAGATTACTTCAACTAAATCCATGTACAGTTTCCAAATCATAAGAAATAATAGCTCTATTTTATTCTGTATTGGTCATTCTTCCTTAAGTATCATGTCAAATTTTGGACACCATGTTTGGGTAATCTGGAACATGTCTGAGAAAACAATAAGAATTATCAGAACCATGTTAAGTTCAATGAAGATGCATTAATCAAACTAGGAACATTTAGCTTTGTTTAGTCAAAGCATCAGCATTGTAGTTAAAACTTTGTATGAATACATCAAATTATGTTAAATGGAAGTTCAATATTTGGAGGTTTCTTGAAATTTGGAAAGTGGAAGGCTTTTCATGCAGAAGTTGAACAATCATTTCTTGAAGTTAATTTGAATGTCTGAACTTAGCTGGAGTTTATACTCATAGACATGGTCTCTTCCACCTCATCTATAAAAATATGAATTTCCATAATTGTTTAAAGTTGTGATTTGAAACTAGAAACAGGATAGCCTATAGCTAGCCTTCAAGAGTAAGTGGAATATAAATAAAATAAATAATGGCAAAATTGGTCAGATATAGATTCATTTCATTGTTACAATGCAGTGTTCTTCCCTGTTTTATGATAGACACATCTAGATATAACCTGTCTCTGATAATTCTGCTATGGCAAATAGCTACTGTATTACCTATCTTCCACTCATTTTGCTTATCCCATCTCCAAGCCAACTGGTGACTATTCTTACAACAAATGGTAATGAATTTTGTATGTGATATTGCATCATTTTCAATTCTAATGTCCATATTGTTAAAATAAATACATAAAATTTAATTAAACTTCTTCAAAAGCATCAAACAAAAAATGAAATTTAAGAAATAACAATACCTATTCAAATATTGGAGTTCCATAAATTCTACAATTACTTTTGGACAGATTAGGCATTAGCAAACACAGCTTCATTTCCAGTAAGATACACCATTTTTATTTAATATCAGTATAATCGTTGCCTAATGCAGGTGTAGATTGGAAAGGCATTTGCAAGATTTAAAATTTTATGTTTTTTCTTTTATTTAAGCACATATGGTTTAAATTTAGACTAACAATTTAAACCAAAAATAATTTTAGTACAGACATATCACTTTCAACTTTATAAGTGGCCAGTTCCATGCTCCCTTGATTCTTCAGGAGATAAACAATTCACTTCAAACAACAGAATAACAACAACTGTTAACAGTAGCAGCTTGAAGAATAAGAAGCCTGGAATAACAATGCAAATGCAAACGATAACAGGAATATAGAAACTCAGTTCTACCTTTTTGCACTTTAGCCATACATATTTATTAATTAAATTTATTTTATAATAAGGAATAAGAGCCATATTATATCATTTTCCAGTGTATGTACTGGAGTACTTAGAATCCCCAAGTTATCCCTTGAATGGTGAATCTGCCCTTGTTGGGCTAAGCCAAACAGCTCACAGGAATTCATCCAAACTGATTAAAAATATTCTCTCCACCAAATATCATTGCCATGATGAAAAAGAGAAATAAAGCTATTTCATGGAGATACTGTGAAGAAGTAAAAAATATAGACATTTCTGTGGAAAATCAAACCAAACAAACCACAAAGCAATAGTAATATGTTACCTATGTTGATAATCATATTTTGCATGTTATATAGTAACCCTTCCTAGTTCATTAGGGCAATAACAATTTTGGACAATTTCCCCTCCCAAGGTCTCCCAGTGAAATCACAGATGGTTCTTTGGTTCCAGGTCACTGCTATGATGGCAGCAGCATCTTAGAGACAGGAGGAAGAGAATGATAGATGCTGCAGCTTCCAATTCCTCAACTTAACCAACACACTAATAATTTACTTCATCTTCAGATTTGCTTTCATGTTTGTTGAGAACGCTAGTACTGGAATAGTCACAGTTGGCAAAATCAGAGGAGAAAACTGCAGAGAGAAGGATTTGGGAATAGTCATATTGAATATATTATGGAAATGCTGTTATGAGGTTCAAAGAGGTGAGTTGCTTTCTGGATTTTGTTTGGGTGATGTAGCTGATAAAGTCAAGCATTCTTATAGAGAATATTTTATTTACAAAAACTGCTTCTTGCTCTAGGCAAACAGGATCTAAACATCCATTTATTGTAGAATGTGTGTGTGTGTGTGTGTGTGTGTGTGTGTGTTGTCACACTCTGCCTAGATAGAAAACTCTAGTAAAATTGTATTTTCTACATTTTGCAGAGGATGGAGTGGCTTTAATGCCATCCAGAAAAAGAAAGATGGCTGCTTTTGAATGTTCCCTGTAACATTTATAGTATGTAAGCATTCTGCTTAGTTCTTTAGGCAAGCATATACTACTGATAGGAAAAACTAAATATTTTGGGGAAAGATTGTTCTCACAATGGAAAGCATTGCTTCCACTCCAATTATTGATGTCTGCTGGATCAAACCCTAAGTCTTTAGAGATAAAATATATCTTAAGTGAAGAAAGCAAAGTGGATGGAAAAAGAAATGAATACATTTTATACAATACTAAGTGCATCAGAGTGAATGAACAAAAGTTCCTATTTCTGGTTCCCACACAATTTTATGTGTATTCCCTACACATTAGCTCTCCACCATCCATCTGTGAATTTTAACCAGCATTTAGTCTTGCCAAAAAACCCCTGCCATTTTAGGTTTACTAGCTTTTAACTTACAGTTAGACTTGGTTACAAATTCTAGTTTCTACATACTGAAAAATGGCAGCTACTGTGGTTCAAGTGACACAGACCCCAGTGATAAGGGAACAAGATCACAGAAATACAAATATTAACTTGACTTTCTGATTTTATATAAAGACAGCCTTTGTATTGGTGGGCCTGCTAAAGTAGTCACCTAACACTCAGTCTAGTTTTATGTTGATATATTCTTGTGCTGCAGACTGAATGGCTAATGTGTGGTGATACTGAATTCTGCAAAAAAAAAAGTTTTGAGACATTGTTTAATACAAATGCTTGAACAGATGCCATTAAGATTTGAGAACTGGATGGTGCTAGGTTCAGCCAGTCAATTAGCTATTGATAATTAGCTCTGTCTCAAATACCATGCTGAAATTTAACACAAAGAACTTAGTCCCTGGCATTGTAGCTGATATATGCTGATTTTTTTTTGTTTGTGTTTTGAATGCCGCCAACTTCTACAGTTTAAATTCAATTAGATTTAATTATTCCTCTCATGAGCCTGCTTAAGTCATAGTTGGTATTGATGACCATGACAGTATCAGAATAACTGGAAATGGAATTTTTCATTTCTTTTTATCCACAAAGAGCTCTTGGAAATAAAGTTGTACATGTTTTATAATGTACTTTGGAAGGTGTAATCAAGCATATGCCTCTGTGTACAAACTTTAATTTCCTGTGGGAAACTTATTTCTTCATATAATTTTTCATCCCTTTTTGCTGAACATATAATATCCTGCAGCCATCTGCCTCATTTGAAACTCAGATTGCAACTCCTATTTACTAATAGAGGAGTAAGGAGTATTTTGACAATGTGTACATACACATTCACAGTTATTTCAGGATAAACAGCAATATCAGTGAATATATCAAGAATGTATAGACTTATTACAAAATAATAGATAAAAGGGGCTGGGTAGGAAAGTCCAAGGTTACGTCTTCATACAAGCAGAGCTTACTAGGTATCTTTTTGTCAGTTGTTACCTCAGAGTCCAACCTATATTATTAAATTATTTATTTATTTATTTTATTTATTAATTAGATTTCTATACCGCCCTATTCCCGAAGGACTCAGAGCGGTTTACAGGGCAAAGTTAAAAACAATTAAAACAGTACAAAGGTTAAGATAAAGTTAAAATTAAAATAGGATTAAATAACAATAGCCCAAATTTAAAATTTAAATTTGAAATTTAAAAATTTAAAACCCCTCAGTCCAGGCCAGATAAATCAAACAACCAGGTTTTTAGGTCCTGGAGAAACAAACGAAGGTCGGGGGCGGTCCGGAGTTCCACAGGCAGGTCGTTCCACAGGGCAGGTGTGCCCACAGAGAACGCCCTCCCCCTGGGGATCACCCGCCGGCACTCACTGACCGGCGGCACCCTAAGGAGGCCCTCCCTGTGGGAGCGCACAGGACAATGGGAGATTGATGCTGGCAGCAGGTGCTCCCTAAGATAACCTGGACCCATGCCATTTAGGGCTTTATACGTCATCACCAGCACCTTGAATCTCACCCAGAGGGCAACCGGAAGCCAATGCAGCTCGCGGAGGAGAGGTGTTACATGGGAGTATTGGGAAACTCCCATCACAACTCGCACAGCTGCATTCTGCACCAGCTGAAGCCTCCGAGTGGTCCTCAAGGGCAGCCCCATGTAGAGAGCATTGCAGTAGTCTAACCGGGAGGTCACGAGTGCATGAGTGACTGTGCGTAGGGCATCTTGGTCCAGATAGGGCCGCAACTGGCGCACCAGGCGAACCTGGGCAAAAGCCCCCCTGGTCACGGCTCCTATATGATCTTCCAAAGTGAGCCGTGAATCCAGGAGGACACCCAAGTTGCGAGCCCTATCAATGGGGGGGTAACACCTCACCCCCCCATAGTTAAAGATGGACAAAACTGGTTCATCTGAGATGCTGGTATGCACAGCCACTCAGTCTTGGCGGGATTGAGTCGAAGCCTGTTTCTCCCCATCCAAACCCGTACCGCCTCTAGGCAACGGGACATCATGTCGAGGGCATCGCTGTTTTGGAGATAAGGTAGATGGTCACATATACACTTTCATCTTCTGAACTATGCTCTCTTGAATTCAATTAGATTTATTCATATGTAAGTATCTACTATATATGATGATATTATGAATATTGAAAAATAACATTTCTGCCACACGGACATCTGCCTCAAACAAATTATCATAAGACAGCTTTTTTTAAAAGTTGTGATTTGTGTTTTATTTTTTTGATAGCAAAGTTATTTTACATGCTTGCAACAAATAACATTTGGTGGTTTGTATCTCCCAGTCACGAGTTGTTAAAATCATGAAATTATTTTTGAACCTGACACTATCTTCCACGGAACAATTAATTTTCATGTGGGAACTATTAGTACAATAGGAGTTATACTTCATTAAAAACATTTATTCATGATGCTTAAGGTCATACTCCTTAAAGAGAAGATATTAAGTGGTAAAAGCATGTTAAAAAGTAGATATTTAAAAGGAGGTTGATGGACTATGTTAAATAGTGGGTTCTTGGTGCAGGAATGACAACGCGAGGCTGAGTACAGGATAACTCATACTTTTATTTCTTGCTGGAACTGCACTGGAGCAAGGGCTGCAACCAGCCACAATATATATTCTAGCCCTTAGACGGCAGCCAATAGGTTTGAACCAACCATTGCTGCCTGGGGCTAGCCAATTGCAGGACAGGAGACAGTTAGTCTGGGTTGCTGGAGAGCCATTAGCTGCTCCAGCAACCCACGTGGTGTATCACAAGAGCCCAGTACATAACAGACTACATAGATGATCTTTTTTATGACTACTATATATACCACTATAGCAGTCTTGGGGAAATACCACTATACTGATAACATCTGCTGTACCCTCAGCTTAACTAATGACAGTTCTATACCACCGTAAGTTCCTCTTTCCAATGTCTCATAAAGCAGTTTGAAGCTAATTTGATCTTTTGTAGAGAACATTATAAACCCAACTGGGCTCCTTTCTTTTGACTAATAAAGACCAGAGGAAAGTCATTTGATCAGTACTGCATTGATTATTGTTGATGTTATACAGGTAGAGCTCGACTTAGGACCACAGTAAGACCTGGAACTAAATATTGTGGTAAAGTGAGTCATTCCCCATTTTATGACCCTGGTTATGGTTATTAAGTGAATTCAGCTTCCCCCACTGATTTGGCTTGTTGGAAGCCAGCTGGGAAGATTGCAAGTGATGATCATGTGACCCTGGAAAGCTGTGACCATTGTAAATGCAAGTGCCTGGCTGCAATCACATTGCTGTGGGGGTGCTGCAACAGTTGTGAGAGTTAGAACCAGTCAGAAGTCACTTTTTTCAGCGTCATTATAACTTCCAACAGCTATTAAATGAATGGTCATAAGTCAAGGACTAACTGCAAAGTAAACTGAAAGGAAAAAAAACACTAAATCTCATCTCTATTTCACCAGAACAAAAATTGTTATCGATTTTTTTACACATGCTTATGTTGCTTACATTTATCTGATTATACAAAAAAAGAAAGAAAAGTGAGGTATCTTAATTAGATGCTTTGAGAGAAATCATCAATAGATACTGTACACCTTATTGATCGAGACTCATTCATCAGGAGTTGGTTGTGCAACCAGAGAAAGGACATTCTTGATAAATGTGCTCTGACCATGAAAGTATTTCCATACTTCGGAAACAATAGAAGCCAACTAATTGTGCATTTGTTTATATAGATTTTCAGTTGAGTATATTCTGTCCTCACTAATTTTTTTCATATATTTAGTTTTATGGTCTTAATCTCATGTTATGGTTTTTTGTTTTATTTTGTACTCCTCCATAGTTTTGAATTATGGTGATAATCAAGAGTATTTTTATAAAAAAGTACGAAAAATGTATGAGTTACATATATTTTATGTTATGGAGTATGAGTTGCATATCCTATTAATATCCTTCACTCCAAATTTTTTTTATGGTTTCAAACATGATATTTTATCTGAACATATCTAAGTAACTTGATTGTTTTCTGGATTTTATTTTAGGATTTTTTTTTACTTCTTTCAGTCATTGTAGTTTCCAGAGTATTGTAAATCCTGTAATCTGCTTCTCTGTCACATGGCTAGAATTAAATCGGAAAAAAGGAAGAAGAATTAGAAGAATCAGAACCAAAAGAATCATGAGAATGAGAAGAACAAGAAGAAGGGGAAAAGTCTTGAAGGATTCCAGTATCATAGAAAATGTTTTATGAAAAATCCTTTTACTTAGATATTTAACTTGTCAATTCTACTACTCAATTCTACTACTTAGGAAGGAATATGGCTAATTAATCTGAATAGGGTTTCCTTCTCAGAATACTATGCTTCATACTGATAATTGTCTGAGCATATATAACCTGTTTACAGTTTTATCGTTAATGGATTTACTGTAGCTTGCATCCGCAGCATCTAAATATTAATACCACAGCTATTATGCATGATTATAATAGCAAATAATTGCATTTATAAAGAATTCTCACTTGACCATATTTAAGTGTAGATTTTGAAGGATTAAATTACTTCTTTAATGCTAATTATTGTGATTCAATTCCATATTCAAATAAAATAGCATTCCCTTTTTGCCATATTTCTACATATATATAGATATTAAGCAAAGTTTTAAAGAGCTAAAAGAATTCCACATAGTTTGTAATTCTCCTTTTTGCTCTTCTATTGCAAAAGACTATAATTTAAATGAAGGCTTGTAATTTTCCATCTATTATTTGCTAGAAAGAATAAACTCATTTCTCACATAACTTGCTTGACAAGATAATCTTCAGCATATAAGAAAAATGGTCTCCCAGTTTCTGTGTTGTATTTATTTCAATGCTACTGTGGTTAGAGCAACTTTTTCCTACTTGGATGCCATTCCGATGCAATGATGTAATAAAGTATATCTCTAGCCATTAGAGAGATCTGGTCTGTATGCTACAAGATTGAATGAGTCTGTGTGGTGGGTTATTTTATAGACTGTTGTAAACCTAAAGGCTAGTGGTTAGTGGCAAAGTAAGGAGCAGGCTCAATAAAAAGAACATGAGCTTAAAATGTTACAAATCTTATTTTGAGCTACCATTTCCTCCCCAAGTTTACTCTAAGATTCTAAAAAGGGTGCAAAGTAATTATTGCTTTCTGCTTCACAATGGGATCATCTGTCCATTGAGACTGGACCAGCTGGGAAGCTAAATTTAGAATGATTTAGAGTTGTTTCAAACTTAAGGGCAAATCCACACAAACTCCCCAAGGACCATCTACTACAGTAACCATTTCCTAACCATATCTCTGCCTGTATGGTTTTGCCAGTTTCCTGTGGGACTGCTTCTGGCTCCTGACTTCTTCCATACATCAGTATTCTTTTGGCTTCAAGAAAGATCAAACATTAATTTTAGTGGCCTCTTTTTTATGTGTTGATCAACTGCACCATCTAGAAAGGCTTATGCATTGTAAATGACTAGCTTATGTCTGGCTTAACGCACAATTGGAAGATGACAGCAATTTGGCTTCTGTACTTCTGTAGCTTACTTGGCAGGTAATTCCCTTAACAGTGCTGCTACTTTTCTTCCTCTCCTCCCATTATGAGAATCCCTTAGTAACAGGGAGGGATATTGGTTGCATTATATGTAAGCTTCAGACTGATCTTGTTTATATTTATATCTCATTGGATTTTTTTTTGGTTGGTTGGTTGGTTGGTTGGTTAGTTTTATTGTGAGCAGAGTGTTTTGCAATTGGCCATATTCGGCATGACAACCATTTTGTGAATAGGAATGTGGCCCAGGGTAGCAGATATTTTGCAATAATATCAACAAAATGTTCTAAAACGTCCAGATGTGGCCAGTTGTCACTGGCTCAGAAGCCCTTCAAAACATAACTAAAGGTATTGCAGGTTGTGGAACATTAAGACAAAAATTGGAGTCATTCAATTCCACATGTATTCACAAGCTGCAATATAGCATTAGATCAGGGGTGTCAAACTGCTGGCCCGCGGGCCAGATACATCATAGCAAAACCGCACCAACCCCATTGCTGGCAATGGCAAAAAAGTCGCGACATGTTGCGACATGGCACGTGATGTTGGGAGTTTGACACCCCTGCATTAGATAGATAGAAGTGGGGTTCCATTGTAACTGTTGCAAAGCTCTTAGAAATGCAAGCATCAATTAATACTCTGTTTAAGCCTTTGTGAAGCATTATTATTTGTCCCTGAAGTACTCCATATTGTTAGTACCTTTATGGATGGTACCTTGGTGTTGAAGCTGCACTGTGTGCTATAATTCAGCTTCAGGAAATAATCATTGTTTATACTATTGGACATCTACTGAAAATCTTTCTCCTTAACACTAAACTTTTCAACGAGCTGTATTTCAATGGCATTGCCTCTTAGAAGCCAGCAACCAAAGCAACAATTTAAATAATACAAATGCACTGATGTGATGATACCTGTGAAATACATACATTTCAATAACCTTTGGTTTAGTATTGCTAAAATAGTAGTAATAGTTTAATATTACTTAGTATTAAATGGTAATATTTAATACAAATATTACTACCAATAGTAAGATAGTGTATGTTTGAAATGAAAAAACAAATCTGCAAAGCGGCTTTATTTGTTTGTCAGAGATTTTTTGCTATTTTTCCTCTTAAGTTCCTTTAAAAAAAAAAGGAAATGTCAGGGATGGAAGTAAGGAAAACAAATCTAAGGAACATGCAGTCAATAAAAGAAACTTAAATTATAGCTGGCGCTCTCAAATTGTTCATAAGTATTTAGAAATGCTGGCTGACATTTAACTACACTGTCAGTATTAGACAATTTGCATGCATAAAACTTTGCATGATGCACTTAGGATGTGAACTGATCGTGCTGTTGTCTTTATACAAAAAGAAAATACATTCTAAACACCTGCATATCATAAACTAAGCATAATAGTCCAACTAGCTAGGAAAGCAGTTGGTAGGAAAGACTCAGGATAGTCCGGTCTATGATTGCCATTTTCATATATTCATCCATAATACTTAGTATTACTTTTATCTCAAATGTTAAGTGCTGATATAAAACTTGTGACAGAACAAAGTTGTACTTATATACTAAAAAATTATATGTGGCAGTTATATTTTGCATCTTTCACTCTTCCTTGTGGAATAGGCCCTTGCTGATCTTTTCTGGGTTTAGAAGCTAAGGGCAAGGTCTGCTTATTTAATGGGAGACTTCTAGAAAATCCCAGAGCAGTAAGCATATCTGGGAAATAAAAGAATAACCATAAAGTTTTAGAAGGCAGTACCTATAGTACCATTTACACATTCTTGCCCCCCAGCCCTACACAGATATATCCATACAGAATAAGTACAACCTATTCACTTATTTTTAAAAAGTCTTCTTCTCTATCTTCCCTTTTTTCCCCCTTGCGGCCCCCTGGCTACAATTTACATTGTTTTGCTTATTTGAAATATTAACTATAGTTTTCTGAGAAGTATCATTATTTATTAAGAAGCTTTAGTATTTAAATTTACAATGGAAGTCCTTTAAGCTATGAATTTCACCCCTAGCCTTTTCAGCAAGATAGGTTTGGAATTACCTAGAGATGGAAGAGAAATAATGCATATAAGACAGAGATAAGTAAGAGAGAGAGAGGTGGGGGAGGGAGAGAGAGACCCAGATGACTTTATGGTTAAGGTATGATTACAGCTCACATGTTGCATTAACTATATTTAAAACATCTATGGATCATCTGTCATCGGAATCATAGCAGAGATAGTCATGCAGTGTTTAGAAGCAATAACCCTCCCACAAAATAAAAGGCAAAATATGAAACAGGGCAAGCAAAGACTGACACTGCTAGAATTAGAGGGGACTAGATAAGGTATGGAGCAGGGCAAGCAAAGACTGACAAAGCTAGAAGTCAGAGGATCTACAACCAGGGAGAAGATCTCAGAATGTGCCTGAAATGGTGAAAACAAAAAAGAGCTAGAAGAAGACACAGTTCTGTATTCTAAATGGTGGCAGAGTGAACTCCATGAGTTTCAGCTGCTGGATAACTGGGCAAGAGAGCATTAAGAAGAGAAGCTCTTAGCATTTCTGAGCTAGTAGATAAGATAGAATAAGGTAGCATGGTGAGAGGAAGTAAATAGCAGTGAAGCAGTTTGTATTATAAGTAAGAATTGTTTTGTTAAGATTTAAGCATTAAAGCAAGTAGCAGAGTATGTACTTATGCTACATCAGTGTAGATATACAGTTAGATAAATACTTTTATGCATAAAATCTTGTGAATACTTTTACACTATTGTAAATTATAGTAATATTGCAATTATTGTAGAGTAATATTCTCTTCACTTACCAGCTACTTATATGTAACTGGCTTTTTTCTATCCATTTCCAGCATCTGATAAACACATACAACATAATCAGTAGTATCTTTAACAGAATCAAATCCACAAGAGAAAAGAGAATGACAGCCTATCCTTCTTAGATATTCTTATCAGCAGAGGAAACAATAGCCAACATCGCACTCAGGCTTATTGTAAAGCAACATGTCCAAATCAAAGTCTGCACTACCAAAGCAACAATCTAATCGTGTCAAAAAGCAGCTTTATAAGAATGCTACTCTGATGAGCAAAAGCAGCTCAGAAGAAAAACCATAGTAAATTCATGGATCTATTTTACAAAAGTCCTTTGTAGGTTTTCTGTTTGGTCATAGGAGGGGTAAATATAAAGAAGTAATGGACATACTCACAAGTACCATTGCAAATCTTTCTTTATCTGCATAGTTCCAACCATCTAATGGGGCTTCTTACTGAAAATATCCAGAATTTTCCTGATTTTCCAAAAACTTGTTACAGTAAGAAATTATAAGGCTTATTTTGCTATGCTATACCTCTAACAGTCAGGACTATATGACTGATTGAAACAATAGCAGACTGGTTGGTTTTATAAATAATTTAGATCTGAATTTTTCAGCATGGTTAATTTGTACAGTAAATTAATAGTAAATAAGTTATTTATGACCACATTTCTATCTATGGCTTTTTAATTTCATGTATCGAATTCAGTAGTGTTTTTTTATTATTTTTCTGGTTCTTGGCTTACTTTTTGATTGTCTGATAGCTAGCCAATTTATTGATTTTTATGTGCAAAATGTGATGATTGAGCAAACACTTAAAACCTAGAAGACAAGACAAGTGTAAGACATCAAGCACATACAAGCTTATAAGGGAATTATAAGAAATAAACTGGGCTACCTTTAAACATTAACATACCAAATGCCATCACATTTCTTGGTACGTGGTAAGTCAAGTATAATTTCCATGGAAAATAAGACTCAAGGCATATACAGTACAAGGTGGGAAGTCTGGTTGTCAATTTGTGGCTTGACAAGTGTGGCACAGAGAAATTTAACTCTTGATACCTGCTCTAATATAAGATCGCCAAAAAGTTTTAAATATTTCAAACTGTTCAGTTGAACTGCTCTCATGAAAAAATTGCAAAATTTCTTCTCCTAAAAGATGGATAATCATTAAAACGGCCAACTATAATTCTCAACATCTGAGCCTTGGAAGTGTTTCATTTTGCAAAAGGCCAAATGTGGAGTGTACAGGGTTTTTGCTATTGAAAAGCTCCCCTTTGCTACAACAAATATGACATTCTACCAATGGTTTGGAACGGGATGGTCTTAAATGGCAATGAGTAACAACCATTTGCTCCACAGGCCCAGAATGAGATGACACAACTTTTTCTGAGAACTCAGTTAAGCTTTGTTGTCTCTCAGCTACATGAGTTTAACTTCTGAGGTCTCTGGTTTTCAAGTGGATGAATCAGGAGGAAAATATGATGGTGAACAGTGGCGTCTTTCCTCTCCACCTATATTATACTACATTATTTTGAGTCATTCAGTACCAAGCAGACTTACATTAAAACAATAATTGTGTTGGGGATGCATTCACAAATTACCTCATCTTACATTTTATATGGCAGCAGCTCTATGCAGTGGACAATTAAACCTCTCACATTTCAGCCCACATCCTGAGTTACAAGCTAAAAAATTAGCAGCATATTCTTAAACTGAATGCTTACTCCAACTGAAATGGCAAATTTACTGGTTATCTGTCACTTGCTTGACAAAATCCTCTAAATTAAATCTCAGGCATGGCACAAAATTCATGTAAATTTTCAGATCTGGGCTGACTTGAATCAGAAGGTAATTGTTCACTTTGCAGCTCCCTCAGTCATTAAGTTAATGCAATTCCTATATGAGCATGGCCATTGGGAGAGTTATCTGGACACAGATGTAGAGCTTTTACTGAGCAAGAAAGGCAAAATGTTTGCTTGGATTCCTGTCACATTCATCTAACAGGAAAGCAGGAACAGAGTTGAAGGGCTACAACTAACCCAGCAGCAGTTATTGTATTCGCCTGAAACCCCATTAGAAGATTGGTTCTATCCCACCTGTTGGGTTAGCTAGTCCATCAGGGAGTTATGTGATCTGATACTGGAACAAAACATTGCCTGATAGATAGATAGTTTATGGAACTCCCAGTGGTCAATAGCCATTGTTTGGATCCTTGTGTATAGTTGTTGTAGTAATGGGAAAAAGGAAAGGGTCAAGCCACTAGGTTATCTCAGCAGAAATTATTGTACACTTGTCTCAGCTTGGCTACTAGGCTTGAAGTCGACTTCTAGATACATGATGTCACATAGCTAGATAAGAAACAATTATATACTCAGATGAAGTAATATATCATTTTGTCTTAGAATAAGGATACAAATTAATTTACACCCACAAGTCTTCAAACACACTGCCTTTTTTTCTGTTGCACTTCCATTCTTTGTTATAGGTTTTATGACCTTGAAAATGAGAAGTCATTGACTGATCTTAGCAAAATCTGGGTCCTGGCCTGGGTCCGGGATATTTGAGGGAACACCTGCTGCCGGCATCAAACGCCCTTCGCCCAGTGCGCTCCCACAGGGAGGGTCTGCTCAGGGTTCCGCCGGTGAGAGATTGCCGGCGGGTGACACCCAGGGATAGGGCCTTCTCAGTGGGAGCGCCTGCCCTCTGGAACCAGCTGCCGGTGGAGCTGAGGACTGCCCCCGACCTCCGATCATTCCGCCGGGGCCTGAAGACCTGGCTCTTTCAGCTCTCGGGCCCAGACTGAGGAGGAATTTTTAATTTGGGGTTCTTTTTAACTGACTACAGGGTTAATTTAATATTTTTTTTAATTTGTTCTTAATTTTTGTATTTTGGATTTTTAATTCCCTGTAAACCGCCCTGAGTCCTCAGGGAATAGGGCGGTATATAAATATAACTAAATAAAATAAATAAATAAAATAAAATCCTAGAAACCACTGGCTCGCAGATGAACTCTCACAGAATAAAATGAAAGGTCCTAAGAGGTGTTAATAAGCATGCTCAACCTAATCTCACATATGTGCAAATGAAGCTTCCCATGCTTGCCTGCTGTTTGCACAACCTGGGGGTTGGGAACCCCTGATTTAGTGGTTTAAATATTTTGCAAGGGGTTGGAAATAAAGTTGTAGTAATGTATTAATCAGTATTTAACTAGAAGGGATAATATGTGTACATGTGTTGGGGGTTTTTTTGATGCACTTTTTAAATATTTGGATTATTTTGTAATTTTTTATTTTCTATCTCCTTCTGGATTATTATTATTTTTTGGAGTATTGTATTTTGTATTTTAACATTGTCTTGAACAAAATAAAATTTAAAGAAAAAAGGAAGTATTAATGAGCTGGTCCTCACATAACTGTGTGGACTAATATCCTTTTTCTTGATTAGTCCCTAGGGCAATCTGCACTATTCCACAGATATTCCAGTGATCCGTGGTCCCAGCCATATTTTTTCATTGACTTCTGAATCTACCTCCCTTAATTTTCCCAAGAATAGTCATTTTTGTAGTTCCTCATCCACTTGCCCAGAGTACATAATTTGGTATTGGTTCTTCATGCAGTTCATGGTCCTACAATTAAAAGTGGTGAAAAAAAAGGATAGCAGTTTCTTCAAAATATGTATTTGGACTGCAATTTGTGGCATTTTGAAATAAATTGTTTTTCTTCACTTTGACAATGTACAGCTTTCACATCCAAACATTACCATTTGGCAAATCATTGCCTCAATTATTCTGATACTGCTTGTATAAATATTGTCAGACTTCATAATTTATTTAAATTTGTCATTTCCTTTTTTAGGGTTGGTTACTTATTCAGCATACTATTCACCCTGCTTTCTTCAGCCTAGGGAACTAGAAATAGAACTAAGTGCTCTGAGAGAGGATACTCCAGAAAATAGTGTGTCAGTACAGGATTGGTCAGGATATGTAAGATGTGAAGGTACTCAGTATTGAATACATAAATATAGAAAGAAATAGACCAAGTAATAATGCCATAGATTAGATTACAGTAGAATCAGTACTGAGCAGATTGTGGTGGATCTCTTAGCACAGGTTATTACATCTAAGATCCTTCAAATTCTTCAGTTTTATTTTTCCAGGGATATTAGGGGCTGGGAAACTTTCTATACAAATCTCCAGGGACTGGGGAATTAAATTTAGAAGTCTAAATTTAAATGCAAAGTGACAACTATCATTTAGTAAGTACTGAAATCTAGTGAGATGAAAATCTGTAGTGGAATGAAAGGGCTGACAGCTTATCTAAATGAATAGACCAGTTAAAAGAAGGGAAGACTGGCATCATATGTGGAAGAAGTTCTCATATGTATTGAGATCCAGGAATCTGAGCATGATTTCCAGTTAACAGAATTTAGGTTAGAATGCTAGGGAAGGGAAAACAATGAAGATATTATTGTGTAGGTATTCTTTGTACCGCCAAGCTAAGCAAAAAATCTGTATAGTGTCTTCCCAGCCCAGATTATAGCACACACCCCAGAAGAACAACATCCTTTGTAGACATGGTCCAGTTAGTAAATGTTCTTCATAAAATAAGGGACGCGGTGGCTCAGTGGGTTAGGACGCTGAGCTTGTCGATCAGAAGGTTGGCAATTTGGTGGGTTGAATCCCGAGTGCCGCGTAACAGAGTGAGCGCCTGTTACTCGTCCCAGCTTCTGCCAACCTAGCAGTTCGAAAGCACGTAAAAATGCAAGTAGGAAAATAGGGACCACTACGGTGGGAAGGTAACAGCATTCCGTGTGCCTTTGGCGTCTAGTCATGCTGGCCACATGACCACGGAGACGTCCTCGGACGAGTGCTGGCTCTTCGGCTTTGAAACGGAGATGAGCACCGGCCTCTAGAGTCGGAAACGACTAGCACGCATGTGCGGGGGAACCTTTACCTTTACCTTTACCTTCATAAAATATGGTGCCTAAACCTGAAAATAGTATTCTAGATTTTATTTGACTAGTGCAGAATAAAGACAATGACTTCTCTACAGCATAGTAGAGCTTAAGTGAATTTTCTTTATGAAAGAAATTAATGCTGTTGATCAATAGTTTATAATTCTTGTGTATCTCCTTTCTTCAATATAGATATATATGCTGATCTTTGCTAATCCCTAAAACAAATAATTGTGTTTCATATTTCTTTATATGTTAGCACTTTACCTTTTCTGTAGGTTTAAACATTTCAGTAAGTGTCATATTTCATCTCTTCCTGCTACTTTTCTATCTGATAGATGCTGAGTCAAGCTCCCATTATCACATTAAGTCTTAACCCTTTCTTTTTGATTTTTCCCAAGGGTGAATGTATTAAGAGCTCTTGGTCTTGCTCCCCCTGGTATAACCCTTAGGAACATTGTGATTTCTGACCCCTCTCCCCATCATGCAAAGTTACAATGGCACAATGACAATGATATGTCCCAACAGTTATCAGCAGGAAATAAATAATGAAATATCAATCTTCCTGTTGGGTTATCCATTTTTCACGGCTTACCAATTCAGAGTTTGTTTGTTTCTTCCATCTTATTCTTACTGAGGAAATTGGATTAGAGAAATAATATATTTCATAAATTTCTACAAATGCATTGTGTATTGATTTAGATTAATGCCTTGATGCCTTTTGTTGGCTGTATTGGGATACAACATTTTTTATCAGCTAGTTCACTTTAAAATAAGGTTTCGGATGTTTAGATGATTTGCTTAAGTGCTTTTTCACCTTTGTGAATAGCTTTTAATTATAAGGAAGAGAATCGTTGTCTTTGCTTTCTGTTTATGTTCCTCAAATTATTCAGGTACAAAGTTTGCAGATTGATATATACATTATATTACTAGCATAGCTTATTATTCACAAATTGTCTTATACAGGTACCTAAATCACACTAGTTTATCAGAAACCACATTCATACTGATCTCTAGTTTCCAGTAAAAATACCTGTTGGGTTATAGATTTTATTAGAAACGAATTCTGAAAATAATGTTGTATTAACAAACAGCTTCTGAGAGGTAACATAATGCAGAGGGAATAAAAAAATATAATTTCCCTCTAGCTATGTCAAATTTGGTGCCCTCCAGTTTCAGTGGATTACAATTCCTATCACCTTTAGGCAGCAAGATCACTAAAAACCTTGGATTGTAATGAAGGCCACGGTAGTTCTTCACATTTAGAAGTTTGGATAAAGCCAAAATAGAGCAATACATCATATGTAATTGAATGTCGTATTATAAACAAACAGTCACTGTTTCAGCTCATTGCCGCTGTCAAGTGCCAGAGAATGTAATTAGAGAAAACACTGTAGATCAAAGAATTCTTCCCCTGGTTTTGCTTATATTTTATGTTCTAAAATGTGAAACAATATTTCATGTTGTATACCTATAACATTTTAAATACTTTTTGGTAACTGAAAACATTAGCCATATACTCACAGGACTTCACCTTCTCAGGCTCAAACAGCATACTGTATTAACAATTTTTAAGTCCCTCCTTCAAAATTTATCTTTGCTTTGGGGAAAAACAACAACACCGATTAACTATCTGACAGCATGGAAAGAAAGGGTTCATATAATGTGATCATATGACATTTCAGGAAATACTTTAGAAGATGCTGCTATTCTTCAAAAAGCCTGATATGTGCCAAGCTTTTTAAAAGGTAAAATAAAGCTCAAGAAAAAACCTCAGTCACCTTTTCTATTTTAAAAGTGGTAACTATTTACACTCTGATTTAAACTGGTGATTTTTTTCTAATAAAGTTAAATTAAAAATTCATAGGAATTTGGTGGTCTAGAAATCTGTTCTCATAGTTTGTTCTGATACATTCATTCACACTCAGAAAAAAACAGCTTGATTCAGAAATTCAAAAAGTGAGAAGAATCAGCTGGGAAGAAGGCTTCTGAAAACAACTTGCTTGTTTTTACTGAAAGCACAGCAGGTAACTTCAAAGTCCCTGGACATTTTCTACATTGGTTGATTTTGCAGAGCTTCATGTGTGGCAGATGACACAATCTTGGGGTGGGTGGGAAACTGAGGGAGAAAAATATTATTTCCCTGAATCCTGAGCGACATGAAATGTTACACCTTCCAAAGTAGATTCCACACCATTGACATGTTAAAAATGGCATAGAAAAAAAAAGCACAAATAGCTGAGGAAAACTTGCCAGATTCATCTGTTTAATCACTGTTGGACATGAAAAAATTAGTCAAATGCTCTTTGATGTCCCCAAGGAATGGGCTCTTGATGTACAGGAAAATAATTTTAGCTGAAATTTAGGACAAACTGCTTCATTACCTTAACAGAATGACAGTGGGATGGATTCCTAGCATGTATCCACCCTTCAGTCAAACAGAAGCAAGACTAATTCTTGATTCTTTGTGTAGTTTATGCAAATTGAATCAGACTGAACCAGAATTATTAGTAAATCTGTAAATTCTCGTAACTTTATAGTTTTATGATCACAGGGAACAGTGCACTTAATTTTTCAGAAAAAAACCTTTCTACAAAAACAAATGTATCAAAAACTTGCATAAAATGTTTGAGGAACTGATTTGAAATAAAGTGTGTAATACGTAGAGATCTACTAAGTACATTTTAGTTATATAGTATATCCGCATCTGGCACAGTACAAAATATGACAATAAACTTTTGAAGAACACAAAAAGCTTATTTTAAAAATGAGCAAGAAAGCAAAGGAAAACTGGAATGGTAGTTACAATCTCTTTAATATAACAAGTTGAATAGATAATAAACATTGTGGTACTTAATCCTTTTTGGAAAGCTGGACTACACAGCAGGCAGCAAAGCCTCTATGCTTTTTTGTGTTGAAGTGATTTGCGCAAAACAATATTATAAATAGCTGTTCGAAATGCCAAGCATTGGCCCAACTTCAAATGAGTTCTGGACAAATGTTTCATAAGAAAGGTGCTATACAGCATTAACAGAAGGTAACACAAACCCAGAAGAAAATGTGTGAAGGCATTTTCATATTTATACTGAAGCTAAAGAATGTGAAATTACTAGTTGCCAAACCCAACATGGGCAGTGAGAAATGAGGGTCAATTTTTCTTTGTCTCGTATTACACTTGTTTATTCTTTCCATTATATAAAATGTTTTAAGCCACTAGCACCAAGTACATTTTTAAATCATAATATATTTATTTTTCCCATTCTGTTTTTTAAAAAGTGCATGAATCTGAGTAAGTCTGAACCAAACAAAATATTCTACCATTTCCACAGGCATACACAACAAATTAAATTACTGTATTCTCAGCCCAGAAAGTATTCCAACAGGTTGCACATTGCTATTCTACCGGGATCTCTGGGTATTTACTAACGTTCTATATTATAAATACCTATAAATTGACGGTTGTAATCAGATGAGCTTAATTTACAAAGCAACAATTAGAATAAATTTAGACAATTAATGATTTTTTTTCTTTTAAATTAAATTCTGATTATTTATTACATTTACACAATACCTACTTCCCAGTGACCCTAGGTAGTTTACCAAAGATTTAAAACACATAAACAATACAATAAAAACAACAAGAAATAAAAAGGTAGAGATGCCAGCATAACAAACTGGAGGGAAATAGGTTAAAAGGAACCTTCAGTTAGAGACCTGGGTAAAAAGCCAGGTTTTCAGTCTGCTTCAAAATGCTAGTTCCATAAGGCAGGAAAGTATGCTTCTGGGATCTCGACAGATGGCATTGCTTAAGTGAAGGAACCTGGAACATGCCAACCTTGCCTGATGAAATCAGCCAGGGAGGCAGACAGTCCCTCAGGTTACCAGACCCTAAGCCATGTAGAGCTTTAATGGTAACAACTAAGACTTTGAATCATCTCCTGGAGCAAACTGGTAATAAGTGCAGCTCAAAAAACAGAGGTTATGCACATCATTACTCATGCCACTGCATTCTGTGTCAGTTGAAGCTTTTGGGTAGTCTTGAAGACAGCCCCATATATAGAAATAGGCAACTTGTAAGGTGACCAGAGTATGAGTGACTGACTGAAGGCCCTTCCTCGAGACAAGTGTGCAACTGGCATACCAGATGGAGTTGTGCAAAGGCCTTCCTGTCCACAGCCGTCACCGGCTTATTGATTTATACTGACTGTATAAATTTATTCTCTATATTCCTGCTATGGAACAATCATTATTGAGTTGGTAACTGTTGATGCTACAACTTTGTTTATGTACATTTATTTTTACCACTGTATGTGACTGTGTTAACATAAAAGTATATATGCCCAAGAAGACCCATCCACAAAAAGAAAATAAAATTGCAAGAAAGATGTGAGGACCCAACTACAGTGAGATTGTCCAATGGGAGAATGGAATGACTTGCAATCCAGACCAAATACTCTGCTTTTGATTAAATATTTCAGTCCAGACAGGATTTTTTTTCAGTTGTTTAGAATCAAACCAGCATAATCAAAGCACTGAAGCAGCTTAAACAGTAGCCTGAGTGTATCATCAGTGAAAAAATTAAGCAATTTCAAACTTCATGTTGGGAATATTTTAAAATATGATGCTATCTGCTGTAATTGTAATAATGCCCCAATAGTAAATTCACTCAGTTTGATTATCAGTTCCAGGGCTTTTAAAGACTATTGCAGCAACAGAGAACTAGGGACAATTTGAATTTTATACCAGAGTAATTTGATGTTACGTACTCTTTTCCCTTCTTTGGAATTTAGAAACAGTGAAAACAAAAAAGTAGTTGACTTTAAATATTCTTACTTTTTTCTTTAATTTGTCTTAATTCCTCTCCTTGAGCGTTTTCAGGCCAGTCTCCTGAAACACAGTTGGAGTCTTTTGAATTAGCTTCTACTGTCTTTTTGAATTAGTGTTGCCATTAACTTAATCCTATTTAAAATGAGTGAAAAATAGGATAACATCTATTTGCAAAACTGTATTTCCTTTCTCAGTCTATCTCATAGCTATTTTCCAGTCTTGTATAGTTTGTTAATTCATTTGACTTTAGAAATCACAAAACCTTTAGTTCTTAATTGATTTCTACAGTCCTTTAAAAGTACATTCTTTTTTATTTCTTTTTTTCTCACCTTTAACTTGCACTGCTTGACAAAAATGCAGAATCTTGAACTGTAACTCCCCTTACAATTATTCTAATAAACAAATAATTTCAAAGCAATTATTTGCAATGGAATTTTTGAATAATTGAAACTTGTCATTTTTATTCACCCATCTTTCCCAGTCAGTGGCTAAACTACCATTATGAAATGTTTATGGATCATTTAATAATTGAGGACATATTTATTGCAAAAGTTTTCTATCATATGATGTAAGTACAGCTTTACTGAGGAAAACGATTCAGGAAAAAAACAGGAATGTTTGTTTATAAATGAGCATCAGCAACTAAAGATACTGTCCAGCTATAGTATATCAATATTTCTTCAGGTCTAACACAAGTGTAGTAGTAGTAGTAATAATAATAATAATAATAATAATAATAATAATAATAATAATAATAATAATAATAATAATAATAATAATAATTGCTGCAAGAAGCAATGGATGAAACGCATAACAGTGATACCCATTGTCATCAGGGCACTGGGAACTATGTCCAAAAACTTTACAAAACAAAAAACTGCGCTACTCGGAACATCTTACATTTTAAGGAGATACCTGGTTGACACCTAGGATGCTGGCAGCAACCCATGTCAACCATTAGTGCCAGTCAGAATTCAAACAGACAAGCACCTGCAACATAACATCCCGGACTTAACAATTGTTGATAAGAAAGACAAAAAAGTCTGGATAGTGGACGTGGCAGTGCCTGAAGACAGCAGAATAGATGAGAAAGAACTGGAGAAGATAACAAAATACAAAGACCTATAAATAGAAATAGAAAGACTGTGGCAAAGTCAAGCAAGGGTAGTACCAATAGTAATAGGTGCCTTGGGTGCAATCCCAAAACAACTGGAGCACCACTTGAACACCATTGAATTGACAAATTCGCCATTAGTCAATTACAAAAGGTGGCCTTACTAGGAACTGCTTCCATCCTGCGATGATATCTATAATACCATCAAACATCCACATTTGCCTATCCCAGGTCCTTGGTAAGGAC
This sequence comes from Vipera ursinii, assembly GCF_947247035.1. Lineage (NCBI taxonomy): Eukaryota > Metazoa > Chordata > Lepidosauria > Squamata > Viperidae > Vipera > Vipera ursinii. The sequence continues at coordinate 35,546,476 of NC_139514.1, read as the reverse complement.
TCGATAGGTAGACAAAAATGTCAGGGAATAAATCAAAAACTCCCTATCAGAGGGCGATGAACCATGGTTCATTTGATGCATGGTGAATATCAGGTAAAAATAAAGAAACCCCAAAGCATATATTCTGCTATAAAACTTTTAATTACAAAGAAACTTGTAAAAACAAAGAAAGACTCATGACTACATGTCTATCTCACCAGACAGCACAAAGAAAAGGAAAGAGAAAATAACTTTTGTTTTGGACATGCGCACACAGTAATAAATATAAAACCAAACAAAAAAACATGGCTGAACATGTGACACTCACCATGGTTACAATAATAAGATAACAATACAGCTTGCAAAAAAAACAGACTGCAAAGAGCTTACTGACAAAAAACTAAAAAATGCAGTGACAAAAAAAAATGCCACTTCAGCACCCCCTCCCTGAGCCTCCGGCGCTCCACCTGCTGCTTTGATGGCTCTGTAGGCAGAGCTGCAAAGTTCTCTTCTCTCACAGAGAAGACAACTTCACAGCTCTGCCTACAGAGCCACCAAAGCTATAGCTGAATGGGCAGGTGAGGAGGAAACCTGCCCCACTTGTTCCACTTGTTCCATGGCTGAGCCACATTGCAGCAGCATTGGGTGCAATACACAAGGCAGCAAACAGCTGCATCATGCCAAAACTACCCATTTGCTGCCTCCTGCCCAATGCTGCTACCATGAGGCTGTGGAACAAGCTGAGCGGTGGTAAGAAACCAGTATGCCAGTTCCTTATATCCACCTGGCTTGTTCCGCAGCCTCATGGAAACTGTATTGGGTGCAACATGTGAGGTAGGAAACAGCCATGTTGTGCCAAAACCAAGGGGCCAGCAGACCTGGCTTGTTCTGTGACATCATAGCAGCAGCATTGGGTGTGCCCCGCGATGCAGCAAATGGCCGCGGCCGGAGGTAAACAGCCACATCATGCTGAAACTGGCAGTTTACCACCTCCTGCCCAGTGCCACTGTAATGAAGCACCCCTCTGGCTCCTGGGAGTTGTGCTGGCATTCTTTGTACTGGGCGTTCTTTGTGGTGAGTTTCTGGAAAAATTTGCAACAGGGGTATATGCAACGCGCGAGGCGGCAAGTGGCTGCAGCCAGAGGCAAACAGCCATGTCAAGCTGAAACTGCCATTTGCTGTCTCCTGCCCAGTGCCACTGCCATGAAGCCATGGAACAAGCTGGGCAGCAGTAAAGAAACCAATATACCGCTTCCTTACACCCACCTGGCTTGTTCTGCAGCCTCACGGCAGCCTCATTGAGTGACACACGAGGTGGCAAACAGCCATGTTGTGCCAACACCGAGGGGCCAGCAGGCTGTGGCTGCTGCTGGACACAGTTGCCCCCCATGTGCTCACTGTGTATGGGGGCCAATGATATCAGGCAGCAGCTGCCCCAGCGCCTGTCTCACCTTGCCTTGCCCTGCAGCAATGGCACCCCTGCCCTACCCCCTGCCTCACCTTGCCTCACCCCACAGGATGAGCCTCTTGCCCACTGTTCACCTGCCAGAGATCCCCTGGATTTCTCCCAATTCTGCCTGGCCCCCACAGGCGTCTCTCCCCTTGAGCAACTTCAAGGAGGCCATGCCCATCCCAGCCATGTCCAGCCAGTCTGCCATGACCACCTCAACCACACCAACCCAACGGGCCACACCCACACAATTGGCCACACCCTACCAATGGTCCATGCCCACCTGGCACCCGACAATACATACGTGCAGTTTGGGCACTCAGTCTCTAAAAGGTTCGCCATCACTGTACTAGTGTATCAGTAATTTTTCTTACTGTTGAATACCAGTTGCTTCAAATGTAACCTCATCAAGTTTTTCTCTAATATTGTATTTATTTCACCAATTAGAAATTGTTGGGACCATAATCTGTTCAGAGACAGAAGAAAACCAGATGTATACATGTTGCCTTCTATTTATTGCCTGCATAATGATTCCAGTGACTGTTTCCTTGACATGTTTAGTGAGGCTTCTAAGTAGTTTGTTTACTTGCATGTGTTAAGTGACAGCATTTTTACAGCAAAGAGGTTCAAGTTGGTTTCTTATATGGAAAGAGCCAGGGGGGAAAGGTTGCTAAGGAATACAGAGCTAGTTGTTGTGATAGATGAAATGGAGGATGTTCTACTGAAACATGAAATATTTGCAACAGCTGCTCTACTTTTTTTCCCCAAGTAGTATCTCAATTACCAACATGGGAGAAATGTTAGAAATATCTAGAGTATGCTGCCACTATTTATATATGATCTCAAGTCCCAGGGAAACACATTCTTCTGAATAAACCTGAAGCCTTAAATCAGCCCATCATATGCTAGAAGACTTTACTGGCCTCAGTCTTGTGCATACACAATGCTAGTGCAATGATATAAATCAATAAGTGAAACCAAAAAGATTTTCTTGAAAATAAATACATTGTCTTTGCAAGGACTTACTACAGAAGCCTCATTTATCCAATCTGTGATAGGACAAAAGCTTGAGTTAAATAGAAGGCTAATTATTTAAACGGTCATGCCGGCCACATGACCACGGAGATGTCCTCAGACAAGCGCTGGCTCTTCGGCTTTGAAACAGAGATGAGCACCGGCCCCTAGAGTCGGAAACGACTAGCACGCATGTGCGGGGGAACCTTTACCTTTACCTACATTGCATTTAGAGAATATAGTAATATTAAGACACATGACTGATATTTGTATATTTTAGGGGACTCCTGTGACTTTAAATTTTTGTGATTTTTTCCCCAGATAGTGGTAGAAATTGAAATATATTAAACAGAAAAATTGTGTAAATGTCAGGCTTTGATACAGATTTGGTTATGGCATATTGAATTAAAACTTGGTAAAAACAAAGGTCTAATACATTTTTCACTGTGAAAACGATGGCATTATTGCTTAAGCAATATCAATTTCAAATTTGTTTATCACAGTCTTCCTCCAAATCTTTAGGAAATGCATTTCTAACAAATCTGCAGGATGCTAGGTGAGGAATACTGGTCTGAAATATATGTGATTTGCTTATTAGACCCAGTCTTAATTATGTCCAAATCATTAGTGAACTTCATGGCTGATTGGGGGAATGAAAGCATTTATACAGATTGTATATTTCAATCAACGTTGCATTCTAAACCTTGAACTTTTTGCTAGCAATTTAAGTTTCTGCATTTTACAAATTACTACCAACAGCAAGATTGTATCCTTTCCCTTTCCACGTCCAGAAATTAAGCTGTCTTGTAGGAAAATATTATTTTAGCATTAGCAATAAGAATGTCTTTTTTCACACTTGTTGATAGCAGGCATGGTTCATACATGGTTTCCATTTTGTATTTTCCAAACTTCTTATTTACTGTAGCCTTGTCAACCTGGATAACATAATGAGATATTGAGCTTACTTCCCTAATTTCTTAATAATTAATATACTGGCTGAAGAATTTTGGATGGTCAGATTTATAGAGATTGAACTTCTGTGTATAGCAGCCATATAATTCTACCTAACTGATAAACATTCTTGATTTGAACATTTTTCTCTGTCTTTCCATTTTGAACGAAACCCAGCAGTTCGAAATAAAAGAAGGAACACTATGATATTTAAGTCAAGAACCTACAGTTCTCAGTTTGTACACTGAGTAAAACCACGCTTATTTAACTGTTGTTTAACAGTTCACTGAATCACATACCACACTAGGCCATGGCCTACAAACTATTAGCTAGTTTTCAAATCATACCATAAGCAAATCACCTTTTTTCTTTTCAAATTCACATTTATATGTATATACACATATACATGTATATGTGTATATACATATACAAATGTGGATTAAATGTTGAAATGATATCAGAGAAGAACCAGCAGCCATTTCTGATTGGAATGTGATTTTGGGTGTGATCTGATTTTATTGATGACATTTTACATTGCAATGTACATTACATGCTGTGACATCACAGCTCTGGGATATATTCTAGTTCTTCTAAATTATTCAGAGTGAAAAAGTTTTTATGACAATGTTCAATTTTCAGCAGATTTTTTTTCACTATTTTGGCCCAGGCTGTCCAAAAGATCATATTATTATAATCTTATTTAGCATGACTACCATATAGGAGAACAAACTCTGATATCATTTTTCTTGCTTAATCTGCAGGTGCTGAGTTGATTCAGGCATCATTGTCTGTCGAAACAATGCAGGAGGGAAGGCATGCCTTAACTGTGACTTTGACTAAGGTTAGTCTTTTTGCAACAGGACATTCACAAATACAAGGAACTAGGAGTCAAAGTCAATGGCTATCTGCCTGATAAAACTCTGAAATCCAATTTCTCAGTAAATTAGTTATAAGGAAATAATATCAGAGGTATTTTAAGTGGACCTACTGCATAACTTGGCATTTGGAAGTATAATAGATATTTTCATTTTGGAATCTGGCCACATTACTTACATTCCACTTCATTGTTAACCACAGCAATAAAGGTATTTCCCATGGTTAAAATAGGTTAGTAGAACAATAGCTGATTGTAAATTGAATAGTCCATGGTTCGAGTCTCCCCCCTTTTTTTTGGCAGGAGGAGTTTTAAAGGAGAGAGGGTAGCCTATACCTTGTCTCCACATACCCCTTGCTGGAATGCTTTGCTTTGTGTATGGAAAAGTTATCCAGAAGAACACAAAGAAGGTGGGAGTGTTTGGCTTAGAAATGGAAACAGAGCTTGCTTTATGAGAGTACTGTATGCTTGACTATGGGTAAAGTGTGTTGCAGATGGTGTGCTGATTTTGCCACTCATAGCCTTAGTGTGCAATTATATGTTTCTTAAAGAAAATGTTCAGGGCTGATTTGAAGTAAAATCAGATTCAATGCTTTAGGAAAGTAAGCAAGTAAAATTCATAATTCTACTATATTTATGTAGTGAGTAATGCCTTAAAGGGGATGTGGTGGCTCAGTGGGTTAGGACGCTGAGCTTGTCGATCAGAAGGTCAGCAGTTTGGTGGATCGAATCCCGAGTGCCGCATAACAGAGTGAGCGCCTGTTACTCGTCCCAGCTTCTGCCAACCTAGCAGTTTGAAAGCACATAAAAATGCAAGTAGAAAAATAGGGACCACTCTGGTGGGAAGGTAACAGCGTTCCATGCGCCTTTGGCGTCTAGTCATGCCGGCCACATGACCATGGAGACGTCCTCAGACAAGCGCTGGCTCTTCGGCTTTGAAATGGAGATGAGCACCGGCCCCTAGAGTCGGAAACGACTAGCACGCATGTGTGGGGGAACCTTTACCTTTACCTAATGCCTTAAAATGCACAACCTACTCTAATGTCTCTTAACTACAAAGAGAATCCACTTAAATTAATACATATATGTGTGGTCAAATTTACTTAGCCCAAGTAATAGCCGTGATGGCACAATGGTTAGAATGTGGTATTGCAGGCTGAATTTGCCGACTGCCGACTCACTGGCTCAAGGTTGACTCAGCCTTCCATCCTTCCGAGGTCAGTAAAATGAGGACCCAGATTGTTGTGGGGGGGGCAATATGCTGACTCTGTAAACTGCTTAAAGAGGGCTGGAAAGCACTATGAAGCAGAAGATAAGTCTAAGTGCTATTGCTATATATAGAATGCAGTCACAGAATTTATTTTATGGAAAAATGGTAAATTGTGATGGAGTTAAGAGGCAAGAGCTGAACTCTTTGAAGGATATATGGCATATTCATTAAAAATACTATAATACTATAATTAAGAAATCTTTAGTCTCTATGACAGGTAGAGTCAACTGTACTTTCAACTACTATACTATAGTACAGGGGTCTTCAAAATGGGCCCTTTTATGACTCATGGACTTTAATTCCCAGAATTCCTCAGCCAGCGTGCCTGGCTGAGGAATTCTGGGAGTTGAAGTCCATGAGTCATAAAAGGGCCCAGTTTGAAGACCTCTGATATAGTAGTTCCAGTGACATTTGTTATTGGAACGTTCACAAAAATAGATTGCATTATATTAGGATTAGGATTAGCACAGAATTTTTATTTGATGTTGTAATTAATAGCTGGCATTTTAACTGGAAGCTTGTTAGGCTGAGGTTTTGACTGAAGGAAGATCATTCTTCTTCCAGAAGAAGAAAACTTTAATTCTTCTTAGATCCTATAACAGGTTTAATATGTCCTACTGTTCCTACTTTTTTGAAGCCTTCTACATAATTCTTTGGGAGAACTCTGTCCTGAAAGTTGGTAGTCATCCTCTTTCCTAGTAATGCAATTGCTAATATTTATAGAACATATTTTGTATTCAGCGTAGCCATTTATGCATCACTAAAAAAGGCAACAGAGTACATAGATCACACAAAATTGGCAGCTGCTGATTTATATTAATAATGCAAATTTATAATGAGTGCCATTTAAATAGAAAGGCAATATTTATAATAGGAAACTCAATATCCTGAATATCTATTTGTTCTGTGAAAACTGTTAATGGCAGCTTTGGCATCAGCTGATCTCATTTTATAGTTGAGCCAGGTCAGTACTTAGATATGTGACCACTATTCATTTTAAGTTTATAGATTATACTGAAATTAAAAAAAAAGGAAAAGGCAGTACTGACAAACTGCTCTGCATTGTTGCTCTGCATATGCATATATGTTCATGAGAAGAAATCAGAGTTTACTTCAATTCAGAGTTTACTTTTATTTTAAATCCAGTCTTCATTGGATATCATGTATAACAATGAACATTTTTAGGAAAAGGTTTGTTCTCTCCTGCATGAACTTTACCACCATTAAGCCTGTTTTTAGAAGAGGAAGAGATACACTGCTTTAAAAAGGAATGAAAATTTCATGATTACTATGGAGACAGAAGCCATGTGGTGAAGTTGTGCCTCAAAAGGTCAAATGGAAGACCCAAAAATGACTTCTTAGGCTAGCAAATATTTAAAAAGCTGCAGACAGCATCAATCAATTTACTTCATATTTTTTTAAGACAAATTTATTTTTAGGAGGCTAGTCCCTATCTGAAGGGGGTAGTGAAGGTGTGGGTCACACCTGTTGCTTTTAAATATTTGAGAATATTTATGAGTCTGCCAGCCTCTGGGATGAAATTTCTGACATTCCCCACAGAAGGGAAAGAGACAACTCTTTATTTGAACAGTTGTCCGTGCTCTGTAGGCCAGTTGCAATTTTTCAGCAAAACAGGCGTAGGGAATATCACAGTTCCTTCTCCTCATTTTATATGCTGCACAGTTTGTATGAGCCATGGTTATTGTGCAGTTGAGAAAGATGTGAGAACTAATGGAAAATACCAGGGATAGGCAAACAATTCCTTTCCATTGTCCTCATTTGTTTTCTCTCCTTTTCTTGTTAATTTTTTAAACTACAGAAAAGCCATGAAGTGAAATATGTAATAGTTGCACAACATATCTATATCAAATTTCTAAATTGTCCAACACACTAGTGTGATTCTGTTATAACACAGAGCAGTGGGAGAGCACTGAGTCTTTTGATATCTTTTTAAATAATAGACCTAGTCTACTTTATTTTATAATTCTTATTTTGTTGATGCCATAACGTATATGAGTCAGTGCTGCCCTAAAGACGAGACCACAGGGAATTCTTTAGGAACAAAAGCTGGCTGGGTGACTTTGAGCCCAACCCAACTCAGATTGTAGCTGTGAGCAAACAGAAGGCAGCTTTAAGTATGTTTGCCACCTTAATACACACATGTACATGCACACATATATCCACCCACCCACCCACCCACCCATCCATCCATCCATACATCTGGCAGGTGGATAGCCTAGTGGTTAGAAAGCTGTCCTTTAATTCAGGAAATCATTGTGACTTAAAGCTAAGAATCATGCCAGTTCAGACATTGCCTGGACTAACCATGTCAGATTTTGGGGACCCATGATAAAAAGTAGGCTGTTGGAACAAACCATACATCTAGGAATATCTACCTCAATATTTGAGGGGCTGCCATAAAGAAGAGAGGGCCAACCTATTTTCCAAAGCACCAGAAGGCAAGACGAGAAACAATGGATGGAAATTATTCAAGGAGAAGCAACCTAAAACTAAGGAGAAATTTCCTAATAGTGAGAACAATTAACCAGTGGAATGGCTTGCATTCAGAAGCCATGGGTGCTCTATCACTGGAGACCTTTAAGAAAAGACTGGACAGCCACTTGTCTGGAATTGTCTAGGGCAGGGGTAGGCAACCTCGGCTCTTTTATGACTCATGGACTTCAACTCCCAGAATTCCTGAGTCAGCTATGCTGACTCAGGAATTCTGGGAGTTGAAGTCCATGAGTCATAAAAGAGCCGAGGTTGCCTACCCCTGGTCTAGGGTCTCCTGCTTGAGCAAGGGGTGGGACTGGAAGATTTCCAAGGTCTCTTCCAATTCTGTTACTCTGTTACATCCACACCGAGAAACAGCTAGTGACTCAATGCTACAATATAGTGAAGAAGAAGCTATTCTCACAACTTGAAGTGGATCAACCACACATTACATCCCGGAGTCGAGAAGATTTAGAAGAACAACTGGAGCAACTACCAATAGATGTGTAACCAACATTTGTAGCTGGAATGTCATTGCCACCCAGTACGTTACAGAGCACAGCAGCTGATAGGAGACATAAGATAATGGATAAATCAGCTACAGACAATCTCAAGACTGATTACCAAGACTCAGTGCAGAAGTACCATCAGATAGTATGCTTTTGTTGCTCAGTCACTAAGTCATGTCTGATTTTTTCCAACTCCATGGACCACAGTACTCCAGCCTCCCCTGTCCTCTATTGTTTCCTGAAGTTTGCCAAAATTCATGTTAGAATAGAATAGAATATTCTTTATTGGCCAAGTGTGATTGGACACACAATGTTCACTGCATGAATGACATTATCTAACCATCTGATCCTCTGCTGTCCCTTTCATTTTTTTGCCTTCAATCTTTCCCAATATCTTTTCAAATGAGCCTTCTCTTTTCATTAGGTGGCCAAAGTATTTGAACTTCAGCTTCAGTTTCTTTTTTTCCAAAGAACAGTCAAGTTTGATTTCCTTTAGGACTGACTGTTTTGGTCTCCTTAGCTAGTATGCTAGAAGATGCCAATAACTAACTGGCTATTAACCAGGCATTATGATAATAGGCAAGGACTAGAATAAAGCGGTGGTGATAAATATAGTGGCGCCAAGTGACAGCAACAGCAGGACAGAGTATAAGATGCTGGAGGAGTACCAGGGCCTGAAGGAAGAAATAGAGAGGATATGGAAAATAAAGGCCAAAGTGATCCCAGTAGTGGTAGAGGCACTCAGGGCTATGACTCTTAAGTGGGAAAGTGGATCCAACAGATCCCAGGACCAACATCAGAGCTTTGTACCCAAAAGAGTGCACTGTTAAAACATTAAAATAGTCCTAGGCCTTTGGTGGAGAACCGGAGACATGTACCACCTATAGGGGCGAGGTGTTTAAACTTTGTGTCAAAAAGGAAACCCTCCTTAATTCTTTCTTGAAAGATTTAAAAGGGTGATGACATTTCTCTTGCTGGTACAAATAATCTCACATAATACTCAATGATTGCATTCTTTTCATAATATATTCTTGTAATCTGTCATTTTCAAGAGATTTCTTTTAAGAAGATAAATCAGACATAACTATACATCCTCTTGACTCTATATATTAGGAAATTTCAAGCAAAAAGGAAAAACTTGACAACTAGTTAATTTAAATAGTAAGCAGTACTTGTTTACTGTGAAAAATAATCACCTCTCTAAGTTATGTCCTTCTTGCATATGGCAGGAGGAAATCTGAAGTGATTTAATGCCATATGGCAGTGTTTCTTTATCTATGAGAAAATGCTGCAAACCTATCTCCTGCATGACAGTGGTTTCAAAAGTCTTGTCACAAAAATGCTCATAGAATCATCATTTAAACTATGATGAGCCAAAAATACTTAATAGGAACAACATTTATTTTTGTACATTGTGCTATAAGACTACTAGCTCTGCTACCATTGGCACAAGGAAATTACCCAACCTCTGCCTCCAGGTCTCTCTACCACCTCATCTATTGTACCTATTCAGACCTGCTTACAAATGAGTACTCACTTAAGAGAAATTCGTAAATAGAAAGCAGCAAAAGGTTTGGGGGGGAGGGTTAAAATTTGCAAGCAGTGAGGCAGAATAAAGGGAAATGAAATGAATAACTTGGGAGCACAAACAGACAATTACAAAATACTCTAGTGATTTGGTATGAAAATAAAAGAGTAAATAATATAGATTTGAAAATACATGCATACACATTAAGAGCAATATATATGCTTTAATCAAATAAATCCACTTTAAATTCCTTCTCTGCTTTTTAAGAGCTTGATCTTTAATTTCTTGAAATAATATCCCACAAGTTGATTTCTTAACATTTTCTCTTGACTCCTCTTAGAAACTCCTTCACTAATTTAACACATGTCTTTTGTAAAGATAAGAAAGGCAAGATAAGAAAGATAACCAAGGCAATGTTTAAATGTATTATAGATGTCTCTTTAATTATTAAGCCAGTTTCATTTGTAAATCCAGTGTGGCATATTTTTCCTATAATTCTTGTAATCTGGAATTTTTAAATCCACTTTCAGATCCACTTCAGCCTCAGGCTCCATTTTGTCCATTTTTCTGTTCTTCTTCTGTAGTTTCTTTTAACATCTTTTTAATAATAGCAGACAACCTTAACAAAAATTTCTGAGTACATTATTAAAAAATATCCTTCCATTGTTCTACAGTCAACTGTATTAAAAATCTCTTCTCCTTTTTTTCATAATCAACAACATTTTCCCATGGAACTAACTCTTAAAGTTTCAAAGTCTTCATATATATTTTTGTAAGATTTTAAACAATTGTCAGAAAATATTCTTTGAAATCCATCTGGCTCCTTAATCCATTTATAACTGTAAAATTAATATTCTAGTCACACTTTTGGTGTTCATTCAAAAATATTTTTTTCTTTTGAAAGTACTTACACTTGCATAAAACTTCTTTCATCAAACATAGAAGGAAACTCACCTGATGAAACGAAACTTGCCTTTCTAAAGTTGTTTATTATTATTATTATTATTATTATTATTATTATTATTATTATTATTATTATTATTAAAAAAGCCATTAAGAAGCAATTTCCTAAGGTACTGAAGAGAGAAAGTACACAAATCCAGTGTCTGTTTGAAGGCATTAAACTATGGCTTAGACAAGATGATTTTCCCCTAGTCTCCAGAGCACGAAAACCTACTGTCTTATGGTTCTTCATGTACAGAGCATATGTGGGCAATCCTGACTTCCTCTGTGTTCTGGAAAAGGATTCCAAGGACCCCATCCATTCATTGCTTCCTTTTTCTGCTACAGTCATCAGCTCCACTGACATCCCATCATTGTTTCCAAGAGATTTCCTTGTTACCAACTTCAGAAGCATCTTGGATCATTCCAAATTTACTTGGTAAAAACAAACTTATTTTGACATTTCAATTCAATTAGAAAAGTTGAAGATTTGCCAGACCTAGTACAAATCACCCATATTTTGTATTTGCCCATGAAATGTCTAAATATTTTGATAAACCCAAGTTTTAGTGAAAAATTCAACTGCCTTCTTGGCACAGCTTGAATATAATCATGGATGCCACGGAAAGTGAACTGCTAAATACTCCTTAAAAACATAAAAGGAAAAAATCATCATTTTTTAAATTCATGATTTACTGACTGGTCTCAATTACTTGATTTGACTGAATTGCCCGATTTAAGTTCACACACTGAATCATAATACAATTGCAAAGGCTAGTCTTGCAGATTACATTGAACAAATCTCATTTAAGATTAGCACATTATGACAGGTTACAGAAAGCCATGCCTCCCTGGGAATCTGCTTCAGAAGCATAAAGATAGCCTAATGAATACCTTGTCCTGGTGAGCTAATACGCAGAAGCTGAGAGTATGTGGTAGTTAGTTTATTTTCTCACAGAAGGATTTTCCTCATAGAAGAAGGAAAGGCTGACTTTGAATAGTAAAAAAAAGGATGAAATAGGGAGAGGAAGAAAGGAAGAAAAGAAGACATTACAGCAAGTGAGAGTCACTAGTAATGTGATATAGAAGAGTTACAAACTAAGATAGATCTAGGCAATGCTACCTGTTGAAAATTTGTTGTTTTAATTAAGAAACTTCTTAATTAAATTTTGATCCATATTAAGAATGATAGATCAAAAGGAACTTGGACTGCTGAAATATCAGAAAAGAGATTACTTTCTGCCAGCTTGAAAGAGGCAGAATGCCAGAAGTACTTTAGTCTTTTCTTAACTCTAAACAGAGGTTGTTAATGTCTCTAAAATTGGAGAATGTCCGTATAAAACCAATATTATCAATCAATGTACACTTATACTACTTAAACCATTATACTACATAATATTTGGTGGAATGAAAAAAGTTTCACAATACTGTATATATTCAATCCTCTCCCATATTTTACTGGTGCCATTTCTTTCAGAAAATTGTAAAGCTTCTTATTTTTATGAAGAATATAAGACAGGGGGCCAGTTGCATCATGCGGAGGCCGCGCCCACCCCAGCTCCAGCAATGCAAAAAAAGTCACAATACATCGCAACACGTCACATGATGTGGTGAGTTTGACATCCATGATATAAGAAGCCACTTCTTTATATATTTTTCCTTTTTTATTTTTCAACCTTTTTATTTTCTTGCACTTCTTGCTTTCTGATTTATTTTTTCTTTCTTACCCTATATTAATTTGTGTTAGTGTTTTACTTTTAGTAAAATTATATATAAAAAGAAAATTGTAATCCAGCAAAAAATAGTGTAAATTCCTTTATTTGTGAAATATCAGCACAGAAATAGTCTGTTTTGATGTCCTATTTGTAGACTGAAATAAAATATTGCAGACTATGACACAATATATTGATTCACTACACATTTTTGCCATGTTTTCCCCAAAGAAAAGGTATTTTAAAAACTGTGTGGGATTGTTAACTAGCCTAGCCAATCACAAAGTAAACATCAGTAGAGACCTCTTTGAACGTAGCAAGAGAAAAAGCATGTGGTTTTCCTTGTTCAGAATAGTATTGCTGCAATCAGCAGAATTGTAGTTAGAAGCATTATTGTACTGTTAAGTCTAATGCATTGTTTAGAATCTTTATTTACCTTTATAGTATCCATTATTATTGTATTGGTCTACCGCAAAGGATTTGAGATTTGGGATAAATTGTTATAATTTTCATGACTACTTATTACAGTGTGAAAGATTGATACATTAAAAGAAAAAAATAATGACCTTTAAAGAATTATGGTTGATCTTGTTCTTGTCAGCCAACCAATTGTCCATTTCCAAAACAATTCTATGTGTAATTACTGAGAAATAATGTTTGATAAATGTGCATGGAATTTTTCCATCTCCTCATTCTAAGTGGTTGAAATGGATCAACTGATTCTGTTTTCAGCATTCTGGGTTCAGCTGAATATAATGAGTCAATCAGTATTGTCTCTCCAGTTGATCAATAGGAGTTTGCCAAAAATGTTGTCCATTCAGTGCATCGCCCAAGTTTTCCTTCTGTAATCCTCTATATCAGGGAAGTCAAACTGCCGGCCCATGGGCTGGATGCGTCATGGTGAAACTGCTCCCACCCGATTGCCAGCAATGGAAAAAAAGTCACAATACGTCACGACAGGTCACGTGGCATTGTGAGTTTGATACCCATGCTCTATATGACTCGAAAGGCAAACTATCACATTGCATCTGTTGCAAAATTGCATTTGCAAATGTACCGTAATCTAACAGTTTCCCATAGAAAGAAATAAGTGCAGAAGAGATATTTTCTATTAGATCCTGGAAGAAAAACCTGAAATAGCTTCTCCATTGATCCTTATAAGAAAATCCCTGCTTATATCAATAAGTAAATCTGCCTTCCACTCTCTGTTGAGGCAATTGCAAATTCTCCTTTCCACTGTATGGTTTAGGATCATTTGATTACCTGGTCATTTACTTACTTGAGAATCCATCCTCATCCAATTTGAAAATACTATTTGTGAATCAGTTCCTTTGAGAAGAATCCATTACTGTTTTTTTTAAATTTTCTATAGCATGGACTGTGTATCTATATAAAGATGAATTTCACTTTTGGCCTTTCTTCACATGTGATGTAGCATAGAATAACAGTATAATTCATCAGGAAACCTTTAATAGTAAAAGGATTATCAAATTTTGTTTATCAAGAATTTCTGAGCACTTTCTTTAGTTGAATTTTTATCAGTTGCCATGAAATGCAATGAAACTCTACAAAGGAAAAACAACATTATGCAAACTTGGTGAATGTCCTTGAGAAAAAGCACCAAGGGAGAATTCTGATGTCTAATCAGACAGATCGTGAGACACCTGCCTAGAATGTGATAACCACTACGGACTTCATATTGCAACAATATGAAATCTCATGCAGTGTTTTCTGGTGAGATAACTTTGAAAAGTTGTCTTATTTGTGTATAAGTGTTAAGCATTCTTCACATGTTGTAGTATTAGAGGGAAAGTAGTGCTAGTTTGTATATAACAACACTGAACAAATGTAATTTTCTTTGATTTACATTGAGAGTTCTTGACAGCTAATTTTATAGGCTGGTTAGGGTGAATTAAGGAATTTATCTGGGTTTTGTAAGAATAAAAGTCTCTGTTGTCCATTCTCTAGGAATGTCAAGATCCTTTATCTTGATGGAAATGAAGTACTAAACAACATCTTGTTTTAAAATAATTTTAAAGAGTTTCTTTTATGAAGCCATTTCTACTGATTAACAATTCCTACATATATTTAGGAATTTTATAGGAATATCATACATTTTTCCTTGGTGCAAATACTTTCTTTTTATTAATATCAAAAATAAATTACAAATTTGAAGTTCATAGGTAATATATGAAAGTGTTATAAAAATATAGAAAAATGGCCCTGTGAAACTTTGTTTTACTACTACTACTACTACTAGTACTACAACTACTACTACTACTACTAATAATAATAATAATAATAATAATAATAATAATAATAATAATAATAATAATAATGTTGGAAGGCACCTTGGAGGTCATTTAGTCCAACCCCCTGCTGTGATATGATGTTTGCCCCATGTAGAATTGGTTGCAATGGTTACAGTTTATTTTGTAGATTATATTGTTTCTTTCACTCTTCTGTATCTTGTCTTTGGTTCTGGTTAATTCTTGGCAGAGTGTGGCTGTTGTGGGCTATTGCTATTCCTAGGGGTTGGAGAATTCTGGTTGTCATTTCCGATACCCCTTTTGTGTATGGTAGGGTTAGTTTTTGCATCGTGGTTGGCTGCATGGTGTGTTGTGGTTTGGGTGCTGTGTGTCAGAATATGAAGTTTTTTGGATAGCTGTTATGGAGAAAGATATCAAGCAGCCATTTCTCTTCCACTTTCTTAGTGTTGTGGTGCTGCACTGTGGCCTGGCCTTTTTGACGAGGGTCTGGACACAGCTTCTTTTGTGTGCAGTGGGGTGGTTGCTTGTGAAGCTGAAGATCTGGTCCATGTGTGTGGGTTTGTGGTAGATCTGGGTTTCCAGTTCTCCACTGTGTAGTCTCCTTATGTTGATGTCAAGGAATGGGAGTCTGTTGTCTGTTTCCCCTTCACATGTGAATTTGATCCCAGAGAATACGTTATTCAGTAGGTGGTGTGTTTCTTCAGTTTATTTATTTTATTTATTTATTATGGGACTTATATGCTGCCCTATCTCCCGAAGAACTCAGGGCGACTAACAACAATAAAATACAGAATACAAATATTAAAAAAACTATCACAAAGCCCCACTAAAACCAATAAAAACATTAAAAACATAATTAAAAACCCTTATCATCAATCCAGGTTGGCCTGTTGGAAAAGGTATGTCTTTAGGTCACGACGAAAGGACCGGAGATCTGGGGCCATCCGGAGCTCCCGGGGGAGCTGATTCCACAAGGCAGGTGCCTCCACAGAGAAGGCCCTCCCCCTGGGGTTCGCCAGCCGACATTGTCTGGCCGACGGCACCCTGAGGTGAGCGCACAGGACAATGGGAAGTTGTTCCTGGCAGCAGACAGTCCTGCAAGTAACCCGGGCCTAAGCCATGTAGGGCTTTATAGGTAAGAACCAGCACCTTGAATCTCACTCGGAGGGCAACCAGTAACCAATGCAACTGGTAACCAGTTTGGGAGCATTTGATGATGATGAAGGTGTCATCGATGTAGCATGTCCAAAATTTTGGTTGGATGGTGGGTAGAGCTACGGATTCAAGTCATTGCATGACTGCTTCTGCTATTAGGCCTGATATGGGTGATCCCATCAGGATACCTTGTACTTGCTTATAGATTTTCCCATTGAACTTGAAGTATTGTGTTGAGGTATAGATCCAGGAATTTCATGATGGTTTCTGTGGACACGGACTGTTCTATGGTGGCATCATCTTTTTGGGTATGGTTTTTAGTGAGTAGGTGGTGTATGGTTTGTTTAGCCAGATCAATGTCAATCAAGGTGAAGAGAGCAGTGATGTGGAAGGAGACCATGATTTCTTCTCTGATCTTGGTGTGCTTGATGCACTGGACAAATTGTTCTGTGGGTTATGTTGTTGGCCAGGTATCTGAGTTTACTCCGCAGGGTTTTTGCTAGTTTGTATGCTGCTGTTACAGGTAAGGAGATCCCATTCGTGAATATTTTGGGGAGTCCATAGAACCTGGGTATGGAAGCGTCTTGTGGTTGCATGTGCTTTCTCTCTAGTGGTGTTAGCTGCTTTCTTTTTCCATTTTTCTTAGGGTGTCTTTTATTTTGTTCTCTAGCTGTTTTGTTGGATCATTGTAGATTATTTGGTAGGTGCTGGTGTCATTTGGATACTTTTCGGCTTTGCTGATATAGTCAGTCTTGTCCATTACTATCATCAGCCTGCCTTTGTCTGCCAGTCAGATGATGATGATGATGTGAATTCTTCACATTAATATTAAGCTCATTTAAATATTTTCTATTGGCCCATAGTTAAAGCAGTAAGATATCAATGTTTCATCCAAACTGTAGTCACCCATTTTTGTATGTTTAGCTTTAAAACTGATACTATTTCCAACTGTACAATAATATTTTATAACTACCAATTAAGCAAAAGCTATCTATACAAATTAAAAAAAAGAAACAAAAATATGTATAAAAGAAAAACAATATAAAATATATATCATTCCTGATTGACATGATTTTATGGTTCCTTCTCTCTGTGTATAATGTATAGCGATGTGAGCTAACATTCATTTTTCTCTCCTAACTATTTTATAAAGTATTTAACATCCTGTGCTGCATGGACAGTATTTCATCAAACAAATAAATTAAGGATATTTACATTGTAATATCTAACTGTAGCCAATTATTTTCCTCTAAATAGGTGGACTAGGGCCAAGAAATATCCTGCTGCAGTTCCAGTGTATCTCTCTCCCATCTGTGCTTTCAAAAGCAGCCGAGGAAGAATTTCTAGCTATTAAACAAGATGCTTTGCCAATTAAACATTTCAAAGCCAATCTAAGAATCCATCTCTCTTTTTTTTCAAACAATAACTGCAGAGACTAATAAGACTCATAAACAGATCCAAGAGAAAGTATTTAACCTAGAGCAGGGGTCAGCAACCTGAAACAGTGAAACAGCCACTTGGAACCAGTTCTCTCACAAAAGGAAAAACTGGGAGCTGCAAAAAATGTGTGCACATGCGTGTACATGGGCGCATGCGCAGAACAGGGTTTGACTGAAGAGTGGAGCCAAGGCGAGATATGCACCTACCCTGCATATTTGAATTGATTGGTTGAACTTTTTTAGTCCCACTTTTTTTTTTTTGGACTGCACATGGCAGACGACTGGGAGCCGCAGGAGATGGCTGAAAGAGCTGCATGCAGCTCTGGAGCCGCGGGTTGCAGACCTGTGACCTAGAGGAACAAATGAAAATTCAGGGCTGACAATATGGACAGTTGCAGTGCTCTGAATAAACACATTTGTCTGGAAACTCAGTAGTGCAGGAAAAAAGTATATGATTGGTATTGAAAATATCCTTAATCCAATTCAATTGACAACATTTATGGAAATTTTATTTTGACATTACTCTGCCTTTGAATTCTTAATTAAAATTTCATTACCTGAAAATAAGGATCTGAGAGTTACTGTACTCAAATATTGTTCAGTTTCTGCATGCTACTGCAAGAGATGAGACTTTCCATGGATTTAGACAAACTTCTGTGAGTTTAATTATCTAAAATTTCATTCTAAAAGAATAAAATATCTATCCAGGTTTTACTTTGGAAGTTGCAGACAAGAAACAATTATTTTTTTAAAGCATATTTTTAAAAAGTCTCTGCAGCTACAATATTTTACATTCTGTTTTACTTTGTATCAACAAGAGAAATCAATAAGTTTCAATTGCCAATTTTTTGTTTATATTAAAACTGATAACTTCAAGCTGATTCTGTCTGTTCTCAACTATTGAAGTAATAAAGACCAATACTATTTTTATAATAATAATAACTATTATGTCGTGGGCTCTGATGAGCAGGAATGAGGACACGCAGATGAGTACAGACAAACTCATACTTTATTTAAGTAGAAACTGTACTGAGAGATTGGAGTCACCCTGCTTCAATATATAGCCAGGCCCTATGGTATTAACCAATCAGATTGAAGCCATGCTTGCCACCCAAAGTTGACCAATTGCAGGACTGGAGACGTCCTGTCTGAGTTGCTGGAGAACTAATGGTTCTCCAGCAACGCACATGGTGATATTCCAAAAGCCCAGTACATAACAATAACAACAACAATAAAGTTGGAAGGAACCTTGGAGTCATCTAGTCCAAACCCCTGCTCAGGCAGGAAAGCCTATACCATTTCAGACAAATGGCTGTCCAGTCTCTTCTTAAAAACTTTCAGTGTTGGAGTATTCACAGCTTCTGGAGACAGGTTGTTTCACTGATTAATTGTTGTAACTGTCAGAAATTTCTCCTTAGTTCTAGTTTTCTTACAGTTTCTGTTATTCTATTTTTGTGTCATGATTAATTATTTTCTTTTAAGTTTTTCTGTTTTTCTTTATTCATCTACTACAGGTTTATACTATAATTTTTATTGATATAGTTATCAACTATTTTTTTTATTGAAAAGTTTTAAAATACAATTTTCCTTTGAAAAACCCCCCTTCCCCCTCCCTCCTCCCCTCCCTACCTCCCCCCTATCTCCCCCCCTCCCCCTCTCCCTCCTCCCTCCCCTGCCTCCCCCCCTCTACTTCCCCTCCTCCCCCCCTCCCCCCCGACTTCCCAGAGCAAAATACAAGGTATATATCTAAAAAGCAATCATAAACAATCATATACTAACAATTATAAACTCTAAAATCCATCACTCTCTAGCTTATATAGAGTAAACCAATCCTTAACAATACTAAATATGTATAAAGAACTAAAATAAAAGAAAACTAGCATCATTCCCATCTATGTTCTTCCACAATTCACTATTACCTAGACATATTCTCACTTACACATCACAAGCACCTATCCCTATTAACCTCTCTAGCCAAAATAGGCTATAATAGATAGTTCTTACACAAATTAACCCGCATTAACCCACAAAACTTTCTTCCTCTTCCTCTGTAGTAAATTGTCCATTAATTCCAAATTAAAAATTCTGTTACCATACATATCATCCCAAAACTCTTAAAAACACAACTACCACTTGACTATAAGTATATTGTGGAAGTTCCATAGATTTCTACTGGTCTTATTTTTTTATCTTTTTTGAGCGTTTTAAGGCAGCACGCGTCACCCTCTGTTCTCTAGGATCATCCAAAAGAGTTGCAGCTTGATCTCCTCCTGTACCCTTCTCGTCTATCTGTCCATCTTCATCCTCTTGATGTTCTCCTTCTCCAGATCCCTCTGCAGCTTCCAGAAGTGTTGATGGGGTTGCTTTTAAAACATTGTTGTAAAAATCATGCGCTTGCTTCACAGTACCCAAACAGTACCTTTTGCCATCATACATGAAGCTCAACCCAGCTGGGATCTCCCATCTGAACCTTATATCTCTTTGCTTGAGCTCTTGCACAAGAAATATAAAGTCCTTCCTTCTCTTTAAAATCTTTGGAGGAATTTCTTTTAGAACCAAAACTTCTTGACCAGCAATCACAACTTTAGTATCATAGGCAGCTTGTATAACTTCATCTCTAATTTCCCTTTTTACAAAATAAACCACCACATCTCTAGGCAACTTTCTCTGCTTAGCAATCCACGAATTCACACGAAACACTTTGTCCATGCCTTGTTTTATTTCAGATGCTGGATGGTTCAATACCCCCTCAAAAGCCTCAGAAACCAGCTGCTTTAAATCTTCTTTAATATTCTCTTTTAGGCCTCTAATTCTAACAGCAAACTGCATCTGGTAAAATTGAGCCAGACTCTGTTCGCTATCCATTTTGTCTTTTAAATCTTCAATTTCCAATACTTTTGCTTCTAATATAGCATTCTTTTGAGTCAAGTCTTCCACTTGGTCATCCAGCACCTCCACACATTTAGCTACTTTATGCACTGAGGACAAAATGTCTACCTTCATCTCTCTAAGTTTCTGCTCCATCCTTTCTTCCATTCTCTGCTCCAATTTCTCCAATTTCTCCTCCATCTGTACAAATTTAACACCCATTGACTCCAAAATTAACTGGGTATGTTTTTCAAGATCCTTCGATGTCAATACATCAGGAGAATGCAACGCCTGCAGTAATGATTGTTGTTGCACCGGAGAATTTCCAGCACTCCGAAAAGTTCTAGGGGGAGGTTTAGCCGCCATCTTTTACTTACAATTGTGACGCACTTTCACTTTAAGTTTTAAGCAAAGTCCATCAAGCTTGAGAGTAAAATAAAATAATCCTCTTCATCTCTTCATCTTTCCCTCTTGTACTGCTCTGCCTGCTCTTTTCCTTTCATAGTCTCTCCTTCAAGCAGGGATGGTCGCAGACGCCTGGCTCTGCTCCATAAAGTCCGGAGCAGAGACGCTAGCCAGCTGGGAGCAGCCCAGGCTACGGGGGAGTTCAATCCTTCAGCCGCCCAAGCTCCAAGCTCAGGCGGCCCCGGAGAACTCGACCCCTACCTGGGGGCTCACCCCCTCCTCTTCTCCCGAGGAGGGGGCTTCAAATTCGCCCGAACAGCTGATCGGTGCTGTTTCGGGCGAAAAATCACACAGCTGAGCCGCGGGCAGCCCGGGAAGGCTGTCTCTGGCGCCGCGGAGCCACCGGAAGCCTCAGTTATCAACTATTAAAGTGCAATTCTCGAAACAAGATTAATAAGTTTATTTCAAGAATCCTTTGTATTATAGATGTACAATCATATACTTGAGTCTTATATTAGTAATATATATATGTATATATATATATGTATATATATATATATATATATATATATATATATATATATATATATATATATATATATATATATATATATATATATATCTTTACAGGGAAGTCAAAGAGAAGTTATAGTGAAGTCAATGATCATTTTTACTTCTAATTTTTAATGTATAGTTGTAATCAATATTTAAGTATGGTCATAACTTAAATGTGTCTGCCACGTTCCATGAGTATTATCATCATATCAGGTCTGACCATATTATTGTAGCAGGAGATTTAAATGAGATATTATATCCTCAATTAGATAAGAATATATCCTTCTGTAAGAGCAATCATTAGTATAAACTATAATTAGAACACATATGGATGAATTAAATTTGATTAATCCCTGGTGTTTGTTGCCATGCATTCTGCACAATAGGAGTGTATGTTTTTCTTAGTAATGAATTAGATTTTTTTAGACTTAGTTATTTTTGGTTTCTTCATCATTATTTTAACAAACTCAAATCTGCAACATAGAGATGTCTTATCTGAGAGATCATAGTTCAATCAGGTTTAATTTACAACTACAGCAATTCACAAAACCTTTTAATGCCTGTCAGTTGAATGACAGTGAATTTATCAAACAAATTAGTTTTGAGATATTGCAATACTTTCAATTTAAACAATAAAAGCCATTCCCTTAATTTTACAATTGGTGGTTTATAAGGCTTACATGTGTGTTGTGTTGTTTTAAATTTTAAAGTCATACTGAAAAGACTTTGCACACAGCTGAGCAGATTTTCTCCCATCAGTCTGTGTAGAAAGATACAATAAAGTGAAAATGAGTTGAATAATATTTTATTACAGGCCTGTGATAAAGAATTATTTAACATAACTGAATTTATGTTAACATGTTTACATAAAAATATGGGGGGAAATGATATAGAACCTGGTGTTAATAAATTTAACAAACTTAACACACCTTCCTCCTCCTATTTTCCTTACAACAACAATCCTGTGAGGTGAGCTGAGCTGAGCTGAGAGAGAGAACTGGTCCAGCAGGATTTCATGGCTAAAGCAGGAGTAGAACTCATGGTCTTCAACTTTTTAACCTAGTGCTTTATCCACTAGCTCAAACTGGATCTCTTATTGGACAACATACATTTTCAATTTTTATTTATTCAGAATTATATGATAAACCTGAAAATTCATCTAATGACGACATGTATATTATGTTTTATAGTTGGATTTCTCATACATCAGTTTTTAACTTCAATGACCAGGGATGGTATAAAAAATATAATTCTGAATATGAATCCATAAAGCACCAGAATTGCATGGTTTTCTTGTAAAATGATATAAAACAATTATTAATATTTTTTGGTCCCAAAAATTGTCAATTATATAAAGTAAATGTAGGTAATACTTTATACATGCAAATAAAATTCAATTTTCAAAGATCATATAATGTAATCTTTGAAAACTGAACTCTATTTTCTTCATGTAATGAAACATATATTACAATTATGCCACAACCTACCAAAGAACATTATACTATTTTTTCCCTATTTCATTAGCAAAGTATTGTTGGACAGTCTTAGACTTTACGGCTTCGAGACTCATTTTAAAAGGTGACTGGCTTAATGTCTATATGAAACTTGTTAATACTTCTTAGGTACTATA
Organism: Vipera ursinii; assembly: GCF_947247035.1. Lineage (NCBI taxonomy): Eukaryota > Metazoa > Chordata > Lepidosauria > Squamata > Viperidae > Vipera > Vipera ursinii. The sequence continues at coordinate 35,523,432 of NC_139514.1, read as the reverse complement.
TAGCATTCATTAAAAAATAATATTTCATTGTGTTTGCACCAAAGAGGAGTAAGCAAATCACCCTATTTAGGAGATGAACTCAGAATAATGCTGCACTAAAATACATTTTACGCTGTCTTAAAATTCTTATATTCTAGGAAGAAGTCATTGCACATACTAAACTGACTTTGGGATAGGGTTTAATGCATTGGATATCCATTTATCAATATTATGAGCTAATATGGCTTTATGCTTCTAGTTTTTTTAAAAGCAGTTCTCTGTAATTACTGTACCTAATAGTCAGTGAAATATATTTATCCCAGCATCTTAAAAACTAGCCAACGCTCAGCTTTTAAAAAACCTGACTGCAGGAAGTTGTTGTTGTTGTTGTTGTTGTTGTTGTTATTTTGTAGGAACTGTGTTTTAATTTAGCTTGATCTAAAAATTTTAGTGCTGATTTTAGAAAAAAATGTTCACTAAAACAAATTCCATGTCAGTATATGGAATTTATTCTGTACTATTGCCAACCTGTCCAGTTGCTCATCTAGAAAGCAATCCCAAGGCAAATGACATAGAATTCATAGTTGCTTATCCTTGAAATTGATTGCCTACTAGTTGCATTATTGGTAAAAAGCATTTGGCTTTTATTTTGAAGGAGAAATATCTTTTATTTTCTATTATAGGACAAATAATTTTTGTAGTATGGGGAATTGTGCTGATTTTGTTTGTTTAAAAATAGAAAGAAAAGGAAAATAATTTCATGAAAAGACCAATGTGCATGCAGAAAACCTGTGGACACCAGCATCTGAATGACAGCATATTCCTTGACATTTTATTAAAAATAAAGACTATGTATTCAGTTATTAATAAGATGAATTAGCTTTTATTAAACACTTACAATATTTTTAAATGTGTATACTCTTGATTTGAGATTCTGCACACTTGCACATCAGCTTGTATATCTCTAGACTGAGTAAACCAATGCTTTGGTTCAGACAAAGATGGCTTTCTGTAAAAAAAAACACTGATCTATCCTTCTCTAGTAAGATATAGATATTTATGCATACAGTATAATACCAGTTTAAATGGATGGATAAATTGGCAGAACGTGTGTGTCCATTCCCAAATTTATAGTGCAAAGTTGTCTTAATCAAATCTCTAGGGAGGAGAAAGGCATCCTCCCAAAGATACATAAATTCAGGCAGCACTATTGATTTAATAATACACACACAGCTAGCTTCTTTCATAAACAGCTTGTAAAAAAAATAAAGCTGGTTAATGAAAAAGATGGATACTACATTCAGTCCTTCTTAAGCACAAGAAAGTCAAATTCTTGGGATTATAATATATATATTAAAAAGGCAAAAGGAAAAAAATCAACTTACTGGAAAAATAAACAATGAAAAACAGTGGTCAATAACTGAGCAACTTCTTTGAGTGGTTTTTGGGGAAGAAATGGCAAACTGAAGATGACTTTGCCGCTTTGTGCAGTAGACAAGAGTTGCCAAGTGGATTGATTCTTTGAGATTCCTCTCCAGACAAGGAGATGACATGGGATCTCTCATGAGCACTCCAAAAAGTTGTTCCTCATGAGAAGACTATAAGAAAGCAGTCTCCAGTGGGTTTTGAGCTGTGTGAAATGAGGAGTCATCTTTGTCCAAGCCCCAGTCAGCACATTTATGGACAAAGGTTTTACAGAGTTTCTTTTCTACAGACTTCTAAAATCACCACTTTTGGAAATTGCCAATTAATTATTTGGTTCTACAGCACAGGATGAGTCTCCACTGATCCTTCATGAAAGAAATTTTAAATACATTTTTTAAAATTAGAACATTCATTTTGGAATATTACAGACAGATTAGGGGTCCAGATGGATTTGAAGTAAGATTTTGAAATTAATTATAAGACTGTTTCCTATGGAAAAATGCTGTTGTTTTGAATTTAAAAAAAGATATGACTTTTAAAGTTAGAAACTGGGAGGAACCAGAAAGAACTAACAATTGCAATTAAAGGAAAAGTACATTTAAATTTGACTTGCTAATATACAGTAAAGTGAGCAAAATACTTCAACATTGGACATATTGACAGATATTTGTGAGAAATGGACTTAGTCAGTGCTTTTTTTGTAAAAGAAAAAGGTGCCAGAACTCACACATGTCATACACCCCGCCTTGCCTACCCTACAAGGTTCCATCCAAAAAAGGTGCGGGAACTCCGTTCTATGAGAAAAATAGCCCTGGACTTAGAAGTTAATTTTAAGAGTAATGTGGTTATATTACAGAAGTTATACTGAACAAAACTGATCTGAAGGTAGATTTGAAAATGACAGGTTATAAAATAGTACAAAAATATACATAATATACAAATAAAATTAATAATTAAGTGAGGTACAACTAATACCCCCCCAACCACCACCCCCTCCAATCTGGACAACTTTCTTATATTGCATTTACAAAAAAGACCTGTTTTGTGAAGTTTTGAAGAATTTTGAGGGAAGGGAAGAAGCAACAAATGAAAAGGAAGCAAGTTCTAGGACATTATTTGAAGTGATTGAAGATTAATATTGTTAAAAATAAAAGGAAGGAATATAAATGGTTTATTTGATAAAGATTAAAAAGAGATATGTTCTTACTTCTGGCAACCCTTAATAGAACTGAGTTTAAGGATTTGTTTATCAAGAGATGAGAAAAGAGCCAGGTTTGTCTATTGGTTAAGGCATCAGGCTGGAAACTGGGAGACTGCTTTGGTCATGAAGCAGGATGGATGATTTTTTGGCCAATCATTTCTTCAAGTCCTTGGAAAGAGACAGTTTTAAACAACACTTGAAAAACCTTGCCAAGAAAACTTCTGGGACTGGGACTGGGTCTCTCTGAGAATGAGACACACTTGAATGGAAATAATACTTTACTAGTATTGTTTTTTTATTTTCTTCATTTACATATATTTTTATTTTATGCTTGGTTTTCTTGTGTGTATTAGTTTCTAACTTTTTAATTGTAATGTTTAATGATTTTAGTATAAAAATAATGGGTCAACTAAATGAATGTGTGAACATATCTTAAAGTTTCTCAAACTTTTATTAATAGTTAAGTGTACATTTTCAGGATATACATCCAAAACAACATGTAGTTTCTCTGGTTGCTAAAATAAAGAATGCTATCAGACACCTAGAAACTGTAAAACATGAGAGAGTTCTATGCATCACGCAGATTTTGTTTTCTTTTTATATCAAGAAAGGTTGGATAAAATAATCATGGGAAAATTCTAGAGTTTTAAATTGATCATCTAAAGAATAATGGCCTTCAAAGAAAGTCTTCATGACATTTTGATTATTATGTAAACAAAACTTTTAAGATTCTATGGTGAGAAGTTTAAGAAAGTAAAGCAAAAGTTAACAAAATATAAGTTACATCATGAAAATGTTAGATAAAAATAGGATGCTATTGAATCTGTCTAATATTAATTTATTTTAAATAAATTATAGTATTTCTATGTTTCCAGAGTTGTACATATAACCTAATTTGGGAATGTAATTTTCCATTTAAAGCTAGATGTTTTGTTTTCTGCTGTATGTTTTAATCCACTGTGTCATAGAATAAAACATGTCATTAGGATAGAACTTGACACATACAAGATAAAAAAGTGATAAAAAGTTTTTATTTTCTTCACGTATCTTACTACATCATTCACCTCAGAAAAATAGTCACGGGAAATGATCTCAGAACTAAGGAGAAATTTCCTGACAGTTAGAACAATTAATCAGTAGAAAAACCTGCCTCCAGAAGTTGTGAATGCTCCAATACTGGAAGTTTTTAAGAAAAGACTGGACAACCATTTGTCTGAAATGGCACAGGGTTTCCTGCTTGAGCAGAGGGTTGGACAAGATGACCTCCAAGGCCCCTTCCAACTCTATTTTCACTATTATTATTATTATTATTATTATTATTATTATTATTATTATTATTACTATTACCTATGACCAATGCAGCACCACCATGGTCACATGGTCAAAATTCAGACATTTGACAATTGGTTCATATTTTCAACAGTTACAATGTTCCAGAGCTAGGTGATCACCATTTGCAACTTTACGACAAGCAAAGTCAGTAGGTAAACCAATTCACTTAACTGTGTTACTAACTTAACAACCATTGTTCACTTAGCAACTGGGGCAGGAAAGGTCATGAAAGCCTGTAATACTGAATTCTAACCACTGTGCCATCATAGCTCTCTCTCTCTTTTTGAATGGAAACTCCATCCCCAGGAAAACGGGATGTTGTGTTTCTCTAGCACACACAGTATATGTTTATAATCAACACAGTTATATTGTTATCTCATCTTTTAAAATTATGAAGTTAGATTTAGAATTGAAATGGCCATTTACAAGTTACAAACTGCATCAGCAGAAAGGGCAAGGTGGGACAGGGCATTAAAAAGAATGAAAAAGAGATGCATTAATATTATGTTCTTTTTTGACAAAGAAAGATCTCAGTGTTTTATGTTATCTTTGGTTATAAAGAAACTAATTATATATACTATCTTGCATTACATACAGGAAAACACAATAGAAATAGAACTGTGTTATCTCATTCCAAGTGCTTGGGACTCCCTCAGTACCCATCATTCATTGATAATTAAAATCAGTGAATATACAGATAGATATGTAGACTTATATGGATCTGATAAACTTGCAAACTCAGAGTTTGAGAATGTAGAAAAGTTAGAAGGGTTTAAAAATAAGACCATATCCTTAGATGCTTATCTAATATGAGAACAGCAAGGGTAAGGAGACATAATTTACCAAATACAGGGCTACAGTTTTCATATTTCTTTTGTAATTATTAACTTACAAAATGGTTCTTTGTGGGGAGTTGTCACACCATATGTCCAATTACAGTCTGTGTAACTGAATGAGACCATGCAGCTGAGAAATATCCAAATCAATTGACTAAACAATTCAATACAAATCAATTGATTTATTAATGTAAAGTCTATGAAATCTTGTTCAGAGAAGATAGGATGATTCTTGTTGGATCAGGCCAGCAATCAACTTAGTCTAGCATCATGACCCACAGTGATCAGCCAAATCCATTCTGAAAGTTCATGAGCAGTGATGGAAGGAGAATATCTTATTCTTGCTTTCTAGTAGCTGATATTTAAGCTTTGCAACCTGTGATTCTGGAGTTAGTAAACAGCCATCAAAACTAGCCTACCTCCCTTTCAAAATTGTCTAAATTTGTGGCAATCACCATATCTGATGGCAATGTGATGACAGTTTAGCTATGATTTGTGTAAAAGGCAACATGTTATGAAACATTAAGTCTCATCAGTTTGTATCTATAGGAGAAAATGTTTCCAATTTTACTACTTACTAAAATACTTGGGTTTTTCCCCTCCCCTCTAATACTAAAATTGGTCCTTTAAATCAGGGCTTTTCAACCTTTTCACCCATTGTACCACTTTTAGGATAAGGCAGTGTCCGAGTACCACCAGTCGCCCAGCAAGGTGTCAAAAACTTGACCCAAAAAAAAACAGGAAAAAAATGATAAAGAACAGGTAGTCCTCGACTTACAACAATTCGCTTAGTGACTGTTTGAAGTACAACGGCACTGAAAAAGTGACATGACTATTTTTCACACTTATGACTGTTGCAGCATTCCCAGGGTCATGTGATTTACATTTGGATGCTTAGCAACTGATTCATACTTACGATGGTCACAGTGTCCCAGGGTCATGTGATCACCTTTTGTGACTTTTTAACAAGCAAAGTCAATGGCTGGGGGGGTAGCTCATCACTCAGGTTGCAGGGTGCCTGTGTGGGGGGAATCCATGGGTCTCTAGTGGAGGGGGGTGGGACTGGGGTGGGTGCCCTCCTTCTCTCCCTCCCTTCCATTGTCCCTCCCTCCGTTTGCAGAGTGCCTGTGTGTGTGGGGGGGGGCAGGGAATCCATGGGTTACTATTGTGAATGGGCAGGAGGGAAACCAAATTTTTCAACACCCCTACCTTTCTTCTTTCCTTCCTTTCTTCCTTCCCTCCCTTTGTCTCTTCCTTCCCTCCCTCTCTCCCACTGTCCCTACCTTTCTTCTTTCCTTCCTTCCTTGTTTTTTTTCTTTTAACTTGATTGTATTTGAAGAAGTTCTTTTTATTCCTCCACCAACCTCGGTTCATTCTCAGCAGTTCACAATTCTGGGCTTCTGTTCTGTACCAGCCTGCTACCGTCCCTGCAGAAAAGGCAGAGACAACCCCTTCACAAGAAAGCAAGAGGCTGGAACTAAGCCTGCCAAATTTATTAACATAAAGAAGAGCAAAACAAAACACCAACCATGAAACAGGAGCTATGAAACAGGAACTAATCAAGCGGTTGCCTTCAGCAAACCAGCCCTCCCACGCATTCCCCTTTTATACAGTTCAGGGTGTGGCTTCTCTCTGCCTCCTTCCGAGGTGCCCCATTGCCTTCCTCTGTTTACTCCTGATTGACTGCCTCCTGCGTCAGGCGTCCTTGAACAGGGCCAGCTGTGGGTCATCTTCATCCATGCTGTCAGGCTCACACAGCTGGGTCTCCGTCGTGACCAGGTGGGAGGGGCCTGGCTGAGGGCTCTCATCAGCAAGATCTTCAACCCCCTCAGCAAGCTCTTCAACACCCCCCTCCTCCTCTGAGTCATCCGACCCAACTGCCGAACCCACAGGCTGACCCTGAATCACAACAGCTTCCTCTTTTGTCACCTTTTTGTTTTTCCAGTTCTTCCCTAAGATTTTTGAGTCACTTCTTCTCTTCTTTTCTCCTCCATTCTCCGAGCAATTGTGCTTTCGATGAATCCAACTCTCCCACCCTACCTCGTCTCCTTTCCCCATTATTTCCTCTTGCTACCAGGCACTCTCTTGGTTTAGGAAAACTGCTTTCTGAAGTCCAAGATAGGGAGGTGTCAGACACAGTCACACTTCCATTGCAGTTGCCCTTAAAGTCCCAAAATTGGGCTTATTTTGCTTTCATAAAGATCGTTCTTTCCCAAGCAGGCTTTGGCTGCCTCAGAAGACATGAGGGGCCTTTATCCTTATCGGAGACGCGCAGAGGGAGGCCAGAAATCCACCATCAGATGGCGGCATTGGGTGGGGGCAGAGCCTGGAGGGAACTCTTCAGAGGGAACTCACTACCCGCCCGTCCACCCGCCTCCACGGCTCCTTCCCCGGGCACTTCACATCTAGCTCTATGGCAGGCCTGCAAAGGGCAATGGGAGAGTGGGTGCAGGGCCAATCAGGAGTCCTGCTAGTGGGCAATGCCGGGGAGAGAGAGAGAGAGAGAGAGAGAGAGAGAGAGATGGAGAGAGATTTAGGGAAGTGCAAGTGCCTCTCTCTCTCTCTCTCTCTCTCTGCAAATGGTGGAGGACTGGGAGCCGTAGTTGAAGGCTGAAATGCCTTCAGCTGTAACTGCTCGCACGTGTTTGTGTGTGTGTGAACAAGGATCAATGCTGCTTTCCAGGTGATAAGTGCTTTTTTGGGGCTCAGCAGACATGCCAGGATCAGTGCTGCTTTCCAGGTGATTGGTGCTTATTCAGGGTTCAGCAGCTCCAGCTGGAGCCTGGCGATGATCCTGGTGCTTCCACTGAGCCCTGACTGCCCCAAAGAAGCACCAATCAGCTGCAAAGTGGCACTGATCCTTGCGCTTGAGCCCTGGCAGCCCCATCGTTGGGCCGCCACCTCCCTCCCATCCTCCTACTGGCCGGGGCTGCCACCGGGAAGCTAGGAGCTCTCTGTGGACTGGAGCCCATCGGTGGAGGTCGGGGCCAGCCATATGGAGTTGTCAGCTGATCGGTGCGTACAGCCGGCCCCAACCTCCGCTGACAGGCTCCAATCCATGGAGTGCTCCAGGTGGGTCAAGGCAGCAAGACTGGTGCATAGGCATGACGGGGGGTGGGTGGAGGAAGGTGATGCCGTGTACCACCAGCGCAGTGCTCGCGTACCACGAGTGGTATGCATACCACCGCTTGAAAAGCCCTGCTTTAAATAGAAAGTATCTATGATGGAAAAGCTATCAAGCTTATTTAGAAGCAATGGTATTCTACTAAGGTGTATATTATTTATTTTTAAAAAATACATGGAAGATAGGAATGTTGGCCAAAGTGCATGCATGATGGATAAGACAATTCAGTGACAGTAAAATTATATGGTCTGTGCAGTACAGGTAGTAGGTCCAAGAAAATATTACTGTATTTTCCCTCTTCTATTTTGAAACACAGCAAATAGTTGCATGTATGGATCATAAAATTAACATGGTTGTGATTTTTCAGAGAAAATTTCATTAAATTGTTCTGAATGTTTGTCATTAATTGAAACATTATTGTATACTATAAAGCTTTGTTTTCTACAGAGAATAAATAGGAAGAAATCATCTTGTTTTTAATGAATAGGTGATACTTCTTTATCTTGAAGAACAAGGGAAGCAAATGGCTTTTAAAAATATGTGTATCTGTTAAGACTGGAAGTTAGGAGTTGGTGTAGTTTGCTCATTGTGCCCTTGATGTGAATCTTGTACATTTAAGAAGAAATTGGAGATAGACTGCCTATTGTTTTAACACACTCACTTAATAAAACTAGTCTCATCATTCTGTCTCTACCATACAAAATTGATCCAAAGGCCCACACAATAGCTCCAGAGTTTCACAGAAATAGTTTTAGGGACTGACCATCTACCTAAAGTATATTTGCTTTTCTGATACTCTGATGTGATTACCGTGGCTAAATACTTAAGCATCAGAGGGAATAAAAAAGCAACTCTTCCACAGTGTGTTTTTAATCAGACTCAGCTTGCCAGGATCCTGGATTATTGCCAACTGGCTGACTCTAAACAATTATTATGCCATAGACATACCAGCTTTTTAAAAACCTGATTATGATCCATTGTGCAATACACAATTTAAAAACAAAAAACTAATGTCTATTGTGAGCATTTTTGGCTTTTGTCCTATTGCTCTCATGAGGAGGTCCTTGCTTTTATTTGCCAAATTACATGTAAACCCATTAATGAACAGGAAGACAGTTAATCCATGGTACATCTCTGCCAAAATAGGGGAGGAAAAAAAAACTATTTTCACTGAGTCAAGTGCCATGTAAAAGCTTCTCAACAGCAGTTGCTGCTAGCAAGGCAAAAGGAATCCCCCTGTTAATTGGAATATATGCTGTAGCTAATTGCAGCCATTCTAATACTGGTTATGGCCTTCAATTGCAGAGAGCTAGGCCATGATTTGCCCAGTTGTTGGGCCACCACAGTTAAAGACTTAAAGAATTTGATTCTTTTAATAATTTATTCTGTTTAAAAGCAGTTTAATTAAGATAGCTTCATTGTGTTAATAGAATTTACGGCAAAACATAACAAATAATGGTCCCCACTAGCACCTTTTGTTATAAATCAGTCAGCATTTCCATTATTACCCTAGTATTTCAAAGGGTTTTTCCCCCCTTGATCATAAAAATAAGCTGCAGGTGTGCGATAGCTCCTTGTGCTTTTCTTTTTCTTTTTAAACTTGCCTTTAATTTGTATCTATTTGACCTTCCAGTACATTAAGAGAATAAAAATAGCTAATGTTTCAATGTGACGTTAACTTTTAGAACATATCCTTTTTTAAAAAAAATGCAAAACTTTAATCATAGTATTTTTCCTTGAAGTTCAAGCAGTGAATCTGAACTTCTAAAGTTTTTAACGACTTCCAAGCAGGGTCAATGCAAAACACACACTTGGATACTCTGATTCTCAGCTTTGGAACATAAATGTCTCCTAAGATTTGGGACTGAAGGCCATCTCCTCCTGAATGCTCCTCCAAGATGCCAGAAGAAGTTTTTATGTACAGATATTGCTTTAGAAAGCATGCATAAGGCATGAGAAGAGTTCCTTTTTCCAGAATGTTTTACAGTTCTACTGTAAAACATGTATCTGTCTTGCCAATATACTTTTTCTTATTTTTATGCTTATAAGAATCTTCTTTTGTACTATTTCACTATGTATTCTCTCTTTATTTCAATAGGACAACCAGCATCCAAGTTCAGATAATGGCAGGAAGACTCCATTCAACATGGTAGATTTTTCTGAATAAATAAGAAGAAATACTCAGAATGTAAACAAGTATCCAGCCTCAGTGGAGATGATAAAGGCCATAATAAGACCATAATTCAACCCTTCTCTTCTGAGAGGTAGTGCTGCAATACAGTGTGAAGGATTTGGGAACTGACCAGGAATAAATTCTGAAATATATGTGTGTGTGTTGTGTGTGTGTGTGTGTGTTTGTGTATGTATATGTATATGTGTATATGTATTTGCTTGGTCAGAAATGATCATGGCTCTCATTTTCCGGAATGCAATAAAGTTGTAGTTTTTAGTCATCTTCTTCCTTGTCTACAAGAGCATGACACAAAGACAGGTAAGCACAATACAAAATCAAACACAAACACTTCTGATACAGTAAAAAAAAAAAACACCTGAAATTATACAGGTAGTCCTCAACTTTCAAGAGTTCATTTAGTGACTATTCAAAGTTACAGCGGCATAAAAAAAGACTTATGACCATTTTTCACACTTACAACCTTTGTAGCATCCTCAAGTTCATGTGATCAAAATTTAGATACTTGGCAACTGTTTCATACTTATTACCATTGCTGTGTCCCAAGGTCATGTGATTATCTTTGGCAACCTTTTGACAAGCAAACTCAATGGGGAAGCCAGATTTACTTAACAACCAGGTTACTAACTTACCAACACCAATGATTCATTTAACAACTGTGACAAGAAAGGTTTTAAAATGGGGGTAAAACTCACTTAACAAATGTTTGACTTAACAGAAGTATTCGGCTCAGTTGTGGTCATAAATTGAGGACTACCTGCAATAAGATAGCTTAAAGTAAAGAGACCTAACTAAAGAATGAGGTTCGATTTCTTTCCAAAAAGAGTATCAAGGTCATAAAAGGTGATTACATGACTCCAGGACACTGGAACCATCATAAATATGAACCAGTTGCCAAGCATCTGAGAATTTTGATCAAATGACCATGGGATGCTTCAAGTGGTTGTAAGTGTGAAAAATGGCCATAGGTCACCTTTTTCAGTGGTGTTGTAACTTTGAATGATCACTAAATGAACTGTTATAAGTCAAGGACTATCCGTAGTATCAAAAGTCACCATGAAATCTAACTAACAGGGTTTAACTCCCTTAGTCCAATTTTCAGTATAGGTTATGTACCAATGTGACTAAATCAGTCCCGGTAGCATAACTAGATGAAACCCCAGTGGAAATGGGAGCAGAAAATTGGGTGAGATGGGCAGCTATGTAAATGTGATTAATACATAAAAAGCAAATAAATGAGATGCATCTATTGGTATGAGATTAGAACTTTTTCAAACATATTACCTAAGGATAGAATCATTGAGAATGACCTATAAATTAAAGGATAGGACATTTTATTTTTATTTTTTTATAAATATTTTATTAGTTTTTAACTATAACAATCTCCAGTGCCTGGTGTACAGCCTGTTGTCTTGATTTGTATTTTAACTTTCTGTCTTCCAGACTTTGATGGTTCTCCTGATAATTCCATTTTTCTTGTTGTATTAGAACCTTGAAGATTTTTTCCTGTTTGTGTCAAGTTGTAATTCTTTTTCTTTGTTGTTTCATCAATTTGATCTTACTCTTCTAATTTGTAGTCTACTGTCTGATTTATTTGTGCCTTTGTTGTTATTTCCTGGGTATTTTTTAATTGTAAATTTAGATTGGAAGTATGCTTATTTAAATCATCAGAGTTGTTTCAGATTTCCTCGTGGTTTGAGTCTATTGTCATTTGTATTTGTCCTAACATTACATATATTTCCTTGTAGAAAGTATTTATCTTGCCTTGAAGTATTGCTTCTGGAGGCTCTTGATTTTCCAAGCTACGTCCTTCAGGAGAAAATATTGAATGTGGCATCCTGTCATTTTTTGATATGTATGTGGTATCCATGTTGTCTCCCTCCTTCAAATAATCTTTCATCAATGTTTTAATTCAAAAGTCAATTTATCAGTCAGTCAAAATTACAGTTCAGTAATTTCTTTAAATCCTTCCTACAGATTCTCCTCTAAAAGATTAGCCAAAAGGCCAAGGTTATTCTTTTCCATAAACAGTTCTTAGATTCTAGCAACAGTCTAGGTGTTGTTTTTTTATTTCAAACACTTTTTAATGTTATAGCTGGCTCTTCCTTTTTTCCCCAGCTGTCTTCAAGGTTATTTGCAATTCAAAGGAACAACTTTTTCTTTGTTTCTAGGCACTCGGCCAGTTTCTGAGTCCTTATTGTTAGTGTTCTATTCTCTGAGTCTCCACTAGATGTCAGCAGTTATTTCTTTTTTCAGCTTTTCTTTCAATCAAAAAGTTATTTTTGTTATATATTTTTATAATTCGATCAAAAAATTTTTAGGGTATAATCTTCACAGTTTTTTAGTTCTTAAATTTATTCAGACTGAAGTATTTTAAATCAAATTTTAATATATTTCTTCTCTCCTTTAATATTAATTTGCCGCTTCCATCTGTAAAAGAATGGGGATATAGTCCCCTCCCTTCATTCTTGGAGGTTTTCTTGCTTGGGGATCTTTTCAAGGATTTAGATACTAGGTAGAAGAAAGAAGATCATTACTCTCACCGATTCCAAGCACGCTGTTCACCGATGCTTAAGTTCGTGCTCTGTGACTTCGGCTGCAAGCAGCTTGGGCTAGATGTTGATGTCACGTTAGCCTTTCTCCTGTCAAGTTCGGAGGGTTTTCCCCAGATCAAACGAAGCAATTGCTGTCACTTCGTGATCAACGGGATGACCCTCCTTCACATCACCTCTCCGGGGCAACTTCAGACCCATCTAGGGTCCCCCAAGCAGGAAGAAACTAGCCATGGGGAGCGGGGAACTGATCTCATATGGCCATGCGCTGCAGGTGCAAAACTGGAAGTCCCTCAGGATAGGACATTTTAAATACAGGTCTTACCTTTGTCTTTTTTTTAGCATGTAGGAATATATTCTGTACTCAAAGGAGGCATTTATTACTTTCCTTGCTCATGAAATTTCATGAATCTGGCAAGTTCCTTATTTATGTCCTATAACGTAAATGCACACACACACACACACACACACACACACACACACATATACAGATTTTATTTTCCTGGGCTCCAAGATCATCGCAGATGGGGACTGCAGCCAAGAAATTAAAAGATGCTTTTTCCTCCTAGGGAGGAAAGCCATGGCAAATCTAGACAGCACACTAAAAAGCAGAGACATCACCCTGCCAACAAAAGTGCGTATAGTCAAGGCTAGTCTTCCCAGTTGCAATGTATGGCTGTGAAAGTTGGACCATAAAAAAGGCTGAGCACCAAAGAATTGAAGCCTTTGAACTATGGTGCTGGAGAAGACTCCTGTGAGTCCCTTGGACTGCAAGACGATCAAACCAGTCAGTCCTAGAGATCAACCCTGGCTGCTCTTTAGAAGGCCAGATCCTGAAGTTGAAACTCAAATACTTTGGCCACCTAATGAGAAGGAAGGACTCACTGGAGAAGAGCCTAATGCTGGGAAAGGTTGAGGGCAATAGAAGAAGGGGATGTTCTGTACCAGCCTGCTACCGGCCCTGCAGAAAAGGCAGGGACAACCCCTTTTACAAGAAGGCAAGAGGCTGGAATTACGCCTGCCAAATTTATTGCTACAAAAACAAATAGAACAAGACACGAACCAAGAAACAGGAGCTTTTCAAGCGGTTGCCTTCAGCAAACCAGCCCTCCCACGCATTCCCCCTTAAATACAGTTCAGGGCGTGGCTTCTCTCTGCCTCCTTCCGAGGAGCCCCATTGCCTTCCTCTGTTTACTCCTGATTGACTGCCTCCTGCGTCGGGCGTCCTTGAACAGGGCCAGCTGTGGGTCATCTTCATCCACGCTGTCAGGCTCACACAGCTGGGTCTGCGTCGTGACCAGATGAGAGGGGCCTGGCTGGGGGCTCTCATCAAGCTGTCCAATCCCCTCAGCAAGCTCTTCAACACCCCCCTCCTCCTCCTCCTCTGAGTCGTCCAACCCAACTGCCGAACCCACAGGCTGACCCTGAATCACAACAGGGGATGACAGAGAATGAGGTGGCTGGATGGAGTCACTGAAGCAGTAAGCGTGAGCCTAAATAGACTCCAGAAGATGGTAGAGGACAGGAAGGCCTGGAGGAACGTTGTCCATGGGGTTGTGATGGGTCAGATACAACTTTGCAACTAACAACAACAATACATATACATATACATATACATATACATATACATACACATACACATACACATACACACACACAAACACAATCCAAAAAAAATCCAAAAAAAATTTACACAAATATGAGCTGTCACTGTGTGACTACAGCCTGTTGATGGCCTTGGGTTAGGCTGAAACAGGAAATAAGATTTGCCCCGTGTTTGGGGTTTAGCAAGGTATTCTAAATACTTAACAAACACTTAACACATATATCCCTTGCTTCTCAGCTAACAAAGCGAGAAAGAGCCTGTGGCCTAAGGGTTAGAACAATTGCCTAATGTGCAATCAGCCCAGGTTCGAATCTCAGAAGGGTGTGGCTAACTGATGAGAACAAATAAGTTTGAAATAGCTATATTAGTCTCCCTTTAATTCTGTTAGCAATCCAAATTTTTTTTACACACACACACACACACGTCTGATTGCATCTGGGGCATGTAACACTGAATTATTGTATAGATAATAAGAATAAATAAAAATTGGGAAAGGCAAGGACCCCTTAATCAGCTTAAAAGTATTTGGCTACATACAAGTACACCAAATGCCTCTTTCTGCCTTCTTGAATTATTCCAGCAATGTGATTTTTAATGTTGTTTCTTAATCTGCAGGCTTGAGAATGCAATCCCATCATCCATAAAGCCAGAAAGATTCATACATTTGAATATTTAAATTAATGAAAACATCTTTTTTCTTTCTGACCAAACACTCCATAAATCTTATTTTTATGTATGTGTATTTAATTGTCAGGAGCACAATTAAAATTTCATTACAGCTTTACAATATATCTCCTTGAAATATTTATCAACAATTTGGATGAATACATAGAGTTCCACCGTGACAGATTCTGTTTCTGCTGGCAACAAATAACCAATGGCCATAAAATCCATAGAATGTATCATGGCAGTGAGGATATAATAAATTTGTGTCCTATTAAATCACACCAAAATAAATAATCTTTGTCTAAGAACAGTTGAATTTTTGTTCATTAATGTTTATGTAACATTTTGTAACACATTAAATGCTATGAACTTATGATTATATAAAAGATTCTAATTTAACCTTGCAATTAATTTCCTCACAGTTTTGTACAAAGTGACACAAAACACAATCATTGTATTTTTAAAATCATATATTAAAAAGTTTTATTTCTTTAAAAAAGTAATCCATTTAAAAGAAATTTCAGACTGTCTACAAGACTTGTCTACCCAACCTATTTATACAATACTTCATTGTAGTTCAGATGATCATTTATACTTTGCTGTGGCCAAAACAGAATCACCATGAAACATTGCAATTAAATGGATAGCCAAACACCAGCAAAAAGATTGAGTGTGCTTTAGGCTAGTTTTTCTTTTTTTAAAAAAACAAAACCCTTAAGCTATTGTTTCAAGGAATTGTATAGGAGCATATGATGTCATTTTCCTTCTATGTCTCCTCACTAAGTTGTTGTTATTGCTATTTCTGCAGAAAAACCATTAAAGAAGGATGGATGGATGGCCACACAATGCCTTTTTAATTGAAAGGATTAGGAGCTGTTCGTCTGGAAACTTCTAGTCAAATATCTCTGGCTGAAGAAAAAAAAGGAATAAGTTATCAAAATACCTTGATGTTCAGTAGCAGATTTTTCATCCTTAAGGCAAAACACAATGAACTGTAGTAATTGCAATGGCAGATACATCAGCTCTGATTACTCAGTGGTAGATCATGCAGAGTCAAAAGCTTTGCAAGGGGCTTTTTTTGGTGGGGAGGGAGGGAGTAGGGTTGAAACAGAGGAAGTTTGCCAGGAGTAGCTCTATTGAAATGGAAACTATAGCAAACACTTTTTTTCCCATCAAAAATTCCCAGTTTCAGTCACTGGGCCATTTGTCTTTGCTCTGTTTCCCACAGGAACTTTATGCAACCTATCTGCCCTGATTTTTGTACTTGTCATCAGTTTGAGTTGTAAACTTATCACAGTTTTTACATTATATTCTTTTATTTATCTGATATTTTTCAAAGATGAGTTGCAACTGGTACATTACCTTACTCATATGCATTCCTCTTCTGGAAAAAGGGGAGATATTTTGAAAGCCATGTAGTTATAATTCAGACTGAATTGCTACTAGGATTAATTAAGTAATTACAAAAAAGATTTAAAAGAAAGTCCTTAGTCATTTTATTGTGTAATTTAAAAGGTGGAGATGACCTTCCTTTCATAATTGTAGCAATTTGGAAGGAAAAAAAAACCTGGCCCCTGTTATATTCAAGGTTGCAGTATCCCAGCTGAAGTTCAGTAAAGCAAGATTGCTGCCTATACTTTATGCCCAGACTGTGCTCTGTTGTCTGCAATTTACTGATTCCATGTTTTTATTTCTTGTCATCAGCACAGTCATTTCCCCTTTGTTTTCTAGTGTTTTTTAAAGCAAATATATTCCTCACTGGGAAATGTGAAAAATAAATGAATAAAAAATAAATATTTAAATGAAGGACATCACTGAAAGAGAATACAAATTTTAATAAGCATTAATTCCACTTCAATAAAAGGATATTTTTCATTCTGTGTTAAAATACACTTATAGAGCATGCTTGAAAATACACAAAATTGTTTGTTTAATTTGTTTGGATGCTATCCATTTCCAAAAAGGATCTGGGCATTTAACAATAAAAACAGTAAAACAATACTCCAAAATTCCAAGAACATATAAAAATTACATAAACGAAAACCATAAGAAATGGAAAAATACAAATGTCATGTATCCATGTTCCATAGTTTCATTTATAACAGACCTTCCTCCTATGATAGATCTTTAACATTTTCCTGAAAACAAAGAGGTGCAAAGCTGGCCAGATCTCTAGTGGGTGAGGGGGTAATGCAAACACTTTGGCAGCTAGTGAAAATGGCAGTTTTCAAGGGGCCATTAGTTGAAAATCCCATTCAGCACTGTCAGCTCCTGTCTAAACCATGGGGAATGACAGGAACAATGGGCCAAGAAAGGTCATGGGTGCAATCGTATCCAAGGCCTTAACTACCTTCCTATTCCAGGGAGGAGTCAACGCCTTTTGCTTTGGGACCCAATTCAAGGTGTTGGTTATCACCTGGGTCCAGGGTATCTGAGGAGCCATCTCACCTCCATGGGACTAACCCACCTCACTCATTCCAATGGAAGGGGTCTACTTCTGATTGCATCTGCCAAATAATTTCAGCTGGTAGAGTCCAAAATTTTTGCTGTGTCCCCTACCCTCTGGAATATTTTCCTGTTGGAAGTGAGGTCCATCCCTACCTCCTAGCCTACCAAGAGAGGCTGAAAACCTGGCTCTGCTGCTTAGCCTGGAGCCCTGACATGGGCCTGTTACACTGGGGGTAGCGGACCAGGTAGAGAAGATCCAAACCCTGAAGCTGCATTTTGATTCTAGTTTTTCTATTAAATTCTTCTAATTTAATTGTCTTGTACTACTGTTTTACTTTTTATCATATTGTAAGCCACACAGAGTCATTGAATTAGTGAGATGGGCAACATACAAATAAAATAAATAAACACTGCAGCAAAAGTGTGCAGCAGAACCTCAGTTGGAACCCCCAGTTCCCTTAGGAACCTGCCAGGTCCATCAGGCACCAGTGCAGGCCATTTGAATGGGTCTATCTCTCTGCGGAAGTGAGGTAGATAAGACAATCTCAAAGTTACTAGGGTGGGATCTGACTATGACAAAGAGGACAGAGGTAACTCATTCCTTAGATCATGGAAACTATGGCAACTAATCAAGGAGAGAAGTAACCTAGAACTAAGGAGAAATTTCCTGACAGTGGAACAACTTGCCTCTAGAAGTTGTGAATACTCCAAAACTGGAGGTTTTTAAGACAAGACTGGACAGCCATTTATATGAAATGGTATAGGGTTTCCTGCCTGAGCAGAGTGTTGGACTAGATGATCTCCAAGGTCCCTTACAATTTTATTATCTGCAGGTTAAGTCCCCTAAGACTATAAGCCTGAGGAATTCCACAGCCAACCCTAAGATATCACCTCAAGTAACTCAGACAGGGAGGTTGCAGCCATCCCAACTGATTGCAACTGATTCTTCAAGCCTATCTTCAAAAACAGGGTTTCACAACTGGCATCTTGTGGAAAAACAAACAGAGAGTTCCCAGTGATGACTGCTACCCTCTGTCCCCTGCCCTGGGATCTTGGCTGGTGCCATACTCTATTGAATGGTATCAAAACCCACTGACAGATTAAAAAAACCAGAGGGTTTCATTCCTCTGATCCATTTTTCTTATAGTCACTCACAAAAGCAACCAACGCAGTTTCCATGCTATATACTTATCTGAAATCTGTCAACCAAGGGTCCAAATAGTCCACTCTGTTTAGGTCTTTATTATTTGCAGGGCTATTATATTCCCACATTTTCCATGACCTTTCCTAAAGAGAGAAGACCAGCGCCATATCTAAAGGTGAGTGAAGAGAACGAAATATAACATCATTTATCTCCTAAATCCGATCTCTTGTCATCTCATGGGAGAACTTAACCATCTATAAGAGCCAGGGATCCAAATGAGAAGTGGTGGCTGATTCTGCAGAGCTACCTATCCTTTTGTATAAAACTCACAGAATGATTCCAAGTCACCTCACAAGACAAGGGCTCAGTCTTCACTCAGGCTGAACCAAAATTGCAACAGAAATCAAAAGCACAACAGCAAGTTTCAAGTTTTCTATTCAAATAAATTCAGTTTTCTCAGTAACATAAACTGTCACTAGTGATGGCATCCCATGAAACAGTGGAGTGCTATACAAACAGTGGAGGCTTTTCTGAATATCCCATATTGTCATACATGAAAATAGAGGAGTTTTATTAGCATGAATTCTTGTATGAAAAGATATTAAAGATAAATTACTTATATTGTTAAAAGTAGCCTGACTGTCTAGTTTCATAGCTTTGCAGATGGATGACGATCTCTTGCATTTTATTATTAATAGTGTTTGTTTTTGCCAGCTGGAGCATATTATCTTTCAAGATGCAAAGGATGGTGATTTTCTATTCCTCCTTATTGTCAACTGAAAGATCAAGACCCTTCAGTTGTTAAGAGTCACAAAAATATTTGGACCTTTGAATGGGGTGCATGGAGGAATACTTGTCAAGAGAACGAAAAATGCATTTTAACTTTCTGAATAATATGAATTAACAGTAAAGGGAATTCCTGTTCTCCAGACTTATTGCAGTTTTATAAATCCTCTTGGTAGGTCCTGTGAGTGCTTTTAATATGAGATGATTTAACAGAGCTGTCTGCTCTCCAAGAATTCTCTAAAGAAACTACAGTTTCTATTATATTTTACCAGACTAAACATCCACTACTGTAAAACAATCTGTTTATTGCCTCATTATGTCAAATAACCACATTTATTAACTACATCAATCTCTCCTAACACCTTGCTTATTGGTTTGTATTAATATGTTGATAGATAAAACAGTAAATTGGGTTAGACATTTGCCACTCAAATTTTCCCCTGTTAAATAGACTTCTGGGAAGAGAAAATCATATAATGTGTCAGTGGAAATGGGGGAAGTATTTATCTGCTTTTATTTACCTGTTGCTTGAAGGGAAAGGAAGAAAGCAACCTTACCTTTTATTTTTGTGGGCAAAAGCTTTATTGTCCTTAAAAAGCCAGGATATATTTTACAGCCCATTTCTAATCGTCATTTCTGTCTTCCAGATCAGAAACCCTTGGAAGAACATTCTTTTGTACTAGAATAGACTTGATTCTTCCATTCTCGTTCTCTCTCTCTTCTCTCTCTCTGTCCCTTGTGGAAGAACATAAATTGCTATTTTATCTACTGGTTTCTTCAGTGAGGAAAAGGGGAGGGGGACTGCCAGATGAAAGCAGCATTGAACCACATTGAACCACATTGATCCATGTGCCATGACATGTATAGGACAAGCCTTTTGTACATCTGTTTGTAGGATCTTGCTGCTTTTTTGTTTTGATGGAAGCAGCAAGGCCTTATGAGTATTGCTGTTTTTACTGATATGCATTCTTTAAAAATTCAGTTTTAATTCCTAGAGGCTCCCAAAGCCAAATGAAACACACCTTTTAAAAAATGCACAGTTTGGCGGGTTTTATTGCATGGAGAGAGTTCTATGTGAACTCAAGGTTATGATATAAAAGCACATTACTATCACATTAAGGGGCTCTACTTCAAAGTAAATGGGCATCATTAATAGACAGTGAAACAAATATATTTGAGTTAGAGATACAACAAGGTATGATTTGTTTCAAGTTCGTGACAGAAGATGCAAGGACAACCTGATTATAGTTACTTTATATTTGATTGGAAAAAAGAACTGTCCATTGTGTATTATATGGAAATTTCAAAATATCTGAAATGGCTTAATTATTAACAAAGTGGAATGAAAATTGCAGGGATGGTCAATTAGAACCCATTTAGCAAACTAATTTCAACAAAATGCTTTCAAGGGTTTCACTGCAATACATTTTGGAAATATTTCCCTCATATATCTATGATATTCAGATCTCTATGAAAGGAAGAGTAGCGTTAAGGGGAGGGTACTACAACTGTTTTTATATTATCCTAAGTCTAGCAAAGAGCTTGTAGTGAACACATTCTTTTTTTAAGGCTGTTTTAACAAACTGTTTAAAAAAACTCTTTTAGAAAAAGAGGCTTGGCAAGTTCGCTATTTTTTAGGAATAAGCTGATCATCCGTGACCTCACAGTATGTCTTTTGGGATGATATATTGGCAAAGTCTTTAGGGCAGGACTTGGAATAATGCCCCTCCCAACTTGCTCTTGTGAGGTGATGTAGCTTTGCTATTTCTGATCTTTTTAAGTTGCCAGAAGATATTGGCATAGCTAGATGGCAAAATTGGTGCTTTATGGGGAAAGATTCCTCAACACAGTCAGACTTATTAATATCAGTTTTGCAGTTTCTTATCAAAATTATTCAATAATAGTTAATTATGGAATACTAGAAGATCATCAAAGTGAAATATAATAATATGTACCACAGAGAAAGAAACTACCACAGTACAATTGATATCAAGACTCCACATCTTTCTTAAAAGCAGTATGCCTGTTGGTATCAGCTTGGCATACATTCAATTATTGTAACATAGAGACACTTTAAGATCTGACTTGAAATGACATATTATTGGCTTGGTCAGGCCTGAGAGCATATGCAGGTGCTGATACGTAAGATAAATTCTTACTTCAGTTGGTGAAACAAGAATATAATCGCAATAGTCCAAGAAAAAAGAAAATTAGATGCAACCATATTCAAGAAATTGGGATACAAGAACATGATTGAAGCCAAAAGCTATGATACTCTTCAGCCACTGATCAATAAACTAAATTAAGCAATCTTAGAAATACCCACCCATGCACAGCTCAAGTTCCACTATTCATTTGGGAAAATAGGCTTGCCTGACTGCTCCATCTCTCTGTTTTTCTTTGATGACTTGTACTTTAAGCCTCCCACAGGTAAATTCTGTGATAAATCTTGGGTTAGTGCCTACTATCAGAACCTTAAGGATGGGGGTTTTCTAGTTTCTAGTTTTCTAGCTATTTTATTCTGCCCTGTGAACCGCCCTGAGTCCTCAGGGAGAAGGGCGGTATATAAATGTTATTAAATTAAATTAAAATTAAAATTAAATTAGTTCCTTGGGAATATGCAACTCCTAAACTAAGATTTAAAAAATAATACAAATCCATATTTCCATTCTGTTTCCTTACTTCCCTTGCTGCCATATTAGACATGCAAGCAAGCTACTTATGGGAATGCCCTGAAGGATACCAATTATATTACTTAGTGTAGCATAATCTGCAAAGGCTGTGGCTTGCTGACAATAATCTATGTGATTTGAAAGCTTGTCTATCAAGACACCTCAGCCTTCCAATAAATGCAAATAGAGATAAATCTTCTAATAGTGAGTAGTATGCAGTGGTGGAATTTAAATATGTGAACATCTGGTTCTTTGCATGGATGCCACTTCCAGAAGTCCATTCTGGGCCTAGGCAACAAAAAATCTAGCTACCAGTTCTGCTGAACTAGTGGGAACTGGCTGAATCCCACCATGGTAGTTGTTCTGTTCCAGCCTACGTATGTCCTTGTTACTTCACAAAGACAATCCCTCTTTTAACAGTAGGCTGGAAAAATAAACCCTTTTTGAGTTATAGACCTGATAATTGTCCGAAAAAACAAAAGCAACAGAACACTTTTCCAACGGAGACCTTGTCCAAAAGCAAAATGGAGCACAAGTCAAACAGGATATAACTCACAGGCAAAACAAACAGACCATGATCTCTTGACACTGAAATTCTTTGCAATGGTTGCCTTACCCACACATTCTCTTTTTGTTATGCAGCCCCCAAGGTGTGGCTTCTCACTGCTTTTTCCTTTTCCCCTAGAGTCGCCCCATTGCCTCCCTCTGTCCTACTCGTATGACCTGTCTGCTTTTATGAGCATCTCTGAGGTCTTCCAGTTGGGCTATCTCTGAGTCTGACTCAGGTTCCCAGCACAGCTGGCTCTCAGCTTGAGCACAAGTGGAAGGACCAGCCTCTTCATTAGTTTGTAAGTCCTGCAGCTCATCAGAGCCTCCCTCTGACTCTGATGGCTCTCTAGGCCCCTCCTCCTCCTCCTCCTCCTCCTCCTCCTCCTCCTCCTCTGATTCCCCATACTCCACTACCAGAATCACAGGCTAGCATGGAATCACAACAGTAGTATGGCAATGTCAATCATATTAATCACCAACAGTTGCCTTACCCCAGGGGTGAAAGTACAAGGCATTAAAGAGTCAGTAAGGTGAGAAGAGGAAATAACTGCCACAGATGTCAGAAGGGTCTCTAGTTCATGTTATCACAGAGAAACTATTGTTTAAAGTGGCTTCTTCCTACAATTCAGACCTTTTTTCTACTTGTATCATGTTGAGCATTTGGGAAGCTTTTATCAAGCTTAAGCCAGGGATGCTGATACACAGAGAAAAGGGGTGCCAATTTATTGGACCTGAAATGATGTATTCTAGTGGAACAGGTTTGGCAAGAGTTTTTGGCAGCACCAGGCTTGGCCACCTGGCATTTTAGGACCAGAAAGTGCCACATGAATGCACTTATAAACTGATGCTGTCAATAGCCCACCTGAGTCATTGAGGCACTGTGGACATAGAAAAATACAGGCCAGCAGGGCAGGCTGGAAAGGCGAAAGTAGTGATAACCTATTGAAACTGAATAATGCATCTAGGTGGATCAGACTAGGACAAGTAGCAGACTTCTCAGTCTGGTATTTGGGAATGGAAATGATACATGCACTCATTTATTGGTCCACTGAAGACAACAGCCCACCCATATGTTTATCTCACTGGGTTCACAAGGACAGGCATGTTAAGAGAGGCTGGCACACTCCCCTACTTAAAAGAAAACAAATAATTACCATTAATAATTAAGAACCATTTACGGTTCATGCACCCTAAGAAGAGCAGCAAAATCAATTTGGAATCAAGACAATCCTTAGTGTTGAGAATTTTACATCTGTCCCAGTCAAACCTAAATAATTCTTCTCTATCTGTATTTTTTTAAGATTCTTGAGCTTCTATTAAGGTGGAGGATGAAAGTAGCATGGAAGACCATAGCTCAAATAACTGTATATATCAAATAAAAGTCTCCCCACAAGCTTTATTTCCAGAATGAGTGAACATGGAAGGATGCAGACTTTCAGCCATTAATAAATGTGAGAGCTAGAAATGTTTTTGAGGAAGCCTAAGTTAAACCATGAAGTATAGAGTTAATGAATATGAGAATTGGTGATAACGATAATAAAGATTTCTGCCCCAAAATTGAACAGATGGTATAGTCCAGACCTGGAAGATTTGTGCTAAACAAATTCAAAGTGTTTGGTTGTTATTTTAAAAATAACAGCATGCAACATAGTGAAAATGGATATTTAATTTGTCTGAAGAAGCACTCAAGCAAGGGCAAATGAATTCTGCTCATGGGTTAAATAAGCCAACTAAGCAGGTGGAGTGAAAAATTCAAGGTAGGGAGGAATAAAAAAACAAAATGATATTCCATCTCCAAATGACTGACTGGCAGAGTTTAATGAGGTGATGAATGTCATTGGACAGCTTATCATATCAGAGACCATATGATACTACTCAACCCTCCTTAGCATTCTCCATATATAGACTTGAAATCCATAGTTCACACTTTATGTAAGAAACCAAAAGGAGAAGGACAATCAAATCACTCAAGTGCTTTTAGTAGGTTCGAAAATGCTTGGAACTATCCATCCAATTCACTGCTTTGATTCATGAACCTACTCAAAGCTATGATCCAAGCTTTATCAGACTAAGTATGAAAGTTCACAACACCCTACATGTTAAGTTAGAGATTGAATCAGATTTCTTGAAAACCAGATAAATATGGCATAATCCATATTGGTTAATTCATCCAGAGCAGCAAAAGTGATATTATGAACTACATAATAAACTAAATTGAATTGTGAAAAATTGTGATCTCGGCAACATAATTCAGATGGAATTTTAATTTTGCTTCTCTGCACATATCAACTGTATAATATAGACATTGGACAAGATTGGTAATTCTGCTTAAAATGGTACTTTGGAGGCTAGATTAGAATCTACCCAAGGCTTGACAGTTTGCCAAACACAATGAATATACATGAAATATTTATGCTTTATGATAATAGCATAAGGTTCTGTGCCTAGGGAAGCATTCATAGTGTAACTGTCAACATGATGCACAGAAGTGTATCTTGTGTTAGACCAGAATACAGATACAGAATGGTTTAGACAGACAAGTTCCAGGAAAGAGTAGCATGCTATATTTTAAACATTAAAAAACTCTGACTTAATTTTAAACATTGAAATTAGCTCACATTTTATATTTATTTCAACTACATTATGTTTTAAGGCATAAACAAAATAAGAATTAATAGAACAATCTTCAACATATCTCCCATGTTGGTTCTTAAGTTCAATGGAGAGAGAGAGAACAATGGCTCTACTACTACATTTGTATACATTAGTGTTTTTTTAACCTTGGCAACTTTAAGATGTGTAACTCCCAGATTTCTGGGAGCTAAAATACACACATCTTAAAGTTGCCAAGGTAGAGAAATACTGGTATTCATCCTTTTCGTTTCTTCCATTTTAATCTTTTCCTTCTAGTGTCCCACAAGACTTCTAAGATGCCCTTCGTTTGAAAGCCTCAAATATATGCAAGAAAAGGAACATATTTTTTTAATTGTACATTGTCTGAAAAACTTTCAGTTCTTTTGTTTAACCAGACAATAGTGAGATACAGGGTAGGAGGCATTCCATAATATATATGGAACCCCAAAACTTTAGGGTTTATACTTTGACAGAGTACGTAAAGTATTAAACAGATGAACTGATATTCATGGTTGATGAACTATTTTATGCATGCATCTTTGTTGACAACAGCAGTTATTAGTATGAACAGCTAACATTTAATATATACTATTTTTATTTAGTATGTTGATATTATTGGATACACCATCCCTGTCCACCAAATTCTTTCTTCATTAGGCAGAATAAAATACAGATTACTGGTATAGATAGATAGATAGATAGATAGATAGATAGATAGATAGATAGATAGATAGATAGATAGATAGATAGATAGATAGATATAATTACCCATAATATGGTTTCTAGTGGCTCCAGAAAGGTCTGTGTTCTTTTCATAGAAATATATTGATAATGTAAAAACTTACCTTTTTTCCTCTCTGTCTCTGTCTCTGTCTCTGTCTCTCTCTGTCTCTCTCTCTCTCTCTCTCTCTCTCTCTCTCTCTCTCTCTCTCTCTCTCTCTCTCTCTCTCTCTCTCTCTCTCCCTTTCTCTCTTTTCCTGATTTTGCCTGGTTTTATCCATTTTTTTGCCAATTAACTACTTTGAAGTTTTCTGAATTTAAATAAATAAATGAAGATTTATGCAGACTAGCTGAACTGGGTGGTGAATGCTTACTCTACTCTGAATGTAAGGATTGACAAGGAGTATACAGGGAGTAATTTTTCCACATTTACATTACATCTAAATATGGTACAAGGCCTTTCTTCAGAATCATCAACCTTCAATTTAGATTGATCTGATAGATAATGACTGGCCCAAAGCCCGTGAATATCCATAGCTGAATATGGAGTAAAACATTCCCCACTTCTAGCCCAATACCTTCATCACTATATCATGCTGGCTCCTTTCCAGTGCCAGTCAAACATAATCATTCTTAGTGGAAAGTATTTATATATGCAATCTATTAGCCAATAAAACATCAAATTAAATGCCAAGAATTCAAGAGTCAATAATATGTTGCACGTCTTAATTAATTCTAAGGCACACTTAATATAAGATGCTGGATGGTTATTCTAAGATATTTCTTTCAGCAAGCTGGAAGAAAATTCAGTGGAATCTCTATGTGACTTCTTATGAACAATATTGTGGCAAACACATCCATAAACTTTAGATGCTTGCTTAGTATTCCAACCACAAAATGTTTTAAATATATTCCATTTTTCAAAGAAAGCTTTGCTTGCAACACAATTCAATAAGTTCTTACTAAGGCCATGCAGCACTTCTGATCTGAAAGAAAATGATGCTTTGGCAAAGAGTCGCTCTACTGGAAGATGGACAGCATATAAATTCAATAAATAAATAAAGGCATGGCAGCATATAACATCTGTCTGAAGCCAAATATATCCTCCCACCCTGGAACTTACTGCAGCTGCAGGGAGCAGCCACACAGTTCCAGAAAAAGATGAAGCTACTTTAAGGAGTGGCAAATGATTTCTAGGCGACCATCTCCTGACCCTTCAAAGGACTCTGTAGTTTATTGTTTATTCTGAAGTCAGTCCAGTACTACTATTAGACCTGGAAATTATTCCAAGATAAATGCATACAGACCACAGCTTTATATGTCTTTGTTCATTTAATGCCTGGTACAAAACATAAATGGTGATCTATGCATTTTATATTGACTTGTTTTGCAATCTAGTATTTCACTGTCAATCACCTTAATACTTCAAAGGTATCCTCAAATCAGTACAGAAAAGCATATGGCTAGTAGAGGGAGATGCTCAGCCTTGAAAGCACCATTGTATACTTTGAGATTTTAACATTATTGTATTCTCTTGACATCACTTAGAGCTTCTGGTATAACACTGTGGCAGCTCTGACATAAAGTGTGTCTGATCTCAGTACTGGGAAAGTTCAATTTCTGTCTTTGCATTTTCCTATCCCTTGATTGCTGTCCTTTCTCTCCTTTTGCCTACATGCAGAAATACTGCTTTCAGAAACATTTTGTTCATTCAGTTATCACTATGATTTTAGCCTTTCTAAATCAGAAGAGATAAGCAATGAAATTTTGCTAAGATTGTTTCATTTATTTGTTTGGCAGATTGCCACCTTTAATTATTACAAGGTGATAAATCTTTGGCTGTAAATATATTGATATATCTTAATTTTTACAAAACCACTTAAACTTTAGCATATTTTATAGCATCTGATTGTATATTCTGCCCCGAACATTGGTCATAATGTATCTGAGCTGCAAAAATCCAGATTACTATTAGATAGTCATCTGTTTTTTGCAATATAGATATCTTATACCTACTAAAAAGATCACAAGAATTAGCTTTGGGAATAGATCCTTCCTATCTCCACTGTGGAAGGTATTTTGTGAATAGCACATATCATTATGGTCATATGGTGCTCTGTTGCTCTTCCTGCCTCAGTTCCTTCCAGCTTGGCTGTATATATTTAATTATTTACAAGCTAGTCCAGAACTTCTCCCTATGCCTTACAAAAGAATTGGGTTTTCTTTCAATGAACAAGGGATATCACAGGCGTGCACTAGTGTAATATTGTCTCCAATGAAAAAAGATTGAGATTTGGGGCCCAGTTTTTTTCCTTCTCTTCTGCTACACTGCTTATTTTATTTATCTGTTTTTCACTGAAAATCAGCAAGATATTCATGCTCAAATTGCAAAGTAAGAAAAAGAAATTTCAATATCTTAATAAAAACACATTTATACAAGTAAACGTCTAGATAAAATGTCTGAAGGTCTTCCATAATAAATATTTTTACTTTTTGCCTCCAAATTGCATCAAGTATTATTAATGACTTTGAATAATAAACTCTTTAGACAATGACTGAGCGTGTCAAATAGTTTCTTGGGGTTCCCAATCAGATGTAGGAAATATTTCCTAAGCACTTACATTCATCTCTCAAAAAAGCACTAAACACATTGAAAACACCCAGATTAAATAGACATGGGACCAAAATACTTGACCAGTTAGCAATACAACCAGGAAATGCAGTCCTCGACACAATCAGCACCCCAGGCATGGAAACATTGCCCTCTTCTTAGAGCTTTATGAAAGGCTAACAGGGTGGTGGCCATTCTATTCTTCAAAGGGAGGATGCTCAGTAAACCATGGGACACTGTTTGTCCCCACCAGCTGACACTCCTTGGCTGACAGGATCTGCAGCATGCCCAGTCTGCTTGATCTAGTTGGACAGATAGAGACTCTTGGAAAAAGGTGATCTCTCAGGTACCCTGGTCCTAAGTCATGTAGGGCTTTTAAGGTAACCTTGAATTGTGCTCAGAAATATATTGGTGACCAATGCAGCTCACACCGAAGTGGTGTTATGTGTGCCACGTATCTGGCACCTTTTACTACATGTGTGGCTGCATTCTGCACCAATTGAAGTTTCTCGATGGTCTTCAAGAATAGCCCCATGAAGAGCATGTTACAATAGTCTAACATAGAGGTTACAAGAATGTGAGTTATGGTTGTCAAACAAGGACTACCTGCATACCATTATGAGTAGATGCAAATGAAAGGCAATTGCTATTCTAATTCTTTTAGGCTGGGTAAATTTAGATGTTTTAAGAACCACTGTTCATAAAGAGAATGTTTTATGTTTACAGTTATTATGTGTACTTTTAAAGATTGTTTTTAATCCTGACAACACCATTCACCTCTTTCCAAACTGTTACCAGGATGTTTTATTTCCTGTCATCTTGGTGGTTCTGTCTCTTGCTGGCAGCTAATAAAGATTAATCTGTTAAGGATGAAAAATGTCTGTATGACTGCTGTCATACGAAGGCAAACAGCTTATTTAAACTAGTCCCAGCCCTACAAGTTGGTGTCAGAGTAGTAATACTTGAAACACTAAATAATCTGATTCTCTATCTGAAGGTCAAGGAAGGTTGATCTAAAGCTATTGCCAGATCCTCCAGGCCTGATTTGTAGATACTGGCATAAACCCACTTTGCAAATTACAATAATAGATAATGTGGTCCTGCTGAGATCCTGGTATGCAATGAATATCACAAGCTGTTTATTATTTTTTGTAAGTTTTTCTAATTTCTGAAAATAGTATCATTCAGAATATTTGGAAGCCTGATTATTACCAAGGTCATTAAATGTTCTACAACAAACATTCTAAAATGGAGAAGTGGGTAAAAATGTTGTAAAAATGTTTTAGCCTTTGATATCAGTGGATTTTTATTAAATGATATCTAGACTCTTGTTCAACCAGCCAAGGGCATTCACAGGTTTTCAAGACTAAAATTTTCATCTTGGAAAGCCAATTAATGTCTACAATGCTTGCTGTTCATTTTATATCGACTTGTACTTTTTTACAGTACATAAACGTAGATGTCAAAAGATTTTCTTTGGCTATTACTCAAAGTGTTAAAAATGCTGAAAAAGCAGCCCTTGGCACTATATTTATTTGACTTTGTAACCCTCCTTTATAAGATGTGGATTTTCTCACAGCCTTACATGTCAGAATCTCAAGTATTTTGAATGTAATTTAGGGCATGACTTAATTAACTGGCACAATACACTGCAATTATGCAATTATTCACACATTTCTATGTGAACTGTATGAAATCAGGCTCCTGAGTTTTGTTTATTTGTTTGGTTTGGGTGTTGCGATGGCTAAGGCTAGTCATACAGTCATCATTGCATCAGTGACTAAGATAGGCAACCTGGGTAACATCACTTTGAGAACAGTTTCCCTTAACTGTGGTTTATTGAAGAAGCCTTATTATAGGGCTTAGGGGGGAATTTACAACATATAAATTGATTAATGAATGAATAAATGAATAAATAAATAAATAAATAAATAAATATTCATTTTATTTACTTTTAACACAAAACACAAACCATGGTTTTGTATACTCAAACCCAAGCATAATGTATGCATATAGCTGGAATGTGTTTTCATGGGTACCTATTCTCTACCGAAGCCTTCAAGTTATAGGCAATGATGTTGATTCTACTACTGAATTGAAATTTACTTATTTGGGAATTTATTTATTTAAAAATAGCTCCTCTATACTAAGAAAATGAGCAGCCAGGCTTGATGAAATACAGACAATTAAATGAAAACGGAGAAGTTTATGATTTTTAAAGCCCCTCAAAACTCTTAATTAGTTTATATTGTAACACAAACTCACATAACCATTCCATAAATTCATTCTGAACCGTTGTTCTAAACATTATTTTTAAATACACATTTCTAATTCAAACAGATATTAAGTCAAAGATTAGAATAAATTCTTTTTATTCAGTATTTGATACATATTTGTAAAAGTAAAATCTAGATAGAAATAACATGGTAGTTAGGGTTAGGGTTATTACTTCTCCATGAAGAAATAAAGTAATACTAAGATTACAAAGAAAAGTATATGTTTATAGGAACAAATCATACTTCAATAGATAAGTTTCATAGATAAGTTTTCCAAATGTAAGTTTTGCTAGGAGTGGTACGTTGGCCTAGAGGTGCAGACGTTCACCTCCCACTTGGAAGGTTGAGAGTTCAACCCTACAGTAGGTGGTGACAGATTCTTCTCTATCAGGTTGCAAAAAGAAAATATCTGCTGTGAACTCCATGTAGGTGTCAGGAAGGACATCCAACTAGTAAATGCATAGCTCCATTTAGTCGCCTCGACTCTACCCCAATAAAAAGGATTACAGGGTTGTAAAAAAAAAGTCTTGCTAGGAGAGAGTAGTAACTGAACTTGAATAGTACCTATGTTAGTTTGAAGATGTTATTATTCGACCAGGTGTACTAAATCTATTCCTTCAAATTACATACAGTATATTCTACATATTTATATACCAGTCTGAATAACTACATATTAGGATGTTGATATTTGATTTTATGGAAGATAATATAAGAATTGCATAATATTTTCTATAGTATCTCTCCTAAAAGTACACTCCATTGAATTCAATGAGATATACACTCATCTAAGGGAATGTAGAAGGACTGCAGCCTTGATTTATTTACTGATTGATTTAAAACATTTCTGCAGCTGCCTATATTAGAACCAATGAGGGTGATTCCCAATTTGGGTGCAATTAGCTATTCCAATGAGTTTCTGTTTCTTCCACAGGTGTTATTTTTTTGCCCATGGAATTTGTAATTAATGTGTTCGTTTATGGAGAGAGGACAACATTAGCAGTAGATAGAACCGATCCATAATATATTTAGGGGCTTTTGGAAGATCCGCTTTTAGTCACAAAAGTAAAAGCAGATTCATGGAACATTTATATCTAAGAATTTCCCGATTTATTCATTATGACCAAATTGTCATCTAAAAGTGTTGTAAATGAGAAGTTAACCTGTGCTCCTAAGCAACTTTAGCAATCAAAATTATTCTAGTTTCAGAATAATTTCTGGGCTATTTGCCTTTTGTCTACCAATATTTTCATCTTGAAAGAAGAACTTGGTATTGAAAAGTCCCTGTCAGACTGAGATCCATCACCTTTTTTTTATTATTACTCCAAAAAATATATCACTGAAATAATCTAATAGCTACAGCATTTAATCATCCAGACTGAGAAGGCAGAGTTGCTCCATAAAGTTTGGAACTAAAAGATGGATTTAAAGCTAACTAACACCCTTGGGTTTTCTTTTCTTTTGATTTCCTAAAATAAAGTTCTAAATATATATAACTTTTAGCAGTGTACACAATCAGTCTGATGTCACTTCCCACCAGAATTCTGTTCAAGATTATTTTTCTACTCTCTTTCACATTCGTTCATTGTATGGTCTTCTTAGTTTCAAAATCTTATTTTCTGGATGACATTGGACTCTTCTGAAATAAGACATTTGGCCATGCATTGGGAGCTTACATCAGAACCTTTGGATTAGCACATATCAATGCAGTGTAAATAACAGGTAAACATTAATAGAGTTAAGCACTTTTTCATTGAAATCAAGTGACAGCTCTTGCCTTTAGAATAGTATTTCCCACCATCACAGAGATCAAGATCCCTATTTTATTTTTTGTAAAGTTCTGAAAACCTGGCTGTCTCTACAAGCGTAGGAAGTTAGGCAAGGTCTGAGGTTGATGTGGCTGTATGATTGGGATGTATTGGCACCCAGGTCATTATTGTGATATGGATGGCCATATATGTTATATAAATATATAGATAAAGCACATACTTTTAATGACATATTTAAGCCATGATTTAGTCTTTAGTTATAAACTAAAATGAAACTAGTGATTTTATGATATCAATAGATTAAAATTTATAGATAACAACAGTTCAAAATGAATGTTATGCTAGATTGCTAAATAGATTAATAGAATTCAGTAGCACACAAATTATACTGCTTGGTCATGCCCAATGACTTGGTTTTCCTGAAGCATCTGGTGGAACATAGTTGGTTAGCAAATAAGATGTTGCTATCTATTTTGTGTTAAACATCAAAATAATGAACATTTTAAGATAGTATTATAATAATGCCACTACACACACACACACACACACACACACACACAGAGAGAGAGAGAGAGAGAGAGAGAGAGAGAGAGAGAGAGAGAGAGAGAGAGAGAAATTCTTCAAAGACATTTCTCAATCACAGTGTCAGAAGCTTCATTTGCAGGAAGGCAAAAAGAGCCTTTTAGTTTGGTTTAAAAGAGAAAGATAAACTAGCAATTCTTTTTAAAAAATAAACTACAGAATGAACTTATAATGATGAATAATAGAGTATAGAGTATAGAGGCCTCTTGTTTTGGGAGTTCCTCAGGGGCCGATTCTCTCTCCCCTCTTGTTCAACATCTCTATGAAGCCGCTGGGTGAGCTCATTTGTGGTTTTGGGGTGGGGTAACCAATCCAGTGATGCCCTCGACGTGATGTCCCATTGCCTGGAGGTGGTCGGGGTTTGGATGGGGAGAAACAGGCTTCGACTCAATCCCGCCAAGACTGAGTGGCTATGCATACCAACTCATGAGGGAGGCCACACCCTTGACCTGGTTTTCTTATCTGGACGGTGGTTTGATGATCTTGGTGGGGGCTCTCCATTTATTATGCCCCTGTCATGGACCGATCATTACCTCCTGCGGCTGGTCTTCCATCTTGCCACCCCCCGCCATGGGGATGCAGAACCAACTAGATGGTACCGCCCCAGGCGCTTAATGGACCCTGATGGGTTCCAGGCAGCACTGGGGTCCCCACCTGCCTCCGTTGCTCACAACTCGGCGGATGCCTTAGTGGAAGCCTGGGAAAGGGCAGCCACTGAGGCACTTGACCGAGTTGTACCCTTGCGGCCCCTGACCCGGTGCAGATCCCAACGAGCTCCATGGTTCTCTGCGGAGCTCCGGGAGATGAAGCGTCAGAAACGGGGCCTAGAGAGCTGTTGGAGGTCCAGCCGATCTGAATCCGACCGGTTGCGACTAAGAACCTATATTAGGTCTTATCTCGCAGCGATGAGGGCGGCGAGGTGTAATTACTTCTCTGCCCTCATCGCGTCCGCAGATAATCGCCCGGCCGCCCTGTTTAGGGTGACTCGCTCCCTCCTTAATCAGGAGGTGAGGGAGGATCCCTTGCAGGGTCCTGCCGAGGAGTTTGGTCAACAACTGTCGGATAAAATCGCTCGGATTTGGACCGGTTTGGACTCCAGCTGGGTAGAGTCCGACGATCAGTGGACAGGATTATGGGGAGGTTGAGCTCCACCACATGTTTATTGGACCCGTGCCCTTCTTGGCTGGCTTATGCAGCTAGGGAGAGGACACGAGGCTGGTTCCAGGCAGTTATATCTGCTTCTTTGAGTGAGGGTAATTTCCCCACCGTCTTGAAGGAGGTGGTGGTGAGACCTCTCCTCAAGAAGCCTGCCTTGGACCCAGCTGTGTTAAACAACTTTCGTCCAGTCTCCAACCTTCGCTTTCTTGCGAAGGTTGTTGAGAGTATGGTGGCGCATCAGCTCCCTCTGGTTCTGGATGAAGCGGATTATCTAGACCCGTCCCAATCGGGCTTCAGGCCCGGGTACAGCACGGAGACGGCATTGGTTGCTCTGGTGAATGATCTCTGGAGGGCTTGGGACAGAGGACATTCCTCTGTCCTAGTCCTATTAGACCTCTCGGCGGCTTTCGATACCATCGACCATGGTATCCTGCTGCGGCATCTCAGGAGACTGGGAGTGGGAGGCACACTTCTTCAGTGGTTCTCCTCCTATCTCCTGGGACGCTCGCAGTCGGTGTTGGCAGGGGGGCAGAGGTCGACCCCAAGGGCTCTCGTTTGTGGAGTTCCTCAGGGATCGGTCCTCTCGCCTCTCCTGTTTAACATCTACATGAAACCGCTGGGTGAGATCATTCGTGGTTTTGGAGTTGGGTATCATCAATACGCCGATGATACCCAACTTTTCATTTTGACCCCAAACCACCCCAGTGATGCCCTCGATGTGATGTCCCGTTGCCTGGAGGCGGTTCGGGTCTGGATGGGGAGGAACAGACTTCAGCTCAACCCTGACAAGACTGAGTGGCTGTACATCCCGGCATCCCGGGACATTCAAAATGTTCCATCTCTTTCTATGGGGGGTGAGTTTTTACCCCCCGTGGATAGGGCTCGCAACTTGGGAGTCCTCCTAGATTCACGGCTTACTCTAGAAGTTCACATAGTAGCCGTGACTAGGGGGGCTTTCGCTCAGGTTCGCCTGGTGCGTCAGTTGCGGCCGTATCTGGACCGGGATGCCCTGTGTACGGTCACTCATGCGCTCGTGACCTCTCGTCTGGACTACTGCAATGCTCTTTACATGGGGCTTCCCTTGAAGACCACTTGGAGGCTCCAACTGGTACAGAATGCGGCCGCGAGAGTTGTCTTGGGAGTTTCCCGGTACTCCCATGTTACACCTTTGCTCCGCGAGCTGCATTGGCTACCAGTTGTCTTCCGGGTGAGGTTCAAGGTCTTGGTGATGGTTTTTAAGTCCTTACATGGCATGGGTCCAGAATAGCTCGGGGACCACCTGCTGCCAGCGTCGACTCCCCTCCGCCCTGTGCGTTCCCACAGAGAGGGCCTCCTCAGGGTGCCTCTGGTCAGAGAATGCTGGCTGGTGGCCCCCAGGGAGAGGGCCTTCTCTGTGGGCGCCCCAGCTTTATGGAACCAACTGCCTGTTGAGCTCCGGATGGCACCAGATCTTCGCTCCTTCCGGCGCGGGTTAAAGACCCATTTATTCGAACAAGCTGGCCTGGCCTGATGGGGGAACGTTAAGGTTTTAATGGGTTTTATATTCTGATTGTTTTAATTGGGCAATTATTTAATCCTTTTTTAACTTTTGTATTTTTATTTATATGCCCTGTTCACCGCCCTGAGTCCTTCGGGAGAAGGGCGGTATAAAAATTCAATAAATAATAATAATAAATAATAATACCGGCATCTCGGGAGAACCAGTTTTGTCTATTGTTAACTATGGGGAGTGAGGTATTACCCCCCATTGATAGGGCTTGCAACTTGGGTGTTCTCCTGGATTCACAGCTCAGTTTGGAAGATCATATAGGAGCTGTGACCAGGGGGGCTTTTGCCCAGGTTCGCCTGGTGTGCCAGTTGCGCCCCTATTTGGACTGAGATGCCCTACGCACAGTCACTCATGCGCTCGTGACCTCCCGGTTAGACTACTGCAACACTCTCTACATGGGGCTGTCCTTGAGGACCACTCGGAGGCTTCAGCTGGTGCAGAATGCGGCCGCGTGAGTTGTGATGGGAGTCTCCCGATACTCCCGTGTAACTCCTCTTCTCTGCAAGCTTCATTGGCTTCCAGTTGCCCTCCGGGTGAGATTCAAGGTGCTGGTGATGACCTATAAAGCCCTAAATGGCTTGGGTCCAGACTATCTAAGGGAAAACCTGCTGCCGGCATCAACTTCCCATCGTCCTATGCGCTCCCATAGGGAGGGCCTCCTTAGGGTGCCACTGGTCAGGGAATGCCGGCGGGTGATCCCCAGAGGGAGGGCATTCTCTGTGGGCACGCCTGCCCTTTGGAATGATTTACCTGTGGAACTCTGGACTGCCCCCAACCTGCACTCGTTTCGCCGGGACCTGAAAACCTGGCTTTTCGATCTATCTGGCCTGGACTGACGGGGTTTTTAGTTTTAAGTTTTAACATTGTTTTATTGTTGGGCTATTATTAATTTAATTCTTTTTAATTCTATTTTAATCTTAATTTATATTGTCTTTTAAATATTGCCCTGTAAACTGCCCTGAGTCCTTTGGGAATAGGGCGGTATAGAAAACTAATTAAATAAATAAATAAATAAATAAATAAATAAATAAATAAATAAATAAATAAATATATTCAGATACATAAAAAAGAGATAGAATTAAAGCATTAGACTTCTATCTATATCTAACTTGCTGTGCAATCCAACTCCAGCCAATAATGCACATCTTCCTTCCCTATCCTTACCACTTTCTTCCCTATCCTTACCACTTTCTACAGAGGGACGATCAAGAGCATCCTGTCATACAGCATCACAGTCTGGTTTGGAAGCATCACTGCTTCAGACAGGAAGACGGTGCAGAGAATGGTGAGGATGGCTGAAAAGATCATTGGCAGTTCCCTCCCTCCCATTCAGGACATAGCACAGAAGCATTGCTTGAGCAGGGTCCATGAGATTGTCTGGGACATTACAGATCCTCTTCATGACCTGTTTTCCTTGCTACCTTCTGGGAGGAGGCTCCGTGGTATCCAAAGCAGAACATCCAGATTCAGCCACAGTTTTGTTCCATACAGTATAAACCTTGTGAACTCTCAAGCTTCCTCCTTCCATTATATATTCAAGATGGACCATGTTTAATATTCATATGTTATGTATAGGTAGGGTATAGGTCTATACAGTACATACGTTGTATATAGTATGTATATGTTGTATATACAGTAGTATATTTAGGTGAGTGTCATGTATGTGTTCACTTTGAAAGCGGGCAACTAAATTTCATTTTTGATGTGTGTCGTTGTGCCCACCGTAAAAAACGACAATAAAGGTTATCTTATCTATCTAATGCATTGTTTTCATTACTGTATCTCAGTACACATTTATATGAAGCCTGCAATAAAGATTCCTGCTTTTAGCAGGAAGTATAAATAAGAATATTTCCCCATATCTTATTTACAGTATGCTGCAGTACCACTTCCTGACTTCTCTTCATTGTTGCTGTCTGTGGCTTGGGTAGATAATAAAGAGGAAAGCTTGAAATACCTTTCAGGAGCCAATAAGGGAATGGAAAAATTGGGGTACTTGCTTCCCATTCTAACTTTTCTTTCACAGAAAAAGAAAAACAACACAATGAATTGGCAAAAGTTGTTCCTCTGACTACTTCTAAAGAACCAGGTTTGGGTGTCAAGATAGCTTGCTGTCTTGTGACAGAAGGGAAGAGACAGGAGATGAGAGACAGGAGAGGAAAACCACTCTACCTGGTATGTCCAGAAAAAAATGATGCGTATGTCATAGAATCAGTGGGTTGGAAAGTTCATTATAGACCTTCCAATCAAAACCTCTATCCAGGGCAGGAATCCTCAAATATATTCCAAACAAATGGCTATCCAATTTTTATTTGAAAACCTCCAGTGAAAACTTCCACTGCTTAATAATTTTCCAACATACGTCTTCACAGGATTTCATTTTGTCAAAAGCAGCTGCTACAAAAAGGGAAAATGCTACACATTTCTGTGATTGATTAGTTTCTAAAAATACGGTATGGCTTGCATTCTTATTTTTATCCTCAATATTTCCATTATATTCAGTATTTTCTGAAGATATGAAGTAATAAGATATATTGCATGTGTTTGTTATGTAAAAAGGAAAAAAATAAGATTGTTGCAAATCAGCTGTTTTAGCAAGGTTTTTTTTTTACATATTTGAAAATTTGTTTGCCACTTAAGAATGGTTTTTCTGAATTTATATTTTTCATTTGAGGAATGGGGTAACACTCAAAATTACTCTATGGACAGTGATTAAAGTGATTGCCTTGCCTTGCCTTGCCTTATCTTTTGGTCTTCTGCTGATTCTATTCCATATCCATTTATATGAAAAATTTGTTACTTGGAAAACATTTGAGGAAATCTCTGGTACCTCAATTATCCCTTATTTATCTGTTCATCTCACTTCACGATTGCTATACCTCTTGCAAACTAAGGATGGGAAAGAGGGAGGCATTGGATAAGTTAATTAGTTTAGTTTATTAATATGTTGAAGAGTTATTCCTCAATAAGAGTGGCTCAACAACATTTTTAGACCCAATTAAGCCTCATAATTTCAGTCAGAAGGTTGAACAGAAGATTGTTCAAACATTAATGCATAAGGAGAATCACGTAGATCTGTTACTCTTTCAGCAAAGATCCACCACAAGCAAGATTCAGCAGCATCCACAGAATGCTTTCATTAAATTGATATAAGTAATGTTTCACCATTATGCTTCAAGCTCTGTCCATTTATAGTGTGTATGTATGTGGAATGCATTGCAATGCCACAAGATTGTGTTTCTCAGGTTAATTCTTTCTTGTTTTGCCCATTCACTACAGACACCGCTGGTTTCACAAATTTATCCACTGATATTTGAAATAAAATATATCAGTATTGATTTTAAAATTATTTAGAAAGGCCTTTTAGTATTAAAATTAATTCTGACTTGACTATAGACATAATAGACATCCAAGATTATCTCTGTAAGGATTATAAAATACAGTGAAAAATCTGCTTGCATTGTTTGTTTGTGTATCGCTCTCTCTCTCTCTCCTCTCTCTCTCTCTCTCTCTCTCTCTCTCTCTCTCTCTCTGTGTGTGTGTGTGTGTGTGTGTGTGTGTGTGTGTTTGTGTGTGTGTGTGTGTGTTAAGACAATGTATTATCTGCCATGGAATTTTGCTTTTATTTTCCAACTTTGAAAGTTAAAACATGTCTCAATAAAATGGACTACTTATAATGTTCCTCCTGGATTTATCTTTTGAGAAGAAATAGAAGTTAGATATACCTTCATGAGGTAAAATTGGATAGCTAGAGAACTGGGCAATTGCATTGACTGAGAAACTCATTTAGAAGTTCAAATGATCAAAGGGATTATATGCCAATCTTTTATTTCATATGGATATAAGGAATTCTGATTGAATCCACCTTCAGCTCTTTGGTGTGGAAAGATATTTTCTAATTTAAAATGAAGTTTCTTTAACCACATTAAATATTAAAAAGCTCCCTTCTTTTACAAACTTTCTTCATGATAGCAAAGATATATTATCAAAATGAAAGCAGGGATGATAAGCTCATTTATAACAAAATAAATTGATGCTCTGATGACACTGATAATCAGTAAATGACTCATAACACAATAAATAATGTTCATCATACTGTTTGCAAATGCATGCAAAAATATGCTCCTATAATCATTAGTGATATGAATCCCACTACTGGTTCAGACACTAGGATAGTGATGGCAAACTTAAGAGACACATGTCAAGGATGACATGACACAACATTCTGGGTGATACCAGTGTTCACCAACATCTAACAACTATTCTCAAAAGCACACCCTATTCTTGAGTGATTTTTAGAGGCTGTGAAAGTCACATGAGAATGGGGTATGTTCTCGTGTGGCCTATAGACCCTCACAAAGTTTTATGAGAAGGCGTATTCTCACATGGGCTCTGGAACACAAGAATGGGATATGCTTTCATATGGTTTTCAGATACTTCCGCCGCTTCACACTTCATGCAACCTGGACCTGTCTTGGGTAAGTCATAGGGCCTGTCAATAGAACGAGAACACTGTTTGAAGGTAAGCAGCAGATGGCAGATTCCAGGCCCTACACATGTTGGACTCTATTTTTTAAAATAAATGAACATATAAAGAGTTGTTTCTCTTTTGTTAAGAGGGAGGAGTTGACATGCAAGCAGTGTCAGGTTAGACATTTTCCAAATTTTTGACACACTGAGCCCAAAAGGTTAGCCATCATGCACTAGGGAATATGTTCCAAATGTTAAGTTGTGGTACTGACAAGCAGCTAAACTTTATTTCTTTTACATGTCTCTCTTTCAAATTCTCAAAACTGTTTTTTACAACTGCATAGTGGCTGCAACCCACCTTAGGTACAGAATTTTGATTTACACATTGTAAATTAAAACAGTTTAGAATCCCTTTTTACTAATCTCTAGATTTTGGCAAACTGCATAAGTCTGTTCCCACTCCCTCTGTTTTTATTCTGTCTTTTTTCCCATTATTTCCCCCCATTATTTGACTTTAATAACATTACTAAGCCTAGTGATATGGGTTGCACATCTGTGTGTGCCGTTCCAAGGAGTTCCATATGTGTTGCACTTCTAGTCAAGTAAACAGTATATTTTTGTTGACATAAATATGCACTGCTGAGAAACAAGATGTTACTACTTTTGGGTATATAACTTCAGGTAGATGGATCATTTGCCAGGGAAGGGCAAGATGTTGTTCCCTGGAAATGCTTACTAAGAATTTCAAAGAGGACAATTTACTTCTCCCTCAAGGGTTTAACTGACCATTTATTTGCCATCTCAGTTGCTAGCTTAGACTGAGATGTGTTCACGACTAGGAAGTAATAAGATAATTATTGTCAGCAGAGGCCACATTTCAGAATGCCCTGACAAACAGTTTCAAAGAAAATAAATAACTAGAAAAGAGAAATAGCATAATCAAAGAAGATGCACATTTATACAGTAGTGTGTGGAAAATGTCTACATTCCAATATATGTGTATAGATTAAGATTTGGCAATGATGATTATAACTTAAAAAATAACCCTCCAAAAACCATGGTGGGGAGGACTAAGAAAAATATATATCTGCTACATTTGCTGCATGTCTTAGTCATTTCAAGAAGCCCAACTTCCGTTAATGAAACTTTAGCTTTAACCACCATTCCTACAAAGCATATCTTCAAAGACATGGCTGCCTTCTATAAAGTGGGAGTCCAGGCCCTCTCACAACAATAAATATAATTAAGGAAATTAAGTATTTCAAATTTTGGTCAATTTTGGTAAAAAATATTAATGGGTATTGCTGGAATTAAAATGGAAGAATAAGTAGAATGTGTGGAAGATTGCACTTCAGATTGCAAATGGGGATTCTTAAGTTGAAATGATAGAATAGATTAATAAACCAAGAAGTGAATAATATCTGTAAATTATGAACCAAATCTCAGGTTGAAGTCGACTATCTATTTTTTCCAGTGTTGGTAAATACCTTCTTATTTCATGTAGCCACCTAACTGCACTATTTTCCAATACAGAGATGTTAGTTCTAGATACAGATGGATATTATTTATTTATTTAGAAAATTGATATTGCTGCCTACTCACACATGGCAACTCAAGGTGACTTATAAGACATAAAAACACAAAATACAAGAAATGAAAATAAAAGTAGTAAAATGAAAATTATAAAATAATAACCCTTCACCCCCACACCCTGGCGACAGCACACATTCATACCAGCCATTTAATGGGCTCCATCCTGCTTTGGGTTCCTCAGGCCCTCTGGCAGAAACACATCTCAAGGGCCTTCCAAAAAAAGTGTTAGAGTAAGGGGCACTCTAATTTCCACAGGGATCGATGCATGTTTAGATTTTTTTAATCCCACTTTCCTTCCAACAAACAAGTTGCTTAAAGCATCTTACACAAACTACTTGTTAATAGCTTAGCAGCAACAAGATTTAAAATACATGTTTATGCTACTTTTGCTGTTTGCTTCCCTTGATCTCCCTGAGGACACTTCTGATTGAATATCTGAGTTGCTTTGAGATAGCATGGAGGTAAATAAAGGAAACTCTAAAAATATGTATGAAATTCTTCCAAATGCTCTTTGTAAAATCATGCAACATTTCATGGAATTGCATTGCATTGATTTTTATGTGTGATTTCATGTGGACAGCTCTTAACATTATTAATTGAAACATTCTTAGTTTTTCTGTCTTTGTTAACATAAATATTGTAGACAAAAAAAGGTTCTAGTTGCTCAATGAGAATAGCATCTAAACAATCCTCTGATACCTTCTAGAATAGCAATCTGTGCAACTGATATTTTTCCCCTTTGGAAGGACAAACATTAAATGCTGGCTAGCATTCATCCAACAATTGATTACCCAAATTCATGCCAATAAATATTCACGCCACAATTTTTTTAAATCTCAAATTTAAGCCCCTCCTTAAAATCTAAGTCAGGCAGCACCCTGTTGTATATTTATTTGGAAAGAAGTTGTGTCTCCATAATGACAGTTAACTAATTTCAAATGTCCAAAGTATGAAAATAGTTATTGGTCTCTTCCCAAAAAGAAATGTATTTACTAATTTATAGGATGGTGTCTAGTACCTTTCATCCTTTGCTGATTAACAGAGAACACACATTACTAATCCGATCAATGAATACATATTTTACTTTTATAAAAATCATTACTGTTTTTCTCAATATAAAAGGGCAAGATATTTGGAAATCTCTCTTACCACCCTATTTAATTCTCTCCTTTGGGAGCATTGATTAGCCTTTCCTGACAGTTTAAATATTAAAGGGAGGGAAATGTGTAGCTAGATATAATAGTTTAACTGAGGAGTGTTAGTTGAGGCACATGGGGATGCTTTCACAAATGTATTTTCCCATGAGTTTCTTTGATTATTCTGTTAAATGTGGTACAAAATTCAGTCTGGGAAAAAATCTGGAAGGAATTAAACCAAAGTTGGCTACCATAAGAGACTACTGAATGCTTTCAAATCACAGCCTGCTTATTTAAGCAAATCCATGGTTATGACTGCTTTGCTTCTAATGTATAAGTACATCAGTTAATAAATTAATAATAAATGCAAATACTACCAAACAGCTTTGTTTCTTAAGAGAAAGTTGCCTACTCTGAAAAAAAATTTCTTGAGTATTTGTGCCCATGATAGCTGGATTTTTCATGGAATAATTTCTGCAATTTTCTTCAAAGTTTGTGCGTGGTGCTCCTCTGCTGTTTTGCATAGCTGTATGCTAAGAGTGAATGAGACATCAACTCATTGATCCATCTGATAGAGATCTAAAATGAGGACATTGGGATGTCATTCAGACTGGAAAAATGTGATTAAATGATAGTCAAGATAAGGAAGGTAGTTAAGGCTGATGGGGTAGAAGTCACTTGGTATCCCATAGTTACGTGGGAACCACAATAAGGAGGCACAGTATATAGCAACAGGGCTTTTTTTCTCATAGAACGCTCAGAACGGAGTTCCAGCACCTTTTTTGGATGGAACCTTGTAGGACAGGCAAGGAGGGTTGTATGACATGTGTGAGTTCCAGCACCTTTTTCTTATACAAAAAAAGCACTGTATAGCAATATCCAAAAACCATCAAAGGCTAAAACAGCTTCTGGACAGCTGGCTCAGTGAGAAGAACAAGATCTATGCTATCAACATGCATGTCTTGCCAGTCATCAGATATCTTGCCAATATAGTTAGCTGGCATAGTAAGACATGGAATCTGCTAATGTGAATCAGAAGCTCCTCACATTGTATGGATATTTCCACCCTAAGCCCAACACTTTGATACAATAATCTCATCCTTTTTATACTTTCTCTATTTTGAATAATGTATTTCATTTCTTACTTCTAACCAAGTGTTAGTGAATGAAAAAAGATATTGGATATAAGGCAGCAAAATATATGTGATATATAAATAAAATAAATAACATGAGTAAGTATGATAATTTGAAGTGACTTATGCAAACACTGTATCACACTATGAAACTACAGTGTATATTTGAGATTGGTGCCACTTGCTTATTAGTCATGCATCATTTTTACAGTGAAATTAAGTCAATAGAAAACATTAAAAAGGCAATCCATGTGCATTTTTGAAAAAATAAACTCGACACAAATCCAAACTATCTAGCAATATATTCATTCACTTAATTTTGTTGTTATTCATAAGCTTGAATTAGTAGAAAATCCAAATTTCTCAGAGAAATAAATATGGGAACCAAGGTAATATGCACACAAATAAACATACAAAAATTTGGGATTACAGCAGATAATATAGTAAAGTTCATTGTATTGTTGTTGTTTTTTATTAGCTTAATGCTGTCACTGTCCAGTAAAAATCTGGTTGTGCTTTAAAACAAATGGCTAACAGAAGTTTCCATTGAGGAAATATTGATGTTATTTGTAACACCAGTGTCAACAAAACTGAAAAATATATTTGGCAAATGCTTTTCCAATTAATTAATTGAAATATGCAATCTTGAAGAGAAATATAAAAAAACATCCATTTTCACAATTTCTCTATGAAACAATATTTCTTTATAAAACAATATTGTACAATACAGGTGAAAACCAATACAAATCAAAGGTAATCAATCAGGAAAAAATAATTTCAT
The DNA here is from genome assembly GCF_947247035.1 of Vipera ursinii. Taxonomy (NCBI): domain Eukaryota; kingdom Metazoa; phylum Chordata; class Lepidosauria; order Squamata; family Viperidae; genus Vipera; species Vipera ursinii. The sequence goes on along the minus strand of NC_139514.1, from coordinate 35,478,512 downwards.
TAATGAATAGGGACAATGTTCATTTGAATTTGTTTTTCATTGGAGAATTTAAACCACTCTTCCTTATTTTTAAGCCAAAGTATTTAGACATACTTTGAACTAGTGAAAGATGGTTTCCAATGTTTTGTACTCCTACCAATAATTTATGGAATATAATCTCAGTAGGATACAGTACCATCTATATATTGTTTTTGCAATCAATATTTTCCTTTCACAAATTAAAAAAATATTCTATGCCCCAAAGAATTCAAATATTTATCAAGTTTATTGCCCAAATCATTGTGAATATTTCAGGCTCTGAAAAAAATCCAACGCCTAATATAATAATTAATGCAACACTTATGCCATACCTCTATTATTAAACAAGATAAACAGTCTCTGAATATTCCTAGTGGTTATGGATGATATAGTCTACATCACAGGTGTTGAACTCACCACGTCATGTGATGTGTCATGATGTATCACGAGCTTTTTTGCATTGCTGGAGCTGGGGTCGGCATGGCCTCTACATGATGCAACTGGCCCGTAGCCTGTTTGGTTTTTTTTTCTTGTTTGTTAATTTTGCATCCCAGGTATCCATATGCAATTATACTATACATTAATTGGTTTGTTTCTTGCAATGACCTGGTGCTTATATTTAATATTATAGTATTGGCATCTTTTAATACTTGTGCTAGCTGTTTGTTTGGAACAAATTTCAATTCAAGCAACCCTATCTGCTGTTTTTATGCTGTTTAAAAGATTCATTTACTCTTGGTTCCAACTGTTCATTTTTAGTCAGAGGGCTTCGTTGCTTAGGATGAATAGGCAAAGGAGAGAATATCTGGTTATTATTATTTTATCCATCCTAACTGTGTCAATGTTATTGAATGTTCTTGCTTTGACAAAAGATGAAGAAGCAGCTATTTCATATTTAAACTTACTGTATGTGTTATTTTAATAGCTATAATTAGTTATTGTTGGGGAGGGGGAGGAAGAATGTGTCTCAAAGCTGTCTCGAAATAAGAGAAGATAAGAATTTGGTGGGTTGTCTAACAGAAGAGAAAACTGACCCTTCAAACTAATTGGAGAAAGTGATTTAGGACAGCAATGAAAAGGAGGAGAATTGTGTTTAACATATTGTGCTAAGGGGAGGGGAATTCAGATTCCAGCTTCTCTTAGCAAGGATTTCCGATGTTTTAGGGCTCTAATAAAATACTTTTAAGGTAAACAATGCCTCGGAGTCATTTGAAGAGCTCATCTGTCTGAACCTTGACATTCTGGTGAGGCAGATTGGAAACTCATTTATTAATTAATATGTCTAGAACAAGTGTGCACATTCCAAAAATATTACCTGAAAAAACACTTTATAATCCTTTGCTATTGGTTTTTCAAAATCACTTTAAGGCTTGGATTATTTCACTTCACTACTATAGGAGAACAGTCCCCCACACTAATGTAATGTTGGCTATTGATTTATCTCAAATTATGAATCACTGAAAAATTCAATTTATAGAGTACTCAAGGATAGAATTTAAGCATAAGGTGTTTGCATTTCATTCATTTCTTGTTGTGTTACTGTACAACAAACATTTTGCCCTGATGGCCTTTGTTGAAAGAGTCAACAAAGGAGTCAACATTTGGAATATTTTTAATTTTGCTGCAGGCTTTAGGAAAACTTTTTCTTTTATTTTTTTCTTTTCTCTTCCTTTGTTATAGCATGAAAAGTTAATCAGGTGTCTTAAAAATGACTAGGCAACAAACAGGATGACAACTCTGACAAGCCTTAGCCTTGTCCTGCATAATTTTGTAAAGTCACTTTGCTTTCAAAAGCTATTCTGCACAATAAACATAAAGAAGAATTAAGCAGGCAATACACTTTGATGCCCAAAGCATCTGTTTGAAGACAATGTATGTGTGGGGCAGTTCCATATACGAAAATGTTAGAAAAAATAGCAACATAACAATTGAGATTATTTTATAACTGGATAATTCCTGATCCAGTTTCATCAAACGAACCAAATGAGAAAGTATTAGACATGCATGAACTTGCTCTGATGGTTTAGATTATTTTGAAGCTACAGTAGAAAATTGTCTGTGTTTATTCACAGATGAGTGATTACTGAAGTCTCAAATAAGATATGCAGTTTTAGTAATTTGGAATGAGGCATAAAAAATAAAGTTATTCTAAGATATAAACAAATTTAATATGAAATACTAAGTTTAATGAGAATGCAAACTCTTTTTGTGGGGAAAAATTGAATTCAAAATAGAATGTAAGTATTTTACTAGAGCATTAGCACATGAATTTTAAACAGTAGCTGTAGCATTAAATATAAAGAACAGGCATAACCAGACTATAATTATTGTTTTTGGTAGTATGAAAGTAAATTTGTAAGAATTATTGAGGAAGCTAGCACCCAGCCAGCTTTCATGCCTAAGGCAGGACTAGAACTCACAGAATTTGCTAACATTGTAGCTAATCTTCAAAACAAGTGGGACAAAAAAAGTGATGCTGAAGTATATTTTGAATAACAAAAATTAATATTTTTGAAACTATTTTTAGTTTTTATTAATTAGCACAGCCCAACTAAGGAATGTTTTACACAGGTATCTTGAATACATTTTTAGTTTAGTTGTGAATAACATAATTAAGACACATATTTTAATCAGGCTTTATGACCTTTCCTAGATTGTAATTAATTACATCAGTTAAATTTGTTTCCTGTACAATGGAGTTTATACAGTGAGATTTATTTCCTTCTCTGTATGACTGTAATTTTTTTTCACCTCTACATCTGATTTTATTATATTTTAGTATCTTGATCTCCAGCTGATCAGATAAATTAATGTAGTATAGATCCTACAAGTGTTATTGAGCTATCCAGTCATGTAGTAATGCTATCAACTGTCATAAGAAAAAAAAACCTAGTGTTCCAATATATCATTATTAAAGATTCATGGTTATAAAACTACATAAAAAGATGGGGGTGGGGGAAACCCACTAAAGAACATTTGCAAAAATTAAAGTACTCATGAAAGACAACTACATGAGACTAGAAAGGCAGCTCCAAACCTTTTGGGCACCAGGGACCGGTTCCATGAACAAAGGTTTTTCTGTGGACCACAGTGGGGATGGTTTCATGTGCTGCTTGCATCCTGCAGATGGGGCTTCGCTTGTTTGCTCAGTCCTGTTTCTGGCATGCCATGGACCAGTGCCGGTCCATGGATCAAGGATTGGGAAACCTTGGATTAGAAAGCTTTAAAGTCTTTAAATAAATATTTAATTTTCTGTTTATACCTGATACCCAATATTCACTGAATTGCATAAAGGAAAGATACTTAGTAAATTAATGTCCTTTCAATTGAAAAAGAAAGAACAATATTATATTTTTCATAAATATATAGCATAGTTTTTAATATATTAATACATGTGGTTTTAAAATTTTAATTATTTTCTAACTATCTTATAATTTGTATGCTGCCCAGAGTCACCTTAAAGGGAAGATGGGTAGCATAAAAATTAAATAAATAATAAACAAAGAAACATTTTTACTATTCAAGTTAATCAGGATGAAAGATATGATTGTGGTATAACAAAATTAGTATTTTTTATTACTGAGAAGGATAATTATTTTTAAATAATATAGTTCTTATACACTACATGTGATTTGGTTTGACCCATAATAAATTGTTTTGGTATATTATCCATACTTTGTTGATGTTAATGTTATTTTTGGGAAGAGTATTATGATTTAAGGATGGGATGAGATTTTGAATTATATATACCCAAAAATCTAATTTATTTTCACATAAAAAATAATGGATTTATTGAGCACATGGGAAAGCAAAGTCTTTAGATTTTAAGACAAAAAGACATAGCTATCCTGGATTTACAGTCCTCGGTTGATGATACGTTGTTCATTCTCTGCTTATGAACTGAGTTTTCATTTATATAATTCAACGACTGATCAATATCATTCCATGTTGTCAATATTTAATGATGGCTGTAAAAACTGAGTGTTTTTTTTAAAAAAATGTGTTGTTTTTTCCTTTCCTCCTCTTCCCTTGCCCCTGGAAATTAATTTGTTAAGTATCCTTGCGGAAATATTTGACAGAATTCTGGCTGAAAAGGGAGATGAGGTGAAAATGGCAGGTCTTTAAGAATTGTATGGATGAAGTAAAGAAGTTCTGTTGTGCTTGTTTGATTTATAGAAAGTAAAAATAAAGTGACTAATCATGAATTATGAAATGTTTTGTATGAATAGAAAGATTGCTTCTTAATACAATGGAACATAATAGAAATAAAGCATGAATGAAAATAAATACAGTGTTTAGAAAATGGTTCAAGACTGAGCATGTATGACTAAAGAAGGTTTAATGTGTTTATAAAAAAAATTATAAGGAATATTGGTATTAATATTAATGAGAAGGGTAAATTAGTGCATACTTTTGTATGCTGATTAAATCATTATATTGGAGGATTGGATTTCTTTCCTCTTTCTAGTTTTTGGGTAGTTACAGCAAAAAATTAGAGCAAGTAGATGAATTTCTGTACCTGGGTAAATTGTTGACTAAAGATTGTAAAATGGAAAAATTTTAAGTTGTGAAAGTCATTGAGTGAAATGAAATGGAGTATTCAAGAACAGTATCTGATAATTACACAAGAAATAATTAGATAAAAAATGAATGAATGTGGATTGAATAAGAAAAGGGAATGTATGTTACAAATTCAGTATTTTGTACCAATAAATGAGAAAGCAATATTTTGTTTGCTCATGTAAACAGAGTAAGTGAGAACCGCAAAATAAATACATGAAAGACAGTTGCATAGGTTGGAAAATAAGTCATGGCTAATAGAACAATAAGATGCTCAGAAACACTTTGCATAACACTTCTTATTTGAAAGACAATAACATATGTATATGTATATATAAGCAACAGATGAAAGAGACATGACAGTGATATTTAGCATAGAAGTGGCAGACCTAGGGGATTTGGGGGGCACTTTGGGACTACTTCAAATATTTATATGGTGATGTACAAAGAAACAATGTGTCATACAAAGCATTAGTCTCTTCTGTCCTCATTCCAAATAATAATAGTAAGAGTTGATACTGCTAAAACTTCTACATGCTAAGAGTTGGGTGCAACATCCTTTTAGAGGAAATAAAAACATTAACTAGATTATATAGAAATACTCAGTCAAGCAAAGCATTGGATTTTATAAACTATATTTTTTCTATTGTGACATAAAGAAAACAGTTTCTGGTTAACAATTTACTAATTCATTTTCTTTAGATCTTTCTTGTGTGTAATTTGGTTAATCTTTAGGCTATGTAAAGCTTTGATAATTTTAATAAATTACAGGCATATGATGCCTTTTCCCTTTATTTTTCCTCCAGCATACTGTAAGCTTTGACTTCTGTTTTGCAGCAGAAGCCATTCTGCGGCTGCATAGATTGAAATGTGGTCCTGGAAATCCTTTTTACAGAAAGCACTTTTCTGAAAAATAGGTTTTTCTACCTCTAAGAATTTCAGGGGCCATGGCTGATAATATGGTGACATCACCAGAGTGGATAGTACTGAAATATTCATCCTTTTCTTTCAATTTTGGAGTGAGGGAACTCAGATGAAATTAGAGTATTAGCACTCATAATTTAATTATGAATGTTATCTCAGTTCTGTGGTGACTATGGATATCACAAAAATTAAAGAGATAAAATGCATATGCTCTAGAAATATAAATATAGTGTAGTGCCATAAAGCATTGCAGGTGTTGAATTATAATTATGGGGAAGTGACAAGCAGATAAGTAAGCATTCTGAGCATTGTCTGAATCAATGTACATTAAACATCACTCAAGGAAAAATGGATAATAAGGTTGTGTCATGAAGTAAACAACCATAGTTTTCTGTGTTTCAAGATTTGATATAAGCTTCACTTATGATCCCAAACATCAATCTTGTCCCAGAACAATTTAAGATTTATACCATGCACAATAAAATGGTATTCAGTTAATGTGCTGAGTAAGGGACTTTAGCCTTAGTTTAACAAATCAGAAAGCTCATCCCCTGTGGCAATGTGCCAATATTCTTTTAAACTTTGAAAAGAAAATGGAGAAAAGGGCCATTAACCACAAGGAAACAATGGATGGCTTGCTAGAATTTCAAAATATGGCTTTGAAATCTGCAGTTTTGATTTAGTCTCACAGACAATTTGCTTTAAATATTTTTAAGACATATGAGAATTATATCTTTATTACAATTTAACTAACAGGTATGTGAAACTATCCAACCTTTTTTGTATAATCATTATCTTCACCAGCACTAACACCATCATCATCTTAAATTGATCTGCAGTTTCCTTGAATTTCCATGTTTGATTTAAATCCAATGATGATATAAAAATGGAAACTTTAGTTAAGCTTTCACTGCTAGTGGAGTACCCTCTTAGTGAAACATTACTGGAGAGCAATTTCTTCTTTCTCTGGAGACATTGAGCCAAATCATGCATCCAGATTCTCTTTCCCAAATTTAGAGGACAATTTAGAAAGATCATTTGTTTCTGGATCTAACAGAGATTCCCCAGAAATTTTAGCCAGTTGATTATTGTTTGACTTTTTTTCTGGACAAGATTATCATCAAGTAGCATGTTTATGAGCATTTGGAAAGCCAGGCTAGAATTAACAGGAGTCAGAATGCATTTATTCCAAATAGGTCATGCCAGACCAACCTTGCTTCCCTGTTTGATAGAGATATTAGCTTTGTAGTTCAGGGGAATGCTGTAGAAGTCAATCAAACCTTTGACAAAATGCCTTATACTATAGTCTGTAACAAAATGGTAAATTCTGACCAAGATGATACTAGTCTTACATGGACTCCCAGGCTAAACGATCATGCTTAAAGAGATTGTATCAATGATTCCACTTCAGCTTGGAAGAAAGTATTGAGTGCAATGCCATAAGACACTATTGTGAACATTTGTTATCCAATCTGCTTTTCAATGATTTAAATGAAGGATTTGAGAAAACAGTTATAATTAACAACCCTCCTTCTCATCATACTCCCTTCCTCTCCCTCTTTTTTAGCTAGGTTGATTTTTATAGTATTGTATTTACAGTATATTATCAGGTTTTATACATTTCTATCTTTTAATACTATAAGCCGCTCAGCATTACCGTGTGGTAAGATGGGCAGCTAATAAATTTTACAAATAAAATAATGTATACAGAGGACACAAAAGTGGAGAAAGTATCAGTATTTTAGATGAAAATTTAGCAAGATCTAAATATACTTAAGCAGTGTCCTGAAATGATTTTAACAGGAAAAAATGTGAAGTTATCTAATTGGATAAGAAAAATGTAAGGCACAAGCATGATTGGAGGAAATGTGGCTTTGCAGTAAGACAATTAAAAGAGATTTAGGAAGACTGTTCATGTGTCTGGAACCAAAGAAACCAAGATGGTGGTTATCATCTTTTTGACAGTATCTTGACATCACATGCACCTACAGAGGAGTGGGATTTTGATTCATGGCTGCACCACCTTGTCCCCTTTAATTATTTCATGAAAATAGCACATATATTAGAATTTTGCAGTTTGGGGCATTGCTTGCTTTGGCCTAAAGATATTGTCATGCAGATTCCCGATGTTATGAAAATTAAATATATAATTTGGGGCTATGTTACAGCCTAAATCCTAACACCTTGCAGCACTGGAATGGGTAAAAGAATATGAGAATTTCAGATCAGCAATACTTGGTTTAGAAAAACCATCCTAATGGAAGATTAGAGCTCTTTGGTTCAGATGGCTCAGGCCAACACACAGAGAGGAAACTTTGGAATAGTAGTGTACTTGAACCCACTGTCAGCCAGGAGCCAATTAATTTTTAGCAGATACAATAAGTGTTCTGCTTCATCTATGCTGAAATCTTACTGAACTTTTTTCTGCCATCGAAACAAGGAATCTAGGTAGCTGGTCTGTGGCCTATTGTATTGTTGCAACTTATGGATATATTAAATATAAAAAAATGATGAAAGGCTGAATTCTCTCTATATGTGTGTGATGTAGCCTTCAGGGAATAATGCTGCTTTAAAAAAAAGCCTTTTACGTTTGAATCATAGCTAGGACACTATAAATGAACCCCAGCTTGGGTTCATTTATTCAATTTTGAAGCCTTCCCAGTTGGCAAGAGTTATTTTTAGTAAATGCTGATTTGCTAAATTTTGAGGCACGAAGCCCCACTCTTTTGTACGTTTTATCATGCCTATGTTTCTATCAGTCTCAGATCAGAGCCTGCTGGCAGAGTTATATGTTTGTGGTAGCCCTTAAAAGGATGGATAGAAAGAAGGGTGCTATGTACTTAGTGTGATGTGATGGGGGGGGATATAAATTTAAAGGGCACCTTGCAGGCACTGAATTTCTCAGCTAATACCTTCTGTTTCCTAGCAAACAGCTGAGTCTGGGTTCTTAACAGGAATGTCTTTGTTTGGATTCTGAAAGGCATTGTCTGTCTTATAATATAGACATATTAGTCTGCCTATTCCTGTGGCTTAATAAAGTCTGGTAAACAGGCTTCCTTTAACACCAACTTTTATTTGATCTAGGCCACACATTTTTGTGGTGACAGGAGGCTGCTGAGACTTATCCTGGCGATTGCCTGGAGAGAATGTCATCAAAGGATTGGTCCTTTCCTCTCCAGTGACTTTTTGAAATAACAAATAGTAAATATCATATAGAGAGAATAAGCATTTGCCACAAGCCATTTGTTTTCAAGATGACTGAGCCAAAATAGAAAGATTGTGATTTATTATCTAGTAAAGATACAGAAATGAATCTCTCTCATTCCAGAGACTTTTTCATCATTTTGCCAGTTTATCTGTTATTTCTGATGGCTATTTTTTCCTTCTAGTTGTTTTTTTATTACTTTTTCAATTTGTCATGCGTAAGATTGTTTCAAACAGATGAAGAATACGTTGGATTCTGTATATTGGACTCATGTTTAGATGTTCAGAGGATTGTTTTCTGCACACTGGGAAAAAATCATGGAGGTTGCTCATATCTCTATCCCTTACCCTCTCAAGTTTGTAGCATATAAAAAGGGGCAGTAAGCATCTGCTAATATATGAAAATACGATGTCTCTTTCATTCTGGAATGGGTCAAATTCCAGTGATACTTTCAAGCTAACTATGAGGTCTTTCCATGACCAAGCCAATATTTTTCTTAATATGTATAATAATATACTCCATCTAAATGAAGTTATTTCTAATTAGATACCACTGAAAGCAGTGAATCTTATGAACATTTAGTTCTGCTGGTTTCAAAGTCCAGTTAGCTTTGTCTAGGTTCAATAACTGTCTTTTATAATGTCTTTTAAATCAAAATATTTTACTTATAGGACTACAAACACTGACTCAAGAGTCTGGCTACACATGAATGTCTGTGAGATGCTATTCCAGGGGACAGAAGCTGAACCAGAGAAGACAGAGAAGAAGATCTTGGTTCCACAAGATGACAACATCTTTGCTATGCTACCAAGTTACTGCTACTATCAGCCTGTTACTATGCTGCCACAAGATTTTTTTGTTTTGTAGTAGGTTAAGGATATGAACTAGTTCAGACACTAGTTCAGACTTGAGATGTTAATTGAAAAGGCTCATCCTGCCACACCATTATCGGAGAAAATCCTTTCTCATCTAATTCCTTGATATTATATCATGTAACCCCTTTAAATATAAAGACATTGGCATTTGTCTGAACCAGGTAGCTTTATTTACAGACTTTTGTTTTAAAAACTGTATTATCTAAAATTGAGCTACTATAAGTTTGTAACCCAGGATTCCCAGAGTTGTTTCTCTTGAAAAAGGAACAGTTTTACTGGTGGATTTGTGTGTTTCTCGGTGTGTATTTTGACTCTTTCATCAGGAGTGCTCATATCCTGGGAAGAATGTGATAGGATAAGGTAAGTCACTGATTTCTGTGATTCGTAATCCTCATTTCCTTTTATTTAGTTTTAACTAAAAGCATATGTTTCCATGGGGATTATGAATCCCATCTTCCTTCTTTTGGGTATAATTAGCATATGATCTTATACTGTTTATAAGGATTAGAGATGTTTTTTTTGCTGCTAACTAATTGTTGACTAGATTTTTGCAACAAATATATGTTATCTTGTTCAGAAAGTCATGTAATACAACTGTCAAGGTTCTGATAGATGAGACCAGTAAAAGCAGAATTCCAAGGCAAGGGGTTTCCTTAAAGAACATGTTTATTGGCTACAAAGTATTGGCACAGTCAAAAGTGAAACCAAGTCTGGAGTTTCCTCCCAAGCGTTACAATTTTACAAAGTTGAACTTCCCACCCCAGCACTATGTAATTATCCACGTTCCCCAATAGAATACTTTTGCGGGCTTTCTAATGGAAGGCTCAGCCCACCAAAAGTCAGGCAGTTATGACCTTGGTTCCCATGGGACAAATTATTGTTTAGTCTAACCTTAAAACCACTAACATCCCCCCCAGTACTGTGCCAACCAAAAATGTAGAAAAAATAGCTTCAGCCAAGGTCGTTGCAGTGTTGACAGTCAGATCCCCTAGAGAGAGAACAAATCTTGCAGAGTTAGGAATCTCCCCAAGGCTTATGAGGGTGCTTACCAAAAAAATCTACATATTAGCCTATCTCCCTCAATGTCAGTACTTTTTACCCAAGTAGCTTCTGATAGTATCTCTTCCACTGTACTAAATACTGTAATTTTTCCTTGTACAACCTAGAATCAAGAATGCATTTTATTTCATAATAGGTCTGTCCCTCTACCAAAAGGGGAGCAGGTGCATTTTTTGGAACCGTTTTAAGGAGGACTGCCTGACAGGTTTTAGTAAACTGAGGTGGAAAACAGGGTGGACTTTCCCTAAGAGACAAGGGAGTTTAAATTCTACTGTAACAGGGTTTATAATTCAAACTATGGGGAAGGGACTGAGGAATTTTGGTCCTAATTTTTTACTAGGCAATTTGAGTCTTAAATACTTTGTAGAGAGATAGACTTTCTACCTCACAAAACAGCTTCTGAGGATCCCATTTCTTGTCTACCTGTTCTTTGTAATTTTTTGAGGCTTTCACTAAAGCTTTTTTTTTTTTGCATTGTTCCAAACAGTTTTTCAGGAGGTCACCCACTGATCCAAGGTTTGAGAGGTGGGAGGCTCCTGCGGGTACTCAGGCATAGGAATGAATTCTCAACCAGTAGCTATTTTAAAAGGAACAAGTCCAGTGTTGCTATGCACAGTGTTACTATAAGCTACTTAAGCAAAAGGGAAGAGGTCAGCCCAGGTCGTCTGTTGGTAATCAACATAGCATCTAATGTATTGTTCCACCACTGAGTTCGCTTTCTCAGCTGATCCATTCATATTTGGATGAAAAGCTGACAATAGTTCTTGTGTGGATCCGATCAGCTTAAGAAAGTCCCTCCAAAATTTGGGATGAGCTGTGTCCCAGGCAAGGAGTCTATGATGGATTACAGAGTCTCAAGGGACTGTCCCAGTCCTCATTTGTCCTGATTTGTCCGTCCACCTTTTGGAATTCTCTTACATATTCTTTCGCTGGCCGGCCCCTCTGCTTCAAATTATGGATGTCCTTTCCAGCTTGCAGGGCTTGGGAATTCGTCTTCGAATCTGGCTCTCAGCTCATCCATAAACAGATCGATGTCCCACAATTCTGGTGCCTGCTCATTGTGTAGCCTGGTCACCCATTTGGCAGCTTCCCCTTCCTGTTTTGCTGCTACAGCATCAACCATTCTGGCCCCGCCCAGGTAAGCATTCACATAACAATTCAGGTGAGCCCACACCTGATTCAGAAAGGAAGACAACTTCTCGGGATCCCTATTAAATGTGGGTTTGATAGGGGATGGGTTCACAGGCCATTGCCCCCAGTAAGCTTGCTGTATACCTGGCCACTGTATAGCTGTTCAATGTTGCAGCTTCTATTGTTCAGAAGAATTCAAGCTTTTTGTCCACTTTCATTGCATTCTGGGACGCGGTGGCTCAGTGGGTTAGGGCACTGAGCTTGTCGATCAGAAGGTCGGCAGTTTGATGGGTCGAATCCCGAGTGCCGCATAACAGAGTGAGTGCCTGTTACTCATCCCAGCTTCTGCCAACCTAGCAGTTTGAAAGCACGTAAAAATGCAAGTAGGGACCACTACGGTGGGAAGGCAACAGCGTCCCGTGCGCCTTTGGCGTCTAGTCATGCTGGCCACATGACCACGGAGACGTCCTCAGACAAGCGCTGGCTCTTCGGCTTTGAAACGGAGATGAGCACCGGCCCCTAGAGTTGGAAATGACTAGCACGCATGTGCGGGGGAACCTTTACCTTTACCTTTATTGCATTCTAATTAGTTTAAGGGAGGGTAATAATTTGAATGTAATAGTTAAAATGGGAAACTATAGCTCAGTTGTGGCCTATGTGAAGTTTTAGTAAAATCTTTATAACTAGTTAAAAATAAATGAGAGATATGTAACGATGTTCCCACTAATTTGAAAGTTGCTGACATTTGAAGCACACATTGCTGTAGAAGAAGGACTACATTTGTTCTTTCATAGGGCAGTTTCAAAAGCTTGCAAGCAGCCAATAGCAAAATAAGGTAATGGACTGAAATACATATATTTTGAGAAATAAAATTTAAATGTCTATAAATATGTACTGCGTTGAAAAAATAAATAAACCTAACATCAATTCTGCAAAACAACCATGGGCAGATTTACTCCATTCCCTAATTGTTTTCCTGATGTTTTTGGTTTGTTTATTTGGTTTTGTTTCAGTCTGAGCAATTCTATGGAACAGTAGAAATAGAGATCTGCATGTGTTTTTTTTTTTGGGGTGTGTGTGTGGAAATTTGATGATTCACAAATTGATGTTTTTTTTATAATTAATAAGAATTTCCTTAATAGGAAAAAGCAGCAGCAGCTACCCATTAGTGAAGCAGATGGGAAGATAAGTCTGTTTTAGAGGAAGAATACTACTTTATCACTGCATTTAATGCATAATATTAGCAATTTAGTTTCATGTAAAACATTTCATTTTTCCCACTGTTTCACCAGCATCTGTGACTTGGAAAATTATCCTCTTTCCTATGTGGCATTTCTGTAAGATTGAAAGATGAAGAGCTACTTGGCAGCAGCTGTTAACCCACCTGTGGTGACAGCTTCTGTTTCATTTCAGTTACAAAATTCTCAAGCCATCAGACAAATGTTTACTTGTCCACAATTAAAGGCACTACTTGGTGTGTTGAGATCCAGGGAGAAAGGAATGTCAGAGCTTTTCAGCAGGGAGACCAGCGCTATTTCTTGATCAAATATTGCACCACTATGTCTGCTCTGAAAGAAAGAGTAGCAGATAATGATGGGGTAATACCAGCAAGCCTGTGACTTGGAATGCATGGACCAATCCTACTGAATGATTAAATTTGTTTCTCTTTCTATGTGAACATCCACAGAGAAAGCTATCGTTGTAAAAACTGTTTAATTAAAAAGGAAAAGTTAGCAGATTAACATGAAACACGCTCTGCAACAGCAGCGGCATTTGTGAGCAGACATACAAAGGGAGAAAATGAACTAGCTTCTATTTCAATAAATGAAATTTCTCACAAAATATTCGGCAAAGAGTAAATAGAAAAAATGAAAGGATGCTAAACTTCAGCTTTGGGTGCTGATTTAGTTTTTTTTAAAAAAATGCTTATTCTTAATCTATTGTCAAACTTTCTCTGAAAGAGAAAAACGTAACCAATCTCTCCACACTTTCAACATTTTTATAATGGATGTTTAAATCACTGAATAACACTAATCAAGTTACCTTACTTTTTTCTATATCAATGCTGCTATTTATTTATATATAATAATAATTTGTTTGCAGTCACAGACCAAAATACAACTACAACAAAAGAAAAACATAGAGAAAGTAAAATCATAGACAATTGGACACCAGGAGCCTTGGCTGAGGGGAATTACGACGTTCTCCTCTAATAGTTACAGCTCTTTAAAAAAATTTAGAGACCTGAGAAGTAACATATGAGGAGCCATCCCCTAAACAATATAAGACCAAATTACTAGCATTGGGACCAGAAGGGTCTTGCGTTATACATAGGGCAGTATAAAAAGACATGCTCCACAGTTTCAACCTCAGCCCTATCACAGGGGCATAGTCGCTCGCTAATTGGGAGCCTCTTAAATCACCCATCGAGTAGTGCTGAGAGCAAGACATTGAAACGGGCTAGAGAGAAGACTCTCCTATACTTGGGGATGGTTAGAGTGTAGAAGTATGAAGCCATCCTCAGTCCATAATTATTAGATTGGCTGAAGATCAGAGGGGAGCAGGTTTTCTCTGGCTCTTAAATATTGCAAATCTATGTCTACAAGTCTTTGGACTACCCTAGATTGGGCGTCCTTAAGGCCATAATCTCCCAAGGCATCCCCCGTAAAACCTAGCAAGTGGAGTTTCTTCGTCAGCTCCCTCTCCCAACGAGAAGTATGAGGGTCAGCAAACACCAGGGAGAGGTAGCTACCAGGGACTGCCGAGAAGAGCACCCGAAACCACCACTGCTATTTATTTATGGCCACCAGTAGAAGAGCCTGAAGGGCCAGGTAAGACACAAATCATCCTGGAAAAGCTCTATCTACTGTATGGCATTACTAAAAGTTAATACTCTATCTTGCTACAGTTTCAAAATAGTTGTAAATTATTGCTTGTTTTGGCTGACGAATGGCTGAGTGTGCTTTGAGGGTTCATCCCCATTGGTGGAAATTTACCAAAACACATAATTCATCCACAAATAAAAATAATACTTTGCTTTCATTTTCTTTCCACTCTGTGTAAAAGAATTCAACAATTCCTTATAATACGTCCTGCTAATTCAATCTCAAATGAAGCTAGAATTCCAGATAAGACACTATGATTGGGGGGGGGTGTCTGTGGAGATTCTGGTTACATCATTAGAAATATAATGGTATATTCTAAATCTAGTTGCAATGAAAGACAATGTGTATAAAGAATAACTAATTAAAAATAAAATAAATATAAGCTCAATGTGCTATGAGTTGAAAAATCAGTGATTGAGCAATATTTGAAAAAATGTGATTTGGCCATCAAATCATTTGTAATGTACTAGAGCTGGCAGGGCTAACTGCTTTTTTATTTGAGGAAATAATTTACATTCTGGCTTTCGAAACACAATTTTACTGAGTACACTGAAGCTTGCTATAATGTGTTGTATGTACAAAATTGATGGAGGAAGTAGTGGATCAAGTTTCATTCCATCTGTATCTACTGGTCTGATACTAATCTTCAGTATCAAATATACCTGAAAGAGCTACAACTGAGTAAAGGAAATAGATTGAAAAATATGATTAAAACATTTATTAGCTATTTTACCACTAGTTGAGTATTGTTTCAACTAAATTTAATAATCTTATTAAGGGCTCTTTGCTAAGCTACAGAGATACCAAAAGAAAGCTAGGTATTAAATTTTCGGTTGAAATCTAATTAATTAGAATAACATTTACATTTCCTACAAATGCCAACAGTAGCTATTCTTTTTAAAACTAAAGCCAAGATATAATGAAAAAGCTAAGGTCAGAATGAAGCATTGGTGAATGAAAATGATACCATCCCTTTTGAAGCCTTGATCTTTGGTGGCAGAAAGCTTGGACATAAAGTCATTTCATTTGGAAATGGTTAGATGTCTTCTGTACAAGCTTGAAATGACACAATCATTTTGAGTGGCCCTGAAGAGAAACTAGTTTTTCCCCATAGCATTCCCAAATGAAATGGCAAATGCTGTGGTGGAATATGCTCAGTTCAAATAGAAAGAAATTGCAGTGCAGTTTTACTGGTAATAAACGATAAAGGCTACAGAGGATAAGTCTCTACAGAGCCTTTAGAATGAAATGTTTCTGATGGAAGTGGCATTATGAATGTTTAGTCTAATATGAAAAGTTTTAGATATATTAGAATTAATCACCAAAGAGGCTAGGAAACTATAATTCTAGAACAAGGAATATTTAGGCCTTCATACTTCTGCATTGTTTTACCTTTTGTTTTGGCAACATTTCCTCTAGACTGGAATTATATATTTTTTCCCCACATAATCTTTTTTTATCCATAGAAAAGTCACCAGACCAATTATATTTGCATATAAACTAGGTGGTGGAGGCATTTACTCATACTATTTGAGATAAAAACTATAATTGTAGCACAGCTTTATCCATTTATCCATTTTTCTCTCATCGTTTGCAGACATTTCCCTGAAGTCTTCCTGTCCTTGAAGATTTGGAAACTTGAAGGTTTTGGAGACTTGAAAAACAAAAGAGGATAGTAGGAACAGTTTGAATAGATAGTACGGCCAACAGCAGAATCTAGCAGCAGATGCCTTGATAGAGCCAGTAAACAGCTGCCCAATGACTAGGCCATACTGAGAAAGAGAGACTAACAGTGCATACCTCACAGTCAGGGTCAGCAGCAAGCAGCTGTAACTGACCCCAATGATAAACATCAATGTGTTGCCCTGGGTGACAACACATCCTGAGTGATAAGTAAGCAGAGCCTGCTCAGGTGGAAAACCATTATAGGGCTGCCAACATCTGAGTAAGATCAGGACCATAGTAAGCAGACTAACTCTTGGATAAGACTGAAGAAAAATTAAGACTAATATGCAGGTGCACCAGGAGTTTCCAAGTACAGCAAAATTTTGGAAGGTCTAACGCTGCCTTTAAAAAAACTGGGTTAGGAAAAAAACTGGAAAAGAAATAGGATAGAGCAGGGCTTTTCAACCTTTTCACAGATTGTACCACTTTTAGGACATAACAATATTTGAGTACCACCAGTGCTTAACAAGGTGTCAAAAACTTGATGACCAAAAAAAAAGGGGGGGGATTTTAGGTTTTACTGATTAGATTCATTTTTTTGTTATAGAAATGGCTAATTTATAATATTATGGAAAAGTAAAAAGTTGAGGTTCAATGTTAATGCTTCCTTCTACTGCAACAGAGGAAGTGTGTTCTTTCTCCCTTCTGACCCTCTCTTCCCCCCTTTTTTCCCCACTGTGTCCTACTATTTGCTTTCGTATTTTTGTATTTTATTCTATAATCTAATAAACTATTACAAACTGTAGAAAGAAAGAAAAAAAGTACATTTCAATTTCTTTGGTGGCTGTTCCTTTGCTGAATCACTTTTCCTTTGCACTGAGAAATGTATGATGAATTTATCCATGTTTATTAATATGCACCACTACCAGCTAGCTCATGGATCTTCAAACCTGGCACTTTTAAGACTTGTGGACTTCAACTTCCAGAATTCCTCAGCCCTCATGGCTGGTTGAGGAATTCTGGGAGTTGAAGTCCACAGGTCTTAAAGTTTCTAAGTTTGTAGACTCCTGAGCTAGCTGGTTGGCCCTTCTGAGCTCTTCCACAGAGTAGTACGAATGCCCCCCCCAATTCCTTCCCTGTGCCCTTAAAGACACAGTGCAAAGCAAGAAAATAAAGTGCAATCAAGTGCAAAGCAAGAAAATAAAGAAACATAAACTCGGTTTTTTTTCTTTTTAAGCTGCCTCAGGCACATCACATGTCACAATGTTGCAATGGAAGACTGAAAGGCTCTGGCAATTGCAAAAAGCTTTAGTTTTAAATTAAGCCAGTTTACTTTCAAAGAAAACTTTCTAAAAACCACAGACAGACTCAATTAAAGGGGGTAAAACTAATTACATTTGTTTACAGGGATTAAACCTTTCCTGTTGCCTTTTTTCCCCTTCCCCCACCCAAACCACATTCTTTTATAGTCTCTTCTCCCTCCCCACTCCCTTTTTCTTCAGTTCACCTCCAGCTCCGAGCTGCTTCTGGAAGCGCCAATCAGCTGGAGCCAATCAGCTGGAGCCCTGCCGTCTTCTGGGGCTTTGCTGAGCACAGACAGTCCTGCAACTGCAGCTGCTTCTCTCTCCCCCTCTCCCTCAGGCTTGGCTCGCTTAGGCTCACTCCCCTCCCCTGCTACACTTGGCTAGAAATCACATACCACCTGCCATGTGGCAAAGTACCACAAGTGGTACACATACCACTGGTTGAAAAGCCCAGGGATAGAGAATTAAACACTGTTGCCTGTCAGTAAAGCTCCACAATCATGAGGTTAGAGCCATTTTACTTGTATGTTGTACACTCTAGGAAAAATTTCAACAGCATCACATCATCCTCTTATTATTCCAGGAAGCATTTGAGAAGGCTAACTTTTGAAAAGGTAGTGGAATGCTATCTCGATTTTGCTGGTGGCTATTTTTAATCTTGAAAAAATGTTGTTGGGAATGGAATGCCTTTCCCATTTTCTTACAGCATAGTTTAGGGTTGCATGTTTCACAACTCTAAGAGAATAATTTCATAGTTGCTGCAGAATTCAATAATATTTTTGTGTTTTCTTGTAATTCCTAGAAAGCAAAGAAGCCATAGAAACTCACTGATACAATCACATTCAAAGAGGTACTATGCATACCACTGAAAGGAAACATTTCATTTCATTTCATTAAATTTATATGCCGCCCTTCTCCCTAAGGACTCAGGGCGGCTCACAAGAATAAAAATTAAAAAACATAGAATAAAAAATTTAAAAAAAATAAAAAAATAAAAAAAATAAAAAAATAAAAGAGAATTAAACAATAAATACAATTTAACCCAGTAAAAAGCCTAATTAAAAATCGTAGTCAGTCCAGGCCCGCTTGTTGAAATAACCACGTCTTCAGGTCATGGCGGAAGGTCCGAAGGTCAGGGGCCATCCGCAGCTCTGGAGGCAGTTCATTCCAGAGGGTTGGCGCGCCCACAGAGAAGGTTCTCCCCCTGGGGGTTGCCAGCCGGCATTGCCTGGCGAACGGAACCCTGAGGAGGCCGACTCTGTGGGAGCGAACCGGGCGATGGGAGGTTGACATTGGCAGCAGGTGGTCTCACAAGTACCCGGGCCTAAGCCACCTGGATAAAACTCTGAGAAATCAAAAAGGAGCAAGAAAGTCCCCATCTCAGATACACTTTTAAAGAAAGGAGGCGAAAGCTTTAGTTTTGCTTTTGCTTTTTGTCATTGTTCACCCATCCCATAGAAATGGCCAAAAGCTAAGTAAGAAAAGAAAAATGCCACCCACAGAAATAGCCTGCGTGAGAACAATCAATCCATATTAAAGAGCAGTGGGCTGAAAACAGCCTCTTCAGAAGTCGTTCATTTTTTCTGTTTTCTTTTGCTTCTCCTTTTGTGCCTTTCGATATTCTAGTTCTCTAACCTTGAGATACATGACACAGATTTCAGGTCTTAACGAGTTTCATTCCAGAAAAAAAAACGATCCAGACTTTAGCATGCATTTTTCCCATCTGGTCAAGATCAAGTGGTTGCCACTTTCTTTCTTTTGAGAAATCACAAAAGGAATTTCTCCAAGGAAGAGTGTAAGAGGGCACCAGCATCACTGAAGTGACTCTTCTCAGAAGTTGGGAAGAGAGTGTGGTAGGTTCATACCTACTCATGTAGGCAGTTTAGAGATGCCCTGGTAGGAGTAGGTATGATTCACAAATGCTTAAAATAAATAATTTCTAAAGAGCATGTGTAATTTGTAGTACCAGGTGAATGCATTTCAGTCAATTGCTCACTGCTGCATTCAAAGTTTTCTTTGTAAACAGTCAACCCTTTGGGGACAGTCGCAAAATAATACTGATGCAATGGTAGCGAGAGCTTCTATAAAATTACATATGTTAGATGTTATTTTTTTCCTGACAGTTGGCTAAGAGGAAAGCTACAAAAATGTCTGCAAGGAAAAGTTAACAGCTGTTCATTTCTCTCAGTGGACAAACAGATTAAGATGAATTCTTGAGACACCCCTAATGAGTATATGTAAAAGAATGAATTTCAGGAAATGGTGGCATCTGTCATAGTTGATGCATGGCTGAGAACCTCTACATTCAAATAGACTTGAACAGCTGAATTTTAATAAGGGTTTTCCTCCACCAGTATATGTTTTGCATGCACAGAAAGATCTCAAATCCAGTTGGAGCTTGATATGGCTTGTTTTTAATGTTCCCTAATGTCAGTTATCAAACTCCTTCATGACATTTAGAAAACTCATTCTTCTGTGCATTTGTTTTCCAAGATGTCAGCAAACATAAAACTAGCTGAGGATAAAAATGTTTCAAGAGAAAGGACAGGGAATAGAAAGAAAAATTACATTGCTTCTTATGGACTAATCTATGCATATATTTCACAGGTAAATATATATATGCACACTTTTAATTGTGCATAATATACTTCATTAACTATCCTTCAGGCTGACTAATTATACCAGATGGTATAATTTGGGAGAGTACTTGGCTACCCATTAATTATCATTCTACTGCTTACTAAAAAAGGTATACTGTAGTTCTTAATTTAAAAAGTGAAAAGTTTAATAAAAATTAAAGTTCTTGTCCAGTACTGAAATTTTTGATACCTGTTATTTTGTAATGAATAAGTATACATTCAAACAATAATAGTTCTTACATTTGTTTCACTAGAATTTTAAAATTATATGCGTTAGGATTACATGTACAGAAGAAAACAGTTTTCTGAAGTGAAGTTGAGTAGTAACACTCTTGTGCCTCCATGCAGACACAATTCTTGGTGTGAAACCTGACTGAAAAGAATTTGGATAATTCAGATAATCCATTTCTCTAGGACCCTATAATGTTGCCAACCAATACCTTTCTAAGAATCTTAGATAGGACAAAAATTGTCCAACATTCTTGAATGGCTTATTGAGAAAGGGGCAAACCATCACCTCTTTAAGAGATGGTAAAATCTTAAACTCTTCCTCTAAGGATGCATTCACCATTACATGAACCCAACTACAGGGAGTTTCCTGGAGAGACTTGACCCAACAGGAAGGAAATGGATCTAAGATGTAATATTCTGACTGGCTTGAGGTCGATTAACCCTTCCATCTTTCCGAGGTTGATAAAATGAGGACCCAGATTGTTGGGGACAATATGCTGACTCTGTAAACTTCTTAGAGAGGGCGGTAAAGCACTATTAAGCAGTATACATGTCTAAGTGCTATTGCTAATATTCAGCTGGCCCACACTTACAGAATTTAGGGGCTTGTTTACTTCCTCTGGACTAGCAAATTCAAACTCTTCCCAGACAGCTAAGTCAGTTGTAACTCAATTGATGTCAATTCTGCTAAGTAGATCAGATCAAGAAATAAACTCCATATGAAAGCTAAAAAAATAGTTTCATTGAGAATGGTTATAACAACAGAATTTTGCAAGTTTGTGCTATCCCTACTTTTATTTTTATAATCCAGTGAATTAGGAAGCAATCTGCCTGAACTGCTTCCAAATATTATATTGTTTTTCTGGATAAATTAGCCTAAACAAAATACACAACAGGAGTCCAACTCAAAACAGTTCCAAGCATCTTTATTTGTCAGATGCCTGTGGTAATGTTTATTACTTAAGAGGATGTAGCGTCACTTTTCAGCATTCTATTAAACCTGTGAAATATGGATCATTACTGAATTTGACTTTTGTAAGGTTTTCATACCATTTTAAATTCTAAACCAACTTAGCCAATCCATCTGTCTAATAATGTTCTTAAAAGTTTATGCTATTTTGTAACATTTGTAATAAATTGTTATGGGGCGGGTGTGTGTGTTCCTTTCTCTTTTTTTGCTACTATTGACTAAGATACTCTTTTTCCCACAATGTCAACAAGCAACATATAATGCACATCAGTCTAGTTCTAAGCAAACATTAGAGATACAATATCTACATTGAGAGGAATTTCTGATCATTATGTAGATGGGGTTTCTTTGCTGTAGTTAGTTTATATTTGCAAATGAGTTGTAGGTGAAACTGAATTGCACAACAGAAGCCTTTGGTCCAGTCAGTCCTCAACTTAAACATATCCCATATGCATCATAAGCAAACAAAGACTATTGGAAAATCATTCAACATCAGCAGACTACAAGACCCAGACCATGTCCAAGATTTTCAAAATATTCTTAATGAAAAAACTCTCTGGTAATTTACCACTTGCAGGGATCTGCTTTGAAAAGTGGACATGGTTTAAAGATGTCATTACACAGGCTGCAACATTCCACCAACATTGAGTACCTCATTTTCAAAGCCCAGATGAGATGGGTAGGACACATTATTGAAGTGGGTGACCACTGGATATATTGCCAGTTGCTCTAAGGTATCCCACAATCTGGAACATTGATGTTGACCATGGAAACACTATAAAGAAGTTGTGGAAAAAATCCCTATGTTACTGTGACTTCCAGCCAAAGGAACTAGAAGCTGTGGTTGCTGACAAAAACTGAGGATAAGTACTGTGCTATGAAGCCACTACTGACTTTGAAGACAGGCAACAACAAAAACTGGTTAAAAAAAAGTGTGAGTGATATCACAGAACAAAACCACAGTTGCTTCAGCAATGGACTTCCAGTGTCCCCATTGTGCTAGATTCTGCACTCTGATACTGCGACTGCAGAACCACCTGCCTGTCCCCAGATGAATTACACAACATGTCTTCTTCTAACCCTACTGTCTGAAATAAATATTATTTATCTATCTATACCAGGGGTGTCAAACTGCTGGCCCGTGGGCTGGATACGTTATGAAGAAACCTCGCCCACCCCATTGCCGATAATGATGAAAAACCTCCAATACGCCGCACGAGACATGTGACATCACGGGTTTGACATGTCTGATCTATACTGACATAACCATTAAAGTAAACATAACTGTAATAAGCCATGGATACAGTGGGTCTTAAATTTAATTGAACCAAATGAGTGTCCTTTTTGAAAGAAGTGTTTCAGTCAGAATAAATTTGCTGGGAACAAATTCCATTTGTAAGCTTATTGAAAGGGTTGGATTAGTAAGATCATCCTTGCATTATATAATTTTTTTTATTAACTTGAATAGCAATTAGCCTTTCCTCACAGCATATTTTTTAATAACAAAAACTACCCTAATGTCCCTCTTGAAACAATACAATAGCCTGTCAGTTCTATGGCAACACTAGTGGAGCCAGACTCAGTGGCAGAGGGTCACATGGTTTGCCGCAGAAGACTTGCTGTCCTTGGGTTAGGAGGCCAAGGTTGGCTGCTTTACACCAAAGGGTCTGACTATTACAGTCAATGCCTGCTTTTCAAGTTTGCTTGGTTCAAACTACCTGTCTGTTTATTTCTGGATGTCTCTGGGGACTTAGCTTGGTAGTCACATTTCCTAACAAGTTTGAGAGGAAAAAAAATATCCAGAAAATACTCTCAAAGACTAAGAATGTAAACTGGATTGAAAGCAAGTACAAAGGTTTTCTTTCCTCTCAATACATTTGTGATAAATGTTTCCTTACTGTGCTGAAAAAGAACAACAGTACTTTTGATATGATTACCCAGGTTTGGATTTACTATTTATTCTACTTTTTATCCAAAAAACCCCCCACCCAACCATTTTCCTGATAAAATTTGAAGAGATAACTAATTCCTAATACTGTTTGCTGCATAAAATCACCATCTTAGTGTCAATGGAAAAGGCTATCTGTAAACAATATTTATGACTGTATAATTTGATAGGTATAAGTCTTAGTCGCAGATGATACCACTCTAATGGCAGAAAGTGAAGAAGAACTAAAGACCCTCTTGTTGCGAGTGAAGAAGGAGAGTGAAAAACTTGGGTTGAAACTAAACATTAAGAAAACCAAGATCATGGCATCCGGCCCTCTCAATTCCTGGCAAATAGATGGGGAAGAAATGGAGGTAGTGACAGATTTTATTTTCCTGGGCTCCAAGATCACTGCAGATGGGGACTGTAGCCAAGAAATTAAAAGACGCTTGCTCCTTGGGAGGAAAGCCATGGCAAATCTAGACAGCACACTAAAAAGCAGAGACATCACCCTGTCAACAAAAGTGCGTATAGTCAAGGCTATGGTCTTCCCAGTTGCAATGTATGGCAGTGAAAGTTGGACCATAAGAAAGGCTGAGTGCCAAAGAATTGAGGCCTTTGAACTATGGTGCTGGAGAAGACTCCTGCGAGTCCCTTGGACTGCAAGGCGATCAAACCGGTCAGTCCTAGAGGAGATCAACCCTGGCTGCTCTTTGGAAGGCCAGATCCTGAAGCTAAAACTCAAATACTTTGGCCACCTAATGAGAAGGAAGGACTCACTGGAGAAGAGCCTAATGCTGGGAAAGATTGAGGGCAATAGAAGAAAGGGACGACAGAGAATGAGGTGGCTGGATGGAGTCACTGAAGTAGTAGGCGTGAGCTTAAATGGACTCCAGAAGATGGTAGAGGACAGGAAGGCCTGGAGGAACATTGTCCATAGGGTCGCGATGGGTCGGACACGACTTCGCAACTAACAACAACAAAAAGTCTTAGTCTTTGGTTGCTGTCACTTAAAGGGAATAAGTCTCTATGGCTTTTCCATTTAAAATCCAAGATTAGTTGGCTTTCAGAGCCTTGTAAAGAGATGTAAGTGTATTTTTTTAAAAAAAATTAGGCCAGTATAAAGTTCTAAGCTACAACCCATTGTTTTACCACTTCAGATAATTCAAAAAGATATTTTAAGTTGCTCTGTATATTGCCAACCGCCTGCCTCATGTTGAAGTTACAAACTAATTGCTCTAGACTTTAATTCTTAAGCCCTTTGCAAACCCAATCAGACACAGGAAGATGAATTTGGATAATATCTTGTTTTGCTTTGATTACATTGTATATGTTTGTTTAATCCAGTTAAATAGGATTAGCAAAAAAAAATACATTTTGTTTTACATGTAAATATATATTATGAAATTCAGTGCAATGTCTTGTGGTAGGCAACAGTAACCATTTGACATGTTAGGCTTTTCTAACAATCAATTTGGCCTCAGAGTTTAACATCCCTAAAAGTGGATTACTGTGCACCTCAATGCAACATATGAAGATTGTTGCTTCGACAAAGGTACTTCGTGTGAAATGTAATTGTTGTTCAAGGGTGAGAAATAAAAGCTTCTGCACCTGGGTAGGAAAAATCAGATGTGATGATGGGTGGTATCTGGCTTATTGTACTTTGAATAGTACTTGTAAGAATGATCTACATGCCAGATGATCTAGCAGTATAGTGAAGCTGCCAAAAGAGCCATTACAGTCCTGGGCAGCATCAATAAATCTTGGGAAGTGATAGTTCTGCACTATTCTCCATTGATCAAAGTGGACCTGGAATACTGTACTCAGTTTTTGTTGTCACAATACAAGAAGGATGCTGAGTGACAGTACAGAGAGGAGTAATAAAGATAACGAGCATAGAAGCTAGATGCTGTGAAGAATGATTAAAAGAACTAGATATGCTAAATCTAAAGAAGAGAAGGCTAAAGGTGCAAACATAATAGGAGTCTTCCAATACTCAAAGGACTGTATGGGAAGATGATATGGATTTATTCTCTGTAGTGCCCAAGAGTAGGACAAGAATCAATGGGCAGAAGCTTAAACTGATTAATGCAAACTCAAAATTAGAAGGAAATCCTGTCCACGAGAGCTATTAAGCAGAACAGCTTGCCCCCCCCCCAGACATTTGGGTGTTCCATCACCAGTGGTTGTCAAAGAAAAGTTGGACAGCTATTTGTCCAGGATGGCCTGAGTATTCCTGCACTGGGCAGGGAGTTTATTTTTATTTTTTAATTTTAATTCCATTTATATCCCGCCCTTCTCCGAAGACTCAGGGCGGCTTACAAACTTAGCAGTAGCCTTCATTCTATGTATATGCCTGCTTATTAGGGCTTTCACACAACCCCCAAGCGGCATTATTACAAAGTCAGCTTAATTGCCCCCAACAATCTGGGTCCTCATTTTACCTACCTCAGAAGGATGGAAGGCTGAGTCAACCTTGAGCCTGGTGGGATGCGAACCTGCACTAATTGCAGGCAGCTGGTGTTACTTAAGGAGGCATTAGCCCACTGCTCCACCAAGGCTCTGTTGGCCTAGAAGACCTGTAAGATCACTTCCAACCTTATGATTCTGTGGTTCAAAGGATCTTGTAATCCAGAAATTCTACAGCAAAAACTTTTAATGAGTTCTGTTGCAGAAATAGCCACCAACTTGTTTTTGGTCATATAGAAAATATGTCAAGTAATTATGGACTTTTATGATACAGGCTCTCAGAATCTTCATCATTCTAACATCTTGAGACCTCAGAATTTTTGAAAAACAAAGCAAAATAAAATAAAAATAGGGTGCTGGGTTTTGAATTAATCTGAAATTCTTAATCTTTATCTTTTTTTAATCTGTAAAATCTATAGTAACATGGCATTATAACTCCATTATCTTCATTCTTTCCTAACCTTTCATTTCATAGGCTCAGGGATCAATTTTACATCAAATAAATCAGCTTCCATGTTGCTTGAAAAATGGCCTCTGGCTAGGACATGTAATCAATGTCCCCTTTACTAAATGACTGGTGTTTACCCTTGCAAAGTATGCTTTATGCATACCTAGAGCAGTTACTAGGCACCTAACTGACAGTGCCTTGCAGGAAGTGCTCACATGCCTACAATTACTACGAATATTTGTTTGTTTGTTTTGCTAGCTTTATTTTCTTTCAGAAAGGCTCACGGTTTGCTTGTTAGGTTCATTTTCCTCACTGCTTTGGGATGAGTTTTTGTTAACAGCAGGCTGTATTGCTAATAGTTCTTCATTTTCCTCCTAAATGTAACATAACATGCATGTATGATGTGTTTCAAGTTAATCTTTACAAAAACTTGTGTTTCTAACTTTCAGAAAAGTTAGAAAAGCACTGTAAGTTAAAAGGTTATTCTTTTATTGTATTTAAGATGATGATTTTTTGAAAAACAAAATCAAATTTTTCTTAGGGCATCATTTCCAAAGACGGCCAGAATTGATTTGCTTCAAAATATTGGTTTTCAGCTGAGTCAAGCCTTGATGTTACTAGAGGTTAAAGAAATCAAATGGATGGTTTTATTAATCATCAACAAGGATTGGCAAGCAGCCTTTTGGGATTGGGTAACATATTGTATCTGGTAGGATTCATGATATGTGATAATGTATCACTTGGGTTTAAATTTTTATTGTGATGTAACAGATTGGAACATCTGATAAGATACCACCATATATTATAACTACAGTACTGAAAATAAAATACAGATAGTCCTCGACTTACAACACTTTGTTAGTGCCCAAAGTTACAGTGGCACTGAAAAAAGTGACCTATGTCCATTTTTCATACTTATGATCATCACAGCATTTGATCACGCTCACATGATCAAAACTCAGAAGCTTGGCAACTGACTCATATTTATGATGGTTGCAGTGTCCCAGGTCATGTGATCACCTTTTGCAACTTTCTGACAAGCATAGTTAAGGGGGAAGCCAGATTCACTTAACAACCATGTTACTAACTTAGCAACTTCAGTGAGTCACTTAAAAACTTGGCAAGAAAGGTCGTAAAATGGGACAAAACTCACTTAACAAATGTCTCGATTAGCAACAGAAATTTTGGGCTTACTTCTGGATGTAAGCTGACCTGTTTGTTATGTTTATTATGAATGCTACTCTCCATGAATTATTTTGGCCACAAAGTATAAAACCTCTTCCAACATAGAATTTTTCTGCAAATGTATGCTTTAAAAACAAAGCATGGAATGGAAATATTCTCATGTAGAAGAGAGCAGCATGAACAATCAAAACAAGATTTAAATGACACCTATGACCATTAGCAAAACACAGCATCAGTGTGTGGATGAATGTTGAGTTTTAGGCTATGTATCAGGAATTTCTTATCATTTTTTACTCTCAACACTAAAATGATTAAGAGACCTTAAAAATAATTAGAATGTACTGTATTTGTTGGCATTTTTGAAAGTTTCCCAGTTGATATAGTAGAATTATGTCTAACTCTGCTTCACACAGATCACTCTTAAGTACTTTTTCGCAACTGTATTGAACATTTTAGAATTAAACAGATGACTGCCACCTATTTTGATGCATTTCAGATGTGTTCGATTAAAATGCTGAGGAATCCAGCATTACTAAAGCTAATGCTTATCAAAGATTCTGGAAGATGTAGTGCAACTTAGCTGGAAGGCATCAGGTTGAGGGAGACGGGAGTTGAAGATCAAGCCCACTGTTAAAGAGAGGGAACAAGGAGCTCTCAGCCAGGGAATAGGTCAATTTATTATAATATGCAGTGACAGCAGCACAATCTGTATAGCTGCATGACTGAGCAATTTTAGAAACCATTCTGCTAAAAGAGTACTGCTTTGGCCATCCATTATTACGATAAGTTTTTAAAATGATTTCCCAGAGTTTCTGTGTGTGTGTCAAAGCACAGCCCAGTACTAGTCTCCTGAAGTGCCACCTCCAGAACTGTATCATACAGATTTCACAATATCCAAAAACATAATGTGTTGGTTGGGAATTATAGAAACTGCAATCCAATCTTCTGAGAGATGCCTGATTGAAAAAGCTGGTGTGGAAACAATGCTTTGTTATGCTGACTGTTCTTGTATAGTCATGTCAGCAGCAGACCCCTAAAGAGATGAGTGTAAAATGAAAAACAGCAATTCACATGGCCTGTGGCCTTCTTATTAAATTCTGTAAGTACAAGAACATCACACTCTATTTGAAACACTTTCTGAAGTAAGTTCTCTTTCCTCAAAAATAACTGATAGGGAAAAAATTATGAAACTATGTGAAACCCTAGAGAATGATTGCCAATCAATTCCCACAATATATATCAATATAGATTCAATAGGCTTATGCATCTAAACTACTACTTAGTATAAAACACCTTATTATATTCATATAATAATTATGAATATTATCCTTGAACTTTTCCAATGCAGTAAGGAATTGGCAAAAACATTTTCTCATTACCAATTAGAGTCCTGAACAGTGTCTAACTATCACAATCAGCTGATCTTGAAAGGCTACCTGACTCTACTCTATATGTAGGATGAGTCATACTCATCTTGGAACAATACTCCTACAACAGCTTGAAGTCATTCAAAATTTCATTTTAATGAAATTTCATGTCTGTTGCAACAATAACAAAAGGCAAAAATAATAAATGATATTCAGAAAAGTAAAAGCATAATTTCTATGAACCACAGAAAATTAATTAAAAAGTACAGTAAAATCTGCTAGTAATCCTAGTAATCAAACTGTGTTCACTCCATTAGCCATTTATTCTCTGCTGATTTGTGGTCAAATCTCAAATTTCTATTCAGAAAAATAAGAGTACAAGATGTGAACAGACACCAAAGAGAAAAGGTAGAGGCAGCAAAAGATTAAAGCATAACTGTGTCAATTGACTAACCAGACACCAGAATAAATAGATAACGTTTAGACTTTGATCTCACTGAAGTAAAATGTCTCTTTCAAAGGAACTATCTGTATTGTATTTCACTTATTTCAATATGTGATAAGTCATCCCTATTAAAATTCAGGTCCCTCCTGGAAATTCTACCAATTTTTCAGCTGTCACATTATGTAATTATACTGCATACATTATTAATTTGAAAAAAATGTAAAAAAATTTTATAAATGAAATATTTCCTTATCAGACCAAAGTGTCCAAAATTTAAGGTACTTTAATGCAGTAATCTAAATTATAATAAGATTATAGAAACCCTCTATACTTTAAGAATAAAACATACTGAAGAGCAGATGATTTATTACAACTTTTTCTTGTTGGGGGATGGTAAAAATAAAACATGCATACATGCAATGAATTTAATTAAGGGTGGAAGGGTCATGTCATCAATAAATCATTTACTAGCACTTTGTCAACACCTTATCTTTATTAAAACAAATTGTCACTGTCCATACTGACTTTGTAATAGAGATAAAAAGGGAAAGAGTAACTTGACCACATATTCTTCCTGGTGCTCCTAAACCAAAAGCCATAAACACAAAATAATGCCCTTATCTTCTTTTCTGAACAGATTACACTCTGTCATGATCAGACACAACTGGTATCATTCTTTATATAATACAGAAACATTTAACCCCAAGAAATAACTGTCAATTTTTCTCTTTATATAGAAACATTGTCCATCCAATTTCACAGTCCCATCTTTGATACGTATACATTTCATATATATATATATATATATATATATATATATATATATATATATATATATATATATATATATATGTATTCCTTATGTACTTTAGTTTGACATGCTAACAAACTCATAGAAGAGAAAGAATATGGTTTTTAAAATTTTATTTATTTGTGAAAATATTTTAAAAAATGCAAAACTCCCCTGTCATCGAGTGATATAAACTATAAAAAGCTAAAACAATAAAATAAAAGGTCAACGAGATGTACATACAGAAAAAGAAAAGCTATATCAAATAAAACCAAATCTTACCAGGGACCATCACCATTGTATTCCAAGAATAACCAAGACTAAAGGGAGAATAACTAAGTTTTCAATGCCTTCTGGAATATCATCCAAAAATCAGAAAGAGTCCAATAACACTTTTTCTGACTAACACATTTTATTAAAAATGTGTAAGCTTTCATGAACCCGAAAAGCTCCTACCAGACTTCACTTTTTGGCTACCACCGACTTACAGTGTCTTCAGAAAACAGCGAAGTAAAGATGGAATTAATAAAAGAATGCAGAATGTTCTATGTAAGAAAGAAAAATGAGAAAATTTTTACTTTCAGACAAGAATAAATCAGGAGATGCTTCCTTAAAGGACATCCAATTAGCAATGAAAGAAGATAGAACATTTACTAATGTAATTTTACTTCCGAGTAGTGAAATATATTTATCTTGAAGGAAAGATTGACAGGAATTGTTCACAAATAAGGAATGATTTATGTCCTAGAATCTAGAAAGATTAGGAATTTCCCAAATGAAACGCTTCATTACTCAAACGAATTGTATATGTTGTCCCAAAATACTTTGTTACATGTGTCAGAACAATAAATAACATTCTGATCTTCTTCCTCACCAAAAAAATATCAGGATCTCCCAGTGCTTTTTTTTTCTTAAAAAAAAGTGCTGGAACACTCATTTTGGTGGGCGCAGGAGGCGGGGGGCTGGGGGGATGGTGCTGCTGCAGTCACGGGTGTGAGGGGTGTTGGCAGTGGGCTACCCCCTGTGGCCAGAGCTGGCACAGCTGGTGCTGTGGGAGCAGCGGGGCCTGGTCTATATGGCGGGGCGGTGCGGGGTGGGTGGCGGAGGCAGTGCGGGCCAGGCGATGAAGGGCAGCCACTTAGGCGTGCAGGGTGAGGTGACAGTGGCACAGGTCCAGCACCAGGTAGGCCACCAGCCTGGCTGACACAGGTGAGCACAAGGAAGGAGTGCACATGGACTACGCAGAACCCACCTCCCACTACTTGTCCTCTCTTACTTACCTAGTCATTCTGAGCATTCTATGAAAAAAGCCCTGCTTTTATGTTTTAATCTTATGATTTTAAAAATATATTTTTTTCTATTGTAAGTTGCCCCAAACCTCGCCATGTGAATTGCATACAAATATTATATAATTGGTAAATAAAGGTAGAACATATGTTAAATATACATCAAATGATAATATGCTTCCCTACAAAGTCAATTCTTGCTCAGTGACAAACCAAGGAGTTAACCTGGAAAGACAAGAGGAAAATCTAGAAGAGGTCTGTGCAACTTGTAGAAGGGAAAGGCCCACACTGATAAATTAAAAATCTTTGTGGTCTGCAAAGGAATGCTGGTGGGCTAATCAATGATTTGGTGACTAGAGGAGCATCTACAGTGTTGGAGCTTGTGATCATGGTAAGCCATGGAGGCACTAGGCAACATGACTTTCAG
This sequence comes from Vipera ursinii, assembly GCF_947247035.1. Taxonomy (NCBI): domain Eukaryota; kingdom Metazoa; phylum Chordata; class Lepidosauria; order Squamata; family Viperidae; genus Vipera; species Vipera ursinii. The sequence goes on along the minus strand of NC_139514.1, from coordinate 35,446,702 downwards.
GGCAGTGGTGGTGATTTTATTACTTTTTTTTTTAAAAAAAAAGTCTGTGCTCTATCCAAAGGTGCTTGGTAGGCTGCATGTACAGGCCTGGTCTAGAATTTATTTTGGAGCATTCAACTATCTAGAGCAGGCATGTCAAACTCATTTTGTTTGAGGCAACTTCTTATAAAAGAATTGCCATTAATTTGTTTTAATAAAATAATTTAAATCAATTAAAAGATTGTGACTAAACTAAATTTTAACGTACAGATAATACCACCAGAAATTATTCTAGCCTTTTTAATAAATGTTGTTATTGATGTTAAGCTCACTATGGAAAACATCATACATTGTTATGTATATACTAGGTTAATTATTTAAAGACTGAAGTGCAACATAACTAGATTCTAAATAATCTATTTTTCAAAACACACAACAGTCCAAACAGTAAAAGTAAAGTCAAAATTAAGAATATTTCATTCTTAAGAATTGTTTAATTTAAAGTGGTTTAGTTGTAATAGATGATTAAATTCAAAATAGTTTTCAAGAGTATGTACAAAAAATACTATTTTTTTCTAGAATCAGCTAAATTAGACATATTACATTGAGAAAAATGTTTCTCATTTCTTTCCTCTTACCTTTATTGATTTCATTGCAGAGATATTAACATAGGAAATAGATTATTTTGTTATCTAATTTTACCTTCCAAAAGAGAGAAGCAGATGAAAAATGTGAGGTTCTTTCCTGTTGGCTTTTTTGAATTAGCTGTTTTAGATTCTAAAAGTTTAGTTCCTAAAGAAGTAACCCTGTAAATAATTTTAATGTCCTCCTCTAGTGCAAGGTAGGCAACCTTGGCTCTTTTATGACTCAAGGACTTCAACTCCCAGAATTCCTGAGCCAGCATGGCTCAGCTTGGAAACCTCTCCCTTTCCCCTCAGTATGGCTGGCTCAGGATTTCTGGGAGTTGAAGTCCACGAGTCATAAAAAAGGGCCAAGATTGCCTAGCCCTGCAATAGGCTTAGGAAAGCCAATAGAGGGAGGAGATTTTTTGTCGGGAGTTTTTTGCAAAAAAAAAGGTGCCGAAACACCGTTCTGAGCATTCTATGAGAAAAAAAGCCCTGGGATCTCTAATACTCAAGATTAACCATGTTATTTTACTACCTGAAGCAGAAAAATCACAGAACCAATAAAAATGATCAATTTTATACCAAAATCTATCACCTACCTTCCCCAAATTCATTTCCCTGAAGCTTCTGCTTTTCTATTTTATTCTTCTGGTAGATACCTGCCTACTCGCTTGTTTTTGAATTTACTTTATTGGTGATAGTGGAGAACTTTGATATTGCTGCTGTTTTTGCTCTGCCGTGCTATGTGCGATGCTGATCCTGCTTCTAAATCCAAAAAGGCCAATAGGAGAAGTTTCCTTATCCATCTTATTTTGGGAATTAATTGAAATGTGGGAAAGCACAGATGCTACAAGGCAGTGGGGAATGATTGAAGATTGAGAAGCAAAATTTTCATGCTGTACATACCTGCTTAGAACTAAGATATGGTAAAGGACCCTAAATCTCATTCATTAGAAATGCACAGAATTTCTTTTTTTTTCTTTCTCTGTTTTCTTTCTTTTTCTCACACCCTTTTTTCTGTATTTTTACTTTTCAGTTTGTATTTTTGTAGTTTGTATTTTTTTTATTCGTTCCATTGATAATTCTTAATAAAATTATTTGAAAAAAATATCACCAAATTTACAATTACCTCTCCATCAAACTGATTAAAATGGAAAAAATACAGAATAATATCCATAATATGCATTATGTATTATTATACATAATATATGTAATATATTATACATATTTAATAACAGCTAACTAACAAAGTTATGGTCCTTTACATAATTTCAGATTGATTACTAATGCTGTGTTCCACAACCTTGGCAACTTCAAGATATGTATGGATTTAAATTTCCAGAATTCCCAGTTGCCCCAGATTAAGTACACACAAGATGGACTTTAAGGTTGAGAAGCACTGGTCTAATAGATTGTTAACTGAATGGGCATTCCTACCAGGATCCTGGAAGATTATCTATCGCATATAGGCAAAGTTAAAGAGCATAGTTGGCTCAAGGGAGATAACAAAGTGGAATCAACCAGACAATGGCAATGACAGCTGGAGATAATGGGTGAGAAAATGGAATGGCAGATCTCTGATTCCAAGATATAGAGACAGAACAGAAGCATAGCCAGAGAAGGAGCTCTCTGTTTGACCACATGATTTCAGATATTTATGGATCTGCCAGAAATATTAGTTACTAAATCTGATCAAATCAAGGCAACCTGTTAGATTTCTTTTTGCTTTTGGCCTGTAATATGTGATTCTCTTCTAAATGTTGGTAATATGGACCACAGCATCATAAAATGGTACTTAAATGCTGCAGTTGCTGCCACTGCTGCTCATCATCAATCATCATCATAATCCCTCCCCATCGACATCTAAATATCACAAGGCTGTCAAGTTTGCATGATCTGCATTATTATGAGAGAACTTTTCAGCACTTTGTACTGCTTTAAAAATATGTATTTGCTGCCTAAGACATCACACAACATCAAACAATGTTTTCTGCTTCCTGAAACACTTTTCTCTATGCTAAGCCATTGGTTGTGAAGCACTCACCTTCATGTTAGCTGTAAATCATTTTACCATTGAGAGATTCTGTTGGTGTTTAGTTTGGTATTCTTTGTGGTTGAAAGATTATACAATATATTGACACCTATCTTCCTTTTATTTCATACTGATTTATCTTCTCTGGGCCTGATCAATCTTCTGTTTATCTACTCTGCATACATAGTTCTTTGGCTATATGGGTGCTCAGCCTGGAAACTTTCATGATTTCTTTAAGAAGAGGTAAAAGTGATTCAAGGCATCCTTGTTTTCTTCAGCCTGGGATTCTAACTAGATAGTCAATTCAATCTCTTCATGCCATTCTCATACACCATTTGTCACCTTAACATCCATATTCTAAATGCTAATTTTGTTCAATTATCTTGTCTGTGTTGGACCAGTGCATAAAGCACTTATCTGCTTGAGTGAGAAGCAATTTATCTTGCTTTTTAAAATGAAGTATAGGTCATGGTATGGAATTACAATGGGAATAGGGCCAGGAAGAAGCTATCAAATATTAAGTCTTATTCTTCAATAAGTTTTTAATGTAATTATTGTAGTAACTGAGCTTTGTTAGAAGAAATCATCCCTACCAGTACTGGTAAGAAACGATTATTTCTATTATATGAAAGAAATAAGGAGAGTGAATACAAATGGTTAGTAAAAGCATCAGACTGTTCTACTCCCTTTGCAGTAAATAGAGAATGTGCTTTTCAGGCAGTTTCACTGCTTCATAACAGAAAACTTTTTCTGTGCATCATAACTACAATTTTTGTTGTTGTTCTAAATTCATAGTTTAAGTTAGTGTTTATTTTAGTCATAGTTTTCTGAAAAACCATTCTAGCATGTTCATTTATTACGTCAGCCATGCAGCCAATTGTTGGTTTATACATTGTGCTAAACCAAACAAATAACATTATAGTTTAGTTTAATTATTCATTTGGCAATACACATTAAAATTAGTAGATATCAAAGAGTTTATCTCAAATATGATGCAATTCAGACTTACATTTTTCGGTGGCTGTATTAAATAAGTTCCTTTTAAACATTTTTTTTAAAAAATATTACGAATGAAGGCAACTACACATATCTCAGGATAATGTTGCAGGACCCAATCTGGATCAGTCACCGGGACCAGATGTTTAGTCGACTGAGCTTTAGGACTTGTGCTGGATTGCTCTCAAGCAGGGAGAAGTTTTAAATTATTATTTATATTTTTCTTTGTAACTTCCCATGTACAATTCACATTTGAGCCATCCATGAATTGCATGCATGTGGGAAATCATATTCACAATATATGTGACCATTTATAACTGCAATCCTATTGGTGAATATATTGAAGTCAGGCCGCAGATTACTTTTCATCTAAAAAGTCTTTTCAGTTCTGCTTTCCCTTCTATTTCTGAGCTGGAATTACATTTTTGCTGCTCTAGAACATAATGTTAGGGGGTTAGGAAGTTCAACAAATGTATTATTAGTTCAATTATCCAGGTTTTCTCCTCATTAAAAATGGCAAGTTATGACCAGTTCTTCTTCCTGTTTTCAAAAGCACAAATAAACAAGAGTGTTCAGCTCTTCTAATCTGGTCTTCCTGGATATGATTACCAACATTACCACCTTGATTACCAACATAAGGCTTTACCAAATTTCTTCTCTCAGCAACCACAGACAGTTAATTTCTGTTGGTATGTGAAAACCTATATGGAGCTGGGTATTGCAGAATAAAACATTACAGTAATGGATACATCTGGCTGGATGGTTCTTAAATGCTACTGTATAATATTTTGAATCATGTTAAAATAAATCTTGTGACATCAAGGAATTAAACTTTTTTAATACTAAACACTCTTTATACATGTGGATGCTAGAACTTTAAAACAAGGATATGCAGATTACTCATTAATACAATATAGCATATTTTGGAAGTAATAGGAAAATGGATTGAAATGTCAGGAATGTTTATGCAACCAGTAAGCAATGACATATTTGCAAAACTTGTATTTTAGACAAAGCATTGTTATCAACAATAGGTACCTTAGAGGACTTTTCTTGAATGTTTTCTGGGAAGAAATTATGAAAGTTTGTCCATACTACATGTTCATAGTAGCTGATGTTTTAATCTATGTTTCATTTATAGGTTGGAAATGTCCCTTTTTCATCAGGAGTAGGGTCAATTTTGTCTAACAAATTTATAGCCCAATGACTACACTGAATTTCTATTGTTGTAGAGAAAACTGTAGGGACTGTCGTCTCTTGTCAAGTGTCTAGAAGCACCTAGCACCTACAGAAACAACCATCTCTTTCCAACAGCACTTTCCTAAGGTGCATAGCAGTATAGAATTAATTATAGTTGATTATTTTTTACAGCTACTGTATGATTATTCTAGCTTACCTCACAGTAATTTTGAGAGGTTTTTTTGCTTTTTTGTTATGTCAGGAAATTAGTTGGTAATATCTACAAAAGATTATCTCTCCCAGACCAAATATCCAGAATAGTTCAATATATTGTGGCAAAGTAAGTGACAGTCTTTTCCTGATACATGTCAGTTCTGTGTTCTTTCTGCTCTCTTCTAACATACTTTGATTTAGAAGGGTATTTCTCTCTCTCTCTCTCTCTCTCTCTCTCTCTCTCTCTCTCTCTCTCTCTCTCTCTGTCTCCCTCTTTCTTTTTTTGCAATAATCTTGAAACTAAAGGACTCTACACTGAACCACGTTTATAGCTATTTCTGCATATGAAAATTTTAATACTAGTGTTGAAATAACATTATACCACCTAGCATTCTAAGAATGAAAATTATTTATTAACAAATTGATGTGACAAATATTAGAATGTTTGGATGTACTGTAAATCATGATACCCAATGAAACAACTGCTTTGTTTCTGAAATGTACAGTTGTCCCCATTTTGAAGATTCATCTACAAATCTCCAAGCAGTATCTTCACAACTGGTAGCATTTTGCAATTTTAATCCATCATCTTATTTGCTTGCTGGCACATGCCTCAGTAATGTATATTGCATTGTAAAAGGTTGTTATGCCTTGTAAACTTTCACTGACTTAAAAATAAAATATGTACAGATGTTAAGAGTACTTGGAAAACAGAAAACATGTAAAAAAGGGGGGGGAGGAACAATGAAGACAAAAATCCCATTAAGTATCTATTATCTTGCATTAAATTCTTCAAATAGCTAAACTCAAAAACACAATAAGATTGAAAAGCACCAATAGCCTTATACAATTGTTTATAACCAAGTAGCAATGATACAATCTGACATTCTTCACCTCTGGACAGCTATCATTAACATAGATGTCTGTCCTAGCCTGTAATTAATGGATGGATTTGCCAGCATTTAAAATAATGGTGTACAAAGCAGTGCAAAATGTTGTTGTTGATGATGTTGATGATGTTGATGATGAATCTTTGAATGTGAACTGTATATTCTTGAATTATAATCTTTCCTTTTTGGAACAAACATTTTCTATTAATACCTTAACTCATTTTTTGACTGATGTTTGAACCTTGAAATCCTAGGGTAAACATGCAGACCATAAAATATCAGTGCTATTAGGTTTCAAGAAAAGAACATTAGGTGGTTCTTAGATTGACACTGGGATTATGGCAGTGAATCATATAACATTGATGACTCTATGAACTGAAAATGAAGTTCAAGAGACATCATATGAATGCTTCCAAATATTGCCACAAGAGGGAATCCTGAACAAATGATTGAAACAAAGAGGAAGTAGCAAACCTCAGTCACATAAATATGTTCCTTTATTCTATTTGTTGTAAGAAAGCTCTGATTCCTGAAATAAATTAAGTGATCCCCGAAAGGGTTCTTCAGCAACCTGCCTCCTTGGACAGATACTAACTTTATGAAATGACAACGATTCACATTTACGCAAGACAGCAATGCCACGAATGTAATCAGTGTACAATGTAATTAGCAAATCTTGAATCATCAGAAAGGATAGATTCTAACTTAAAAATAACATGCTTTAACACACCATAGATGCCATGATTTTCTATTCCACAGACGTTATATTATTCATAACAGTACATTTTTAAATTGTTTTAATGTTTTCTATATGCTGAATACAAATAATAATATACAATGCTGAAATTCAGAGATAAGATTACCTCAGATGAGTAGGCTTACCCTTTAAAATAATGAGCCACGCAGAGGCTAATAAAAGTTTTGTATAATTGGAAAGGAATCCATGTTTCTTCAGGGGAAGGCCTTCAAAGTTGGTAGTGGAAATAAAGGTAAGATGAGCAGCATTAAATGGATCCTTTCAGTCATATTTTACTAGCTGAGTGTGGAACTAAGACTACTTTGATCAGTCTTGTGTATAAGGTGTGGCAAGTGTGCTCCTATTCTGAAATTTATTAATATCAATTTTTATTTCCACTTATATAAAATTATCCTCTATGTGGTGCCCAGACTAGTTGCAAGGACAGCTGGACCAGGAGACCTTATTCATGTCTTTATCAACTCATAATATTGGATATTGTTATTTGTTCTATCCAGAATTGTCCTTGAGACTATTCAGGTAGTTTGCAAAATATAGTTGGTACAGAATGAAGTAATAGCAAGTACATCATGATTCACCCATCCACATTGCCACCTGCACTGGTTTATTATTTACATCCAGGATTTAAGACCTGGTCATCTGTGAGGCTGCTTTCTTCAAATGGCTTTTGTCCGTTCACTGCCATTGAACAGGCGACGTACTTTGCAACTCTCAGCCTCTAGGAAATGGAAGCATCAGGGACCCAAGCATGTACCTTCTCAAAATCTTTCCTCTGGATTAGTGTACTTCATGATATAAGACTGGCCCATTTCTACTATAATTTCAGAAAGCTGTGAAAATCTTTTTTTATTAAAATCTTTAGGGTGGCTGGAAGTGGTGAATGGTTTTGCAGAAGGAGAACCATTGGTTGTTGTTTTGTTAATTTTATATTTATTTTTGTATTTTACTTCTTTATTGGAATAAATAATTAAGCTACTTGGAGTCATTAGTTATTGGAAGATCATATAAGCCTTCATAACTATGTTTTATGGATCTGAGGCTAAGTAGCTATGGGTACCCAGCACAGATATAAATTGTAGCATATCCTCAAATCAATTACTCCCATGAAACAAAATGCATTTCTTATGGGCTAGACATCCATTTTCACACTCCATATTTAGTATTTAGCCTTATTTTCTATTGTCGCATAAAATCTATATACAGAAAAGAGACATTTTCTGCTTAAATCAAAAAAGACAAATGACCTATTTTTAAAGAACATTTTAGAAACTTCTTCTCTTCTGCCCCTAGAGAACAGTTCTAGAATTAATGGACTTAAATTATATGAAGGTAGATTTTAAATATGTACTTGGAGGTGTGACTTGATGATAAGAGCAGTTGAACAACTGAAATTATTACCAAGGCAAGTCAGTTTCTCTCCCTCTGGTACTCTTCAAGTAGAGTTCGGACAACCATGTGCTGAGAATGCTCAGACCCTCAAGTTTCTTTAGCAATTAATCTGTTGGCCTAGATGACAAACAAGTCTTTATCCAAAACTAATTTTCCTTGATTCCAAGATGTGAGTCTCTAGTATTTTCTGCCCTCCCAGGTAAACCAAACAGAAAACAGAACAATTCTATTTTATTATAAGGTACATTAACAGAATCTTGCAAGTCTGAAAGTGCAAACTTTCCAATACCACTTTTAACTGCTTGAGCCATTAGGGCAGGTCTTTCCTGCATTTCTTTATCTGATCATTAAGCCACTGGAGGTTCCTGCCTCTCTTGTCTGACTGTTTCATAGATAGCATTTCTTCCCTTCTTCACCTCTCCCATTCTTCAAGATCATCCACACATTCCATTATAAATATATCCCTGATTAGGGAAAATGCCAAAGGCAGGAACCTAATTTCAAAAAAAATAGGCTGCCTGTCTTGCAGGACAACTCTTCACTGTCATGATGGTTGATCTTCTCCAGGTTCCTTAAAAGTGAAGATTTATCTAGGATAAAAAGAAGTAAATCTGACGTTTGTAATAATCCTAGTTGTGAATATCTTTTTTTCATCTATTTTGCAACTTGAGGGTATGAAACACAAAATAGAAAACTGTACTTTTAAAAACAATTTAATATTTATGATATTATATTAACTGACTTGTTAAATGTCTAATGTAACCATTTTCACAATACTATATATTTTAAAAATGAGATATTATCCAGCATAAAAATAAAACCCCTGACTAGGTTTTAAAATATTGTTTTGGTTAATAAAATATTTTTCTTTTAAAGATGCTTAAGTATTAATGAAAGGATCACATTTGTAATTTTAAGAAATATTTATCAATGCATTAAATTAAATTTGTTCCAAAAGTAAAATTTGAATATTAATATATAAAAAATATTAACAACATGTTAAGGTTGTGGGTTAAAATTGGGTAAAATAAGTAGCATAAGTACATGAACAGTTTTGCTAAAGCATTTCTTTCAATTTTTCAATATGTAAATAACTATTTTTTCTGTTTGCTATTTCAGTAAAGAAAAACTTCTATTCTTTTTTTAACTTTATGCCAGAAAGATACTGATATCTTGTATGTATTTAAGTGTACAGAAAATACTTTGAAAAACAGATCTGAATGGAGCTGTTATTCTTCTATAAAAGAATCTACTTTCTTCTTATTCTTGTATTAATAAGATTATTGGTGCTCTTGTTCAATCTTTAGTTAGACATTTATCAATAGCTTCACATCTGCCTTTTCTTCACCTCAGGCTTATATTACCAGACAAATATAAAAAGATGCTTTGAAACGTTTGTTTCCAGATTAGAGTCTATTAAAATAGTCCATAGAATAGCACAAGACCAAATGCTACTTCTTCCTTTCTCAGTGGGAACTTGTAATTGTTCAGAAGTGGTATCCACTCTTACCTTTTAAGCTTCATGAATTTCCTTTTAGACCAGACATGTCAAACATAAGGCCCGGGGGCCAGATCCGGCCCGCGAAGTGGTTTCATACGGCCCATGGAGCCATCCTGGAAACAGTGAGGGAACGGCCCCCACTGCCTTGGCCCTGACCCAGAGACCCTCCTCCTGCCAGAGACCCCCAGATCTGTCCCACTCCTGCCCAGGCCCCCATAGGCACCCTTGATGCAAATGATGTAGAGCTGGCCACGCCCACCCAGTAGGCCATACGCACTTTAGCCACGCCCACCCAGTAGGCCACACCCACCCGGCCCCCTGAGGGCAACCACAATGCTGATGCGGCCCTCCATGAAATTGAGTTTGACACCCCTGTTTTAGACAGATGCATTTTGGCCACAGTTTGCAAATATTCAATCCAAACTGTGGGCTAAATTATTCTGTCTTTGGACAATTACCATGTTGCAGTGCCATTACAGATTTTGCCCCTTAAATCAGCCTAGGAATATTTTAACTAAATCAATAAATCAACTAGCATAGCAAAAGCTTAAACATTGGTATATAAAGGAGTGCCAATTCTTTGTTTTCTTTTTAAAAAGAGACTTTCAGCAAGCAATAGACCTGTTTGGAGATAGTTGGACTAAAGTGCCAATTTCACTAGGTGGTTGGGGGTAACAGAAATTAGAAAATAATAATATTTGGAAAGTTAGATCTCCATGAATTCAAACAGCAAAATATACATCACCAAAAGTTTCACAGTGCTTTGGTATAGTTAGGAAGGGACTCACTTTATGACTCCACACTTTCTACTTTTCCTGGTAAAATACGAAAAATTTCATTCCTAGGTTTAGGGTTATTTGTCCTTGAATTTTGAGAGCAAAAGGGACATCACCAATGGATTCATAGTGCTTCTGAGTGCTTAGGAGAGTGCCCACTGGAGAGGCAAACCCACTTAAGGTTAAGGTTAGGTCTCCCTGAATTCAGAAAGCAAAATGGACATTGTCAATGAATTCGTAATGCCACAAAATGCTTAGGAGGTTGCAAGTTTGCCCGATCTACATTTCTTGGTAAAATACATCAGAGAAATACCATTGGGGAAGCAAAGCCACTTAGGGTTATTATTAGGTCTCCATAAATTTGGAAAGATAAATGTACATCACTAATGGATTTGTAGAACTTTGGTGTGGTTAGGAAGGAGCTGACTTTAGAGCTCGCACTTTCTACCTTTCTTGGTAAAATACATAGAAAAATCCCAATGGGAGGGAACCTCTTAGAGTTAGGGTTAGATGTCCCTGAATTTGGTGTTTAAAATGGACATCTCCAAAGGAGTTGAAGCGCTTCAGTATGCTTAGCAAGGCCTTGCCTTTTAAAAATGCCCTATCTAAGATGTTAATTTTATGTTTTTTGTTGGTTCCTTTTTCTTATTTTTCCAATTAGAAAGTTCACATATAATATTTTACTCCATTTATTTTAGCATTACTATTTTTATTGTTTAGTAGCTTTTTGCATATCGCTTACGATGCTTTCTTTTAATAGAATATGTCAGAGTAAAACCTGGAACCTTCTTTTTTGCAAAAAATATGCTATAAGGCAGACATGTCAAACACAAGGCCCAGGGGCCGGATCCGGCCCGCGAAGTGGTCTCATGTGGCCCGCGAAGCCATCCTGGAAACAGGGAGGGAACGGCCCCCACTGCCTTGGCCCTGGCCCAGAGACCCTCCTTCTGCCAGAGACCCCCAGATCTGTCCCACTCCTGCCCAGGCCCCATAGGCACCCTTGATGCGAACGATGTGGAGCTGGCCATGCCCACCCAGTAGGCCATACGCAGTCTAGCCACGCCCACCCAGTAGGCCACACCCACCCTGGCCACGCCCACCCAGCCCCCTGAGGGCAACCGCAATGCTAATGCGGCCCTCAATGAAATTGAGTTTGACACCCCTGCTATAAGGTCTATCACAGAACCTTCTGCTATCTACAGGAGGTATTGTGGTTCTAAACATCCCAAAACCTTCTTTGCAAGATCCGAAAGCTATTATGAAACTTAAAATGCTTGATGCATTGATCACATTGCTACCCCGAGCTAGGAATCTTTCATTATTACTATGCTTCAGCTATGCACTTTAATGTACCTCCTATTATAATATATAAAATTATAATATGTTTCTCATGCCCAACCAAATCATGTAGGTTAGGGTGAAGGATCTACAACAATAATACAAATAATGGTGGAAAATGGTGAAAACTAAGGAAAAATACACAACATTTCTTTAGGTAGTGAGTTGTTGGTTAATATGGATAAGAAAGGTTCCCAAAGAAAATCTTAGCTACATTCTTAGTGTGATGGTTAGAGATGGTTTACGAAGGATCTGTAATGAGCACAATTTTTCTTTAACTAATATAGTTAATAATCAAAATGCTTCACAAGTGATATATTTGCTTGAATCCAGATTGATCAAATGCATTATTTATGAAGATTTGCTGGCTAGATCTCTTCAAATAAATAAGTTATCGTAAGGCAAATACTTAAGAACATTTAGAAGAAAAATAATACAGGTAAGTTCTAAGTTTGTAGTTACATTGACCATAATCACTTTTTAAAAAATTCAAAATTTGTTTTTCCATAGAAAAAAATGTAACATATGCAGTTATGCTAAAATGATTGTTGGATGATGAGGGATTGGCTATTGAAAGTCCATGAAGCTTGAAATAAATAGACATTATTCTCAAAGTTTTCTAATACAAGTTCCATTGTTCTGTAGAAAGAAAGATTCCAGAATTGAAATTCAACTGCAATAAAGAATAACTAATAAAGAATTTTCAACAAGCTCATTGCTATGTATACCATACAGTGGTGGGATTCAAATATGTGAACAACCAGTTCTCTATGTGGATGCAACTTCCAGAAGCCTATTCTGGTCCTGGGCAACAAAAAATTAGCTACGGTTCTGTCAAACTGGTGCAAACCAGCTGAATCCCACCACTGATCCCATACCATTTGGAAGTAATCATGAGATATTAACATAAAACATAGAAATGTTGATACAAATATGTTGGCATTGTATTTGATGAAGATCAAAATGGTAATTAAAATATTTGGAAAGATACTCATCACAAAGAAACAGATCTTTACAATGGATCTTTCAGCTCTGATATTATAACAGAACTTGTTAACTGGTTTGATCATTATTAGAAGTGTCCCTAGTTCTATTTCCTGAACTATTTACTTATTAATCAGAAGACCTGTGGTGCAAAAGGCACCAAACAAAGTTCTGACTACTGAAAAGTATTGTTTTTAATTGACCAGATGCTACAATATTAAATTAAATGCAATGTTTATCTTATTCATACATTTTTATTGTTTTTTATATTTCATTGCATTTTAATGTACTTTATATTCTAAACACCTATAGCCAACATACAGACCTTCCAAGCAGCATTTGATAAAACTTCAATCAATGAGCCTCTTCAAATACAGAACCAAATCAAAGTAATAGTTTAGTTTAAACCATCAAAACAGGGTTGTATTACTTTGATCCAGATCATGTAATGTCTATTTTCTGTTTCAGCTGGTTGAAGTGAAACCGGCTTCAAAGCTCTAAATCAGAACAGTAAATCAATTGTAGAGATTAGAAGCATTGTTTCAAATCAGATCATTATGACAATCTGCATCAGAGTACTACTTTAAACTGAATCATAGTTAAACTTTATATGACCAATATATTCTCTTTGTTTCTTCTTTATTTATCAAATATAAGCCTGCTGCAGTCACAAAATAAATAAATAGTAAATTACTAAAACTATATTTAGCTGTATATGTATTGGACACAGAACAAGTCATGCTTAAACCACTGATATAATTTAAGGGATTAAGGTAAATCCCATTAATGTAAAATGAACCCATTGTAAATATGACGATGTAACCAGTAGTAAATGAAACATACATTATCAGGAATGAATGGGAAACAATAGAGGCAGTCTTGAAGGTCCTACCTTACTTTCACACCACTTTTTAGATACAACTGAAAATAACAGCATACTGTAGTATCTAAAATGCTATTGTAAGAGATGATGTGCAATATAATTGGTGAAATGCTATTTAAATTTAATATAACATGATTGTGCTATTAAGTGATTTTTTTAAAAAAGGATCCCTTCTTTATTCTACAGTTCATAATTATCCTCATTCATACATATTCTCCACACTGAATATATTTTGCATTATGTTGTTTTTATAGAGCCCTAAAATGCCTCAATAAGCTATGTAGAAGGTTTTTGTTTCACACCTTTTGCTTCCAAAAACGAATGTAAAAATCAATTTCTATTGTTTCTCAATATGCCTACAATGAATGTTCTGGTGGCAATGAAATATGCCTGGGCTTCATGTTTGTATTCAATCCTCCCTCTCAACAGTTTTTTAAAAAGAGGTCTACTCTATTACTAAGACAAAAGAAATTGTTGCCAAGTAACTAGAAATAGTATCCAGCACATACCAATATATCCTGAGTAGCATATTAAATCAAAACCCTCTTTCAAAATCATTTTTAAGGTCATCTCATATGTTAAGGGTGCTTAAAAGCTCAAAAATTACCAACTGGAAGTAGGTTTTACACAAGGAAGCCCCTTGCAAGGTGAATCTCATATCCCAGGGGTCTTCAAACTTGGCTCTTTTATGACTTGTGGACTTCAACTCCCAGAATTCCTCAGCCAGGCATGCTGGCTGAGGAATTCTGGGAGTTGAAGTCTGCAAGTCATAAAAGGGTGAAATTTGAAGACTCCTGTCATATCCAATAGCTAACTCAAGTTCAGTTTTCTATCATTACTTTTCCACAAAACAAGTTAGGGATTGTCTAGTTTATACTTGTACATTTGATTCCATATATTTCTTTGCATGTATTTTTGCTAAATAACACCCTGTCATTATCAGCTGATGTCTTCTAACATGTCTTCAACATGTCTGAAATGTATATATTTTTCTAAGGTATTGTCTATAACCTTTAGTCCTGTGCCATATACAATTCTAGTCAGGATAAAAACAACCTAGTCATTAATAAAATATTAACAAGTATCAAGCTGAGTCCTAAACTTTATAGTACTGTGCCACACTCAATGTCATATAAATAGACTTCAATTAACAAACAATCAGCAACTGTTCAATCAGTTGCTGGTTACAATCAGTGGTGAATCAGTGGTGGTTACAATAAGTCTTTAAAGTTCCAGCTGTGCCAATATGTCTGTAGTAATGGGATTGTGATCTGGACACTAGACAATTGGCTGACACCTACAATCGTTGCAGCATCCTAGAGTCATGAAATTGTGATTTGTGACTTTCCCTGATGGCTTCTCATAAGCAAAGTCAGTGAGGAAGCCGGCAGGGAAGATTGCAAGTTGCTTAGGTAAATCTTCCCCATTTCCCCTCAGCCCTTCTGAACTTGTGCCATGCTATACTGTCTGCCCACACACCCTCACACACCCTCACTGAGCCTTGCTCTGCTTGTGGCATGCCTCCCCTGCCACTCACACAATCTTCCTGGCCATTCATGCTCTCTCGTGCAACCTTCCCCATCTGGCTGGAGCCACTCCAAGTTCCATCATCCTTATGCTGTGCTTCCCCATTCTTTGCACCCACCCTGACCATTCATGTATCCCCATGTACTCTTCCTCATCCAGAAGCAGCCCCCCAATGCCCACTGCACTTACACCATGCCACCCCTGTGGTCTTCAAGCCTCACCGTACTTGCACCATGCTTGCCAGGCTTTTTGCATATCCTTCTCAGCTACTTGCAGACCTTTCCCAACCAGAAATCAGCCACCCCAAATCCCACCATGCTCATATAGGCCATAGGCCATAGAGGCTAGACAGCCACTTGTCTGAAATGGTATAGGTTTTCTTCCAGCTCTATTCTGTTCTATTCTATTCTATTCTATTCCTGGCCATCTGCACAGTCTCTTGTTCCCTGTCTTAACCAGCAGCAGCCGTTTGCTTGTCTGTGGCCTGCTTGCAAGCTGCCTCAGATTTCAACTTCCTGTCAGCTTCTCCATTATCTTTGATAATTAAAAACCATCAGTAAGTTGTGAAGAGCTTCTTGATTAATGTTCTACGATCTTAATGATGGCAATAGGTACTGCAAGAAACTCTAAATGATGAAGTCACATTATGTCATGTTTCATGACCGCATCATTAGTGATGGCAATTCTGCCCCGGTTGCCACTGGAGGACTATCTGTACTCCAATTTATTAAGGAACTAATGATAAAAATTCACCGAATACAACTTTTGAGCCAGATCTATCCTTGCTTAATGGTCATACTTTCTAGCTCATAGTTAACTATTTTTTTAATTAGAATGTCATTAATTAATTGGACAAATGCTTTGTTAGAATCAAGGTACTATTATATTTATAGCTATTCTTAATTTACCAAAGTTATCTGATCAACGATGAAATAAAATTAGCCTGGTTAATCTTGTTCTTAATAAATCCTTGCTTATAGTACATCTGGTAATTACCACATCATTGTTAGATTGCTTTCAGATCACTTACTCTATGATCTGCCATAGAATCTTTGCAGGTAAAGATTAACTGATAAAAATTTCAAAGTGTAGAAGCATGGATTATAAAATATCAGCTCAAGGTGTATATCCCTATGAGTTTAAATTTCAATGTGTTTTTATGTGCTTTAGAAATGCTAGTATCTGTATCATTTGTCTAAGTAGGATATATCCTGACCTTCATTTTTAACAAGCCATGCTTTTTTAAAATTTTGTTTTATGTTGCCTTTAGAAACAGATAATTGTTTGCTGCTTAAAGCTTACTTTTGTTTATTATCAAAACAGTCCACCTGTTCTGCCCAGATGGTATAATCTTGGTCCCTGTTCATTAATTAATAAGGATTTTCAGTTGTTGGAAATTGCAGAAATAGCTGAAACTATTCTTTTAGTTGTTGTTTTTTTACTTTTCTTTGTTTTGCAGAAGTCATGGACTTTACTTTCATCTGACCGGCATCCATTATAATACTATTTTTTAATGATGTGTCTTATTATTTTTCCTAATACTTGGGAAAGGTTCTTCCACAATTGATAGATGTGACAGCAACTTTAACATAATTTTTATTAATTTTTTTTAAAAGTAAGATACAGACTAATATAAAATAAGAAAGAAAAGACAAAGAAAAGTAAAAGTAAAAAAAAACAAAAATAGAAAAGAACGGAAAAAGATACAAAGAAGCAGCTTCCAAATTTCTTTAGAGCAGTTATAAATATAGTTATAAATTTATCTCTATTGTCAACATAACTCTCTCTTTTCTAATCTATAATATATCCTGTCTAATCATTGGAACAAGAAATAACAAGTTCATTTTTTAACATTTTCAGCAACAGCCAATAGTCAATAAGGAGTTTCCACTCAACAATAAACATAGATAGTCTTTTCTCCAATCAAATAAGTCAATTTAGCCATATCAGAAAGTTCCATCACCTTCAAGCATTCCTCCATTATGGGTAGTGCTGAATATTTCCATCTTTGGGCATACAATAATCATGGTGTACTTATTATATACAAAAACAATGTTCTATAACTTTTTTTCCAACTGTCCAGCACTCCCTAAAGAAAAATCTCGTATTTATTTTAAAGGTATTTCAATCTTTAAAACCCTCTAAATCAATCCAAAATTTTCTAGCTCTTTTACATGTTCATCAAACATGATAAAATGTCCTTTCTTGTTCACATTTCAAACATAAGTCTGAAGTACTTTCATACATTCTAGTCAATTTCTCTGATGACACATGTTGATTCCTAAAAATTCTCTTTAATATTAAAATTTAGTGTAAATTTCAGCCCTTTCATTCACATATTTCCCCATTATTCAATTTGTATATTATAACCAAAAATTTTAGCCATTTTATCATATATTCTTTTAGTTCTTAATAAATGTTTATATATTTTAACAATTACACATTTATCATTAGTACAGTTCTATTCAAACTTATTCTTACTGCATTCAAAACCTTGGATTATTTTATGTATATTATAACTTTTTAATTATAAATAAGAGAAAAATTAACAACTCTATTCCTCAGACATCAATTTTCTTAATTTTAGGTTACATTATCCTTAATACAATTCTAGTATCACGGGATAAGTGAGGCATTTCTGTTTGCCTATTAATTGTTGTATATAAAATACTTCTTGTTTTGGGCACAACCTGGGTTTGTATCAATTCCATATTCTCAATATGGCACATCTAACATAATTATTTTTTTAAAAAGTCTATCTCATTCAAATCTCAGGTCATGAGCTTCTAATCCCAAATGTCTTCTGTTTTTCAGCAAAATCTACTCTTTCATCCAACCAAAACAGCAAGTTGTAAAGTACAAGTTAAATTAGATAAACCCAATTCTCCTATCTTGTAACACCTTATGTCTATTTTGTTTTTTCTTCCCTGCACACAAACGTTCTTCCACTGTTTAAATGGTGTATTAGTTGCCAAAAAAGATATTGCCTGAAACAAAGACATTCTAGGCAAGGGAAACAAGAAAGAAGCCTCCACAAAGGCTATAGGAATCCTATAGTTGGCCATACCCCACAATGACATAAAGTTGGCTAATTCTTCTACAATGCCAGTCAGACAATCCTTGTTATCTCTTGGCTTAAAACATATCACAATGAGAAGACTTCAGGAAAACAGTCCTCTTAAGGACTTAACATATAGAAATCTTGGACCAGTCATCCAAATAATGCAAATCAACATAGAGGGAAGAGCTAAGTGCCTATATCCAGGGCTTTTTTTCTCATAGAATGTTCAGAACGGAGTTCCGGCACCTTTTTTGGATAGAACCTTATAGGGTAGGCAAGGCGGGTTTATGACATGTGTGAGTTCTGGCACCTTTTTCTTTTACAAAAAAAGCACTGCCTATATCTATCAAGGATGTCCCTATAAAATGATATTGTCTTAATTGCTATTCAGAAAACATGCATGGCAGATGAAGACCAGTTATCTAACAGAGGAAGAATCCCAAGTTATGAACTCCTAGCTGCAACATTTGACCATACAAATGGGGTTCTATGTATGTATGAAATATAGATGAGAATGCATCTTGTGTGCCACAATTGCTAACAATGACATTCATTCCATTGTAGTCAAGATAGGACATATTGCAATTTCCAATGTCTACAAACCTTCTTCTGACAAATGGCCACCACATGTCCTCCAACCATATTCTCACCAATCTGAATACCTTGGCAATTTTAACAACCATTATGAACAGTGGAGGTTTCCTGTTAATGATCCCAATGGAGAAACTTTGATCCTGTGTGCTGAAGAACATAACTTTCTAATTACTAACAAAATGACCTATGATAATTCTCTAGGAATTCATTTTTTTGAATCTAACTCTAGGTTTCTTTTTTTGCCAGTCGGGTTTCCAGTAATTTTGTTAGTAATTAGTGACTTATTAGGACCTGAAATAGAAAATATTTGTGAGATAGAATTAAAATGTGTTTAAGTATTTATTAAGCTTATTCTAAATACTATAAATTTATATATTGATATAATGGAAATCTGGCTTATGAATCCTATGTTTGATGTTAAAATTTTGGTTATGTATAAGTAGAAGTAGATTGATAAATATAGACTCTCTGATTGGTAACTTGTGATGTATTAGGATATGAAGTAAACAATGTTTATTAGGTAGAAGCTAGCTATTTAACTATTGGTGTATGTTAGATGATACAGTCTTTGGTGTAATAAGATAACGGAACTTTGGGTTGTGAATACTACTTGGGATGTTAAAGGTTAAACTTGGATACTATAATTAACATTAAAATTAGAAAAAATTTAATAACAGGATATAGATATACCTTATCAAAATTGGATTGACAAAATCTTCTCTTATTGACCATGCTATTCCTAGAAATTTGTTAGTTTAAATATGTTGTATTGAATGTTGAGGGAAATAGAGAAGGATGTTATGATAAGGTAACCCGAACTATGTATTGAAAACTCTGTTACTCAATTGATGACTACCCAGGTATCATGATGCTTTCTAAATATATTGGTTGTAAATTGAAAAACTAATAAAACTTGGTTTTTTTAAAAAAAGAACATATCTTTCATCTTATTTTTGATGTTAAAGATTAATGCACTTTCAGATCAGCAGCATGGAGATGAAACTACAACCATGATCTATGTGTTGTGTCCTCTAACAATATTTATATACCTAACAATGTCACAAAGGGTCATCTCAGACTTCCCCCATAGTCAATATCACCCAACCACAATAGAAATTTGAGCAAAATTTCCAATAGTATCTTCTACCGCTTGCCCATGCTGGAACTTTAGAAAAAGAAAGAGGCCTAATTTTTCTAAACAGCTTCATAAATACCTGGGTTGGATCTCTTTCATAAATGATAACTACAAGAGATAATATGCTTCCATATTGGTTACTCATGATAGAATATTATCCTTCAAAAAACATCTCAAGACTGCAATCAAAGAATAACATCCTGCAAAAGTTGTGTGATCCTATCTGGAGTTCATCAGCTTCCACCTGGCAATCTTCAGCTCTTTGCCTTGTTTTTTCAAGAGCAGAATATTGCTCCTCAGTCTGGATGAGTAGCAGCTTATATAACTGCTTATATAACTCATTTTAAGGAGTCTAAACCAGTCTGTTTAGCATGTGATGCATCTCCTTATGGGGTGGGGGCAGTCTTGAGTCATTTAGAAAAGAATGGAACACAAGTCCCCATTGCATTTTATTCAAGGACACTGTCCTCTGCTGAGCGTAACTACACTCAAATTGACAAAGAGGCCCTAGCCATTGTAGCTGGAATAAAAAATTCCATGACTATTTATATGGCAGAGACTTCACGGTCTTTACAGACCACAAACCACTGTTGGGACTTTTCATAACAAACAAACCCCCCACATATTTTCACCAAGAATGTTGAGATGGTCTATTTTTTATCTGCATACACATTTAAATTGATTCACAAACCTGATAAAGAAATGGGCCATGCTGATGACCTCAGCAGAATCCCACTGCCACTAAGAGAACCAGACCTGGCCCCTGCGGCCAGAATTCTGTCCATTCAGGACATGCCAGAATTTCCCCTCCATGCTGGGGACATAGCTGCAGAAACAGCTACAGATAGAACACTGAGTAGAGTGCTCTCATGGGTACACATGGGGTGGTTGGATAAAAGCCCAGGCTCTGAGTTTCAGAGTTACTTTGTCAGAAGACACAAGCTATCAGCCCACAAGGGGTGCATCCTTTGGGGAAACAGAGTCATAATCCCCTCGTCACTAAGAGATAGGGTCTTACAGTCATTACATGAGGGCCATCCAGGCATTGTCAGAATGAAAGCCTTAGCAAGAAGCTACCTATTCATGTCTTCCAAAATCTTGAACACAAAAGACCACTTCAAATTGTCAAAGGCCTTCTCTGCATCTAAGAAGATCAATGAACCTTATTTTTTGTTATGTTGGACCAAATATTCCAAAATGTCTGACACATTTCTAACATTGCCCTTTAACTGTTTTTAAGTAAAAATCCCCATTGATTCTCATGAATAAATTCTTGTAAAATTATTTTAGCCTATCAACTAGAATTGTTGTAAACAACTTGTAATCATTGTATAGTAATGTTATTGGCCTATAGTTTCTTGCTAAAAGTTCCCCTTTAGGAATTAATGCCTAAATATAAGTATAGAGATATAAAGGTAAAAGATAAATATAAAAGATCAATATAAATATAAGATATAAAGAGCCAGTTTAGTGGGTAATGTACTAGGCTAGAGATAGGGAAACAGTGAGTTCAAGTCCCATCCCAGCCATGAAAGCCAACTGGATGACCTTAGGCCAGTCACTCTTTCTCAGCCAGCCCACTTCACAGGATTATTGTTGGGAAAATAGGAGGTAGAATATATGTTGGATATGTTTGTTGCTATGAATGAATGAATAAATGAATGAATGAATGAATAAATAAATAAATAAATAAATAAATAAATAAATAAATAAATAAATAAATAAATTTTATTTATATTGTCCTCTTTCCAAATCACTGGCATCCTTCTTCTGTATAGGATAGAATCCATCATATTTTATAAAAGTTGTAAATGTTTACCTTTAAAATGTTTGTAAGAACCTGATAATCCATCTGGTCCATTTTTCCTATTTAATTTTTTTATAGCATTAGAAACTTTTCTTCTTCAATATCTGTCTCTCAAAATTGGTAAATTTTATTTCTTTAGATATTCATCTATTTTCCTCTAGAAAGATGTCACTCCCTCTATAGAAATTGGAATCATATTGATGAAATGCTTTTTGCTTGGCCACATTGGCTATTTATGCAGGATATCCCTCTTGTAACTTCGATAGCATTTTTTTCTCAATTTATATGCTAGTCACTTAACTGGTTTATTTGAAAGCACTTTTTTTGCTTTACATAATTCATTTCTATTTCCATTTCTCTTACTATCATTTGGCCTTAATTTTATTTGAAGATACCATTTGTGGCTTCTTTTTTTCTATCACTCCTATACTTTCAAGCTAGCCTAGTTTATGTGACTTTTTGAATATATTTCACACATCTCTGAACATGAATTTAGATTAGAAGATTCTTACTGCAGAGAACATTAAGGAGTTGTTCTGTGGTTTTCACTGGCTCCTAGTAAATTCCCCAAAGTAGAAGGGATGCTTTAAACAAATAATATAATCAGTTTAGACTTGTAATTATGCCAACATAAGAAGACATGTGACAGGCCTCTTACACTGTAACTCTTACTTCTTGTTTTTTTTCCCCCTAGATCAGCTTTCCTTAACCTGATGTTGGCAGAAACATGTTACCAAGCTGTTTAGCAGGCTGCAGACTCTTCCATTTTAAAAATATGTTTGGGAGGAGCAAGTTGATTTGAGGGAGATAACTCAGTAAATGAAAGGGGCTATTATAAGTGGTGGGATATTATCTGAATGCTTCAGTTTTATTGCTAATTGAATAGGCTTTGTATTAACAATGATGCAATAAAATACAGACAGTCCTCAAAGTTAGAACACTGGAAAAGTGACTTATGATCATTTTTCACATTTACAATCTTTGTAGCATCCCCATGATCATGATAAAAATTTAGATGCTTGGCAGCTGGTTCATACTTATGACCGATGCTGTTTTCAAGGTCATGTGATCATCTTTTGCAACCTTTTCACAAGCAAAATCAATGGGGAAGCAAGATTCACTTAACAACCATGTTACCAACTTATCAATCGCAGTGATTCACTGTGGAAAGAAAGGTTGTACAATGAGGCAAAATTCACTTAACATATGTGTTACTTAACAGCAGAAATTTTGAGCTCAATTGTAGTCGTAAGTCGAGGACAACTGCAAAATGTTCATAGTGGTATATTACATATATTAAGAAAACAGCAATAATGGTAATTGGGTTTTTTTTACTTTACTTTTGAGGGGGGAGTTGGAATACTTGTCTAGATCACATTACCTATATGCACATACTCTACATACATGCATAATCATCTTTCATCCTATTCCCTATTACAAAAAGGCGCAATCAGAATAAGTCAAAGAAATTAAAGGGATGATAGAAGAAAAGGAAATATAGCTAAATCTATTTTATGCCAACATCACACCATTTTTCTGTGCAAACTATACTCGATTGCACCATACCTCTATTTTCCATTATACATTGCCTTTGTTTTTCTTACCTCTTTTTTCTGAAGATCTTCATCAACTCAACTGAATCGTAGCTTTTTGGGTCTTCCTTTATTTTTGATCCATTTATTCTTCCTTCACTGTTTGCAATTGGATCTTCATTTATTCTACTTAGTATATGAGAAAATAACCTCAACATATTTATTTCCTACCTCACTTCTACCACTTGCGGTTAAGTCACATTCATTCATGACCAGTTTAATCTTGAAGTTTTATTCTCTTTTATTTCATTCTCTATTTTTATCATTTTACCTCATACACTTTTAAGTACTTTTCATTTCTATTGTATTCCACTCTGCTTTGTTAAAGTACACATTCTCATCTGCTTGTTCTAGCTTTTTACCATTTCTGTATAAGCTGAAATGATATATTTTCTTTTTCTTGTAAAACGTAATTACTTTAGTATTTTGATGCATTTATTTTTATATGCATATTCCTCTACCCATCATCAATCTAGCATTTTAATAAGGTAAAGGTCCCCTTCCCATCCGTGTCCAATTGTAGGGGGCAGTATTCATTTCCATTTCTTAGGTGAGGGAGACAGTGTTGTATCAAACCATTTCCATGGTCAAGTGGCCAACATGCCCAGATAAATTTATTAATAGCTTTTTGCCACTCATTTAAATTTGCATCTTTCTTAAGTATTGGTATCATTTGAAACAAAAATAAAAATTGAAACAAAAATAAAAATTTACTATTTCAAATCCTGTTGATTTTTCTAACGCTTCTCTTTGTTTTATGGTCATATTTTTGTTAATATTTTAGTTTTTTGCTTATTAACTTTAAATCCAGAAACTTGTCCATATTGTATTATCACATCCAATAATTCTAAAACCGATTGAGTAGGTTGACTTAAAGTAACAACCAAGTCATCTGCAAATGCTCTCAATCTATAATCTTGATGCCTAATTTTAATTCCCTTTATCTTATTTGATTCACGTATTTTAATCAATAATATTTGCAGTGTTAAAACAAACAACAATGGTGATAAAGGGCATCCCTGCCTTGTTCCTTTTTCAATTTTACAAATTTCTGTTAAATTACCATTAACAATTATTTGTGCCATTTTCTTTTGATATATTGCTTTAATAGCCTGTAAAAAATAATCCCCAATTTCCATCTTTTCTATTACTTTCAATAAAAAATGCCAATTCAATTGATCAAAAGCCTTCTCTGCATCTAAAAATATCAATGCAGCAGACTTGGTTGTTTCTTTCCAAATATTCCAATAAATTAACAATTTGTCTTACATTGTACTTCATTTGTCTACCAGTTATAAACCCTGATTGATCATTATGTATCACTTGTTGCATTATATTCATTATTCTATTTGCCAATACTTTAGCAAATATCTTATAATCAGTGTTTAAAAGAGATATTGGTCTATAATTCTTTGGTTAATATTTCTTTTAGCCATGCCCAAATCATTTGCCAAAATCTTTGTGACTTGCTACAGGACCACCACGTATGAAAGTATGTACCTAGTTCTTCGGAGCACTTCCAACATTTGGGAGATACTGTCTTATACATTTTGGCTAAACGGGCTGGAGGAAGATGCCATCGATAGAACATTTTGAATAGGTTTTCTTTGTAAGATGAAGCCAATGTTATTCTTTTATTTCTGTCCCAGAGCGTTTGCCATGTATCAAGGTCAATGCCATGTCCCAGATTTTTAGCCCAAGTCAACATAGGGTCCTTCACTTGTTCCTCGAACAACTTGTATCCCAGAAGCAGATTATATAATTTCTTTATCTGTTTATTATCTGGGCCCAGTAATATTTTGTCCAAGGTCGTTTCCTGGGTATTTATCCCCCATTCTTTTTTATCCTTCCCGAATCTTGATTGAATCTGTAAATAGGCCCACCAATCTAGTTTTATTCCTCATAAATCTAATTCATTTCTAGACTTCAATTCCCCCTCATCATTCATGATATTCTTATATGAAATTATGTTGCCCAAATCAAATAGATTTGGGTAAACAATCACTTCGAGAGTGGATAGCCAGACTGGTACTTTAGTATAATTGTGAGTTCTAATTTTGTTCCAGATGTTAAATAATGCTTGCCTAATCCGATGTTTTTGAAAGTGTGAAAATAATCCTTGTTTCTCAGTCCATAAAAGGTGTGCCAACCAAATTGTAAATCATGACCTTCTAAAGTCAGTAATCTTCTATTTTTCAAAATTATCCATTCTCTAATCCAATTTAACGCCGCGGCATGGTAATATAACTCCCAGTCTGGCAATCCAAAAACCCCGTTTTCCTTTGTATCCTGCAAGTATTTCATTTTGATTCTTGGTTTTTTCCCTTGCCAAACAAAATTTAGTGATAGTTTGTTCAGATTTTGAAAGAATTTGGAGTCAAGTTGTATTGGAATATTTTGGAACAAGAACAAGATTTTGGGCAGGACATTCATCTTGATAACCACAATTCTCCCCAATAATGAAAGTTTCAGGTTTCCCCATCTTTCCAAATCACCTTTTATTTGTTTCACTATTTTATCATAGTTATCTTCTTTAAGTGAGGTGCATCTAGCCGTGATATTGATTCCTAGGTATTTTATTTTTTTGACTATTTCTATGTCCATAATTCCAGCCAATTTTTCTTTTTGTTTATTAGTCATATTTTTAACAATCATCTTGGTCTTATGTCTATTTATTCTCAATCCAGCAACTTCACCATATTTAATTAATTCTTCCAGTAATTTTGGTCCCGTGTGGTATGGGTCCTCCATGATGAAGACCAGATCATCTGCAAATGCTTGGAGTTTAAAAGTTTCCTTTTTAATAGCTAATCCTTTTATCTGTGGGTCATTTCTAATTGTTCTCGTTAGGACTTCTAGTGTCAGTATGAACAGCAGTGGAGATAAAGGGCAACCTTGCCGTGTTCCCTTTTGGATTTGAAATTTCCTAGATGTTTCCCCATTAATAATTACTTTTGCTTCCTGGTTGGTATAGATTGCCCTAATTATGTTTATAAATTTTTCACCCATATCCATAAAATTGAGTTGTTGATATAAAAATGACCATTTTACATTATCAAAGGCCTTCTGGGCATCTAGAAATAGTAATGCCATCTGTTGTCCGCTGTGTAGTTCGTAATACTCTAATGTATCCAGTATTACTCTAATATTATGTTTAGTTTGCCTCTTAGCAAGGAAGCCATTCTGGTCTACATGTATAAAGTCATTCAGGAATCGTTTAAGTCATTCAGCTATGATTGATGTGAATATCTTATAATCCGAATTGAGTAGTGATATAGGTCTATAATTTTGAATTGATGTATGATCAGTATTGTCTTTCGGGATGAGAACTATATTTGCCTCAGACCAAGATTTAGGCGTTCTTGCATCTTCTAATACCGCATTAAACACCTCCAGTAAGGGTTGTGCTAAAATATTTTGTTGTTCCTTATAGATTTCTATCGGGAGACCGTCAGGACCCGATGCTTTATTGTTTTTTTTTGTTGTTCATTAATGGCCTTTATCACCTCGGACAACCTAATTTCTTCGTTCAGCATATTTCTGATTTCCTCTGTAACCTTAGGTAATTTAGCTTTTTGGAAACATTCCTCCACTTTCTCCACATTTACCTGACTATCTTCTTTGTATAATTGCTCATAAAATTCCTGGGCTATAGTTTTTTTCTCCTCTTCCTGATAGTGTATTCTGTTCTTGAGTAACCTTAGGAATATTCACCTCTTGTAAATATTTATCTATATCTATACTTTGAATTGTATCACTTGCATATAATTTAGAATAAAATTCTGAAAATACCTTTCTGATAATATCTTGTTGATAAACCTTTTTACCTTTATATTCTATTTTCTCTATCATCCGAGACTTTTCTTTTTTCCTTAACAAGTAAGCTAACCATCTACCTGGCTTATTAGCGTTATAAAAAGTATTATGATTAGTGTATCATATATTGGTTGCCACCTGGTCTGCTATCAACATATTAAACTGCCCTTTCAATAAGTTAATTGTTTCTTTCACTTTTTTATCAGCTGGGTTCAAGATAAGTAACCTCTCCTTCATCTTTATTTCCTCTTCTAACTCCTTTCGCTTTTGTTCCTTTTTAGGTCTATACTTGATATTCAAATGTATTAGGACTCCTCTCATATAAGCTTTACTTGCATCCCAAACCATTTCAATCGAGGTGCCCTTATGCATATTCGTTACAAAAAATTCTTTCATTTGTTTTCTACATTCATTCACAATTTCCTCATATCTAAACAAATTTTCATTTAATCTCCAAGGTCTTCTATCCCTTTTCTCTTGAACCAGTTCCATCCACACTGGACTATGATCCGTTAATGTTCTTGGGCATATCTTAATTTTCTTCACCCTAGAAAGAAAATTATTGGTAATTAGTATAAAATCAATCCTTGAAAAACATTGGTGCCTATCTGAAAAAAATGTAAAATCCCTCTCTTCCATATTTCACTCTCTCCAAATGTCTCCCAATTCCAGGTCATCCATAAGCTAAAAAAAAGATCTAGGCAGTTTTGTACCGTTTGATATTCCATTAGAAGACCTTCTTTTGTCTTTTCCTGTGTCCAGAACTCCATTCCAATCTCCCATTAAAATACAAGATTTATAATCCCATTGGGTTATTCTGTCACATAAAAGTTTATAAAATTTTTCTTGATGTTGATTTGGTGCATATATTCCAACCAAAAGTATTATCTTTCCTTCTATTATAAGTTCAATTGCAATATATCGTCCTTGTGCATCTGCCTCAATTAATTTAGCAGTTAGATCTTTCTATAAGTATATAACTACTCCATTCTTCTTATCCGGGGCAGATGCAACAAAATGTATTCCCAATCTGGAATTTGTCCTTGTCTCAC
Source organism: Vipera ursinii (assembly GCF_947247035.1). Lineage (NCBI taxonomy): Eukaryota > Metazoa > Chordata > Lepidosauria > Squamata > Viperidae > Vipera > Vipera ursinii. The sequence continues at coordinate 35,418,575 of NC_139514.1, read as the reverse complement.
TTTTGATATGTCAAATCAATTGCTAAACATTTCATTTATTCTCAGAAATACTTTAATTCACATACTTTTGTTCATATTCAATAGCCAATATTCAACTGTGTTCATGCAAAATATTCCATAACTTAAGCCAATTATTTTTATCATATACCTTCTCTAGCAAACATACAAAAAGTTTCTTTCACATATTCATTTATTCTAAATGATCTGTTAAGAACAAAAATCAGGCCTGCACATGTCTGTCTGGAACAGAGCCACTTTTCACTATTTTAATTTTGTTCCTTGTCATCTCTTATATCCTTTCAGTCAGAATTCTGTTAACATCTTCTGTGACACACTTAACAAATCATTCAGTAGACAACTAAAAGGTTTTTGAATTAATTTGAACACCTGTGAGCAAGTATGGCTTCCTTTTAGTGCAAGGATTATAGGGTAGGTAGTCCCCAGGGCTTTTGTATTTGTGTACTGTGTTTATATGTGGTTGGATGTACTATGCATGTATAAAGAAATTTAATGCTGAAGAAAACAGGATCCCCGCATGAAAGAAAAAGTGCATCTAAGGACTCCAAAGGGAGAAAGTAGAATTAGAAAACAAGATCCACAGAGCAGAGCGGCTATATATTTATCACCTGCAGATGTCCAGAGCTTGGTAGCATCTCCAGCGCAGTACAACACGGTGTGACAGAGAACCAGCTTTCCAAAAATGTAAAGAAATATAGATAGATAGATAGATAGATAGATAGATAGATAGATAGATAGATAGATAGATAGATAGACAGACAGACAGATAGACTGATAGACCAGACCAGACCAGACTAGACCAGACCAGACCAGACTAGACCAGACCAGACCAGACACTTGGGCACTGTAATTTTGGGTCTCAATGAAGCTTTAGTTCTGATATTTCTTCTCTAGAATTTCTGGGCATTGCAAAGAGCAATGCTTTTGAACATGGAACAAAATACTCACCCTTAATTATTTATATAAAATATCATGGTGGGAAGAAAGGAATTAGATTCCGCTAATCAGAAGATATGGTTTTCAGTCAGAGGTTGTGAACTGATATCTCCAATCATAGCATATTTGGAGAAATTATGGGATGAATTGGCTCTATGGCTCAAGATTGCCCTGAATCAAGCACTTGGTAGCCAACTACAACTGAAACAAGATTTTATTAAGTTACAAGTTGCAAAATTTTCTAAAGAATAGGTTACAGATTGACAAGCACAATTGATCAAATTTCCAGAGTTAAGCAAGTCAGTTGTTAAGTGAGTTTTGCCCCATTTTATGAACTTTCTTGCCACAGATGTTAAGCAAATCACTGCAGTTGTTAAGTGAATCATGCGGTCATTAAGTACATCAGGCTTGTCCACTGACTTCGCTTGTCAGAAGCCAGCTGGGAAAGTTAAAAATGGTGATCACATGACCCCAGAACAATGCAATTGTCATAATTGGGAGTAGTGCATCCGTCCTTGCTCAACTTGACCTCTCAGTGGTCTTTGATACCCTTCACCATGGTATCCTTCTCGAGTGGCTTCAGAGGTTGGGAGTGGGTGGCTCTGTGTTGTCCTGATTCACTTCCTTCCTTTGTTCTTAGTTGGTGCTGATAGGAAGTGAGAGGCCCAGCCCTTGTCCCTTGCTTTGTGGATTCTTCGGGACTAGGTACTTTTTCCACTTCTGTTTAACATCCACATAAAGCCACTGGGTGAGATCATCTGCCACTGTGGACTGAAATATCATCAATAAGCTGATGACACCTAACTATATGTCTCAGTCCATGATGAGTTACCTAACTTAGCCATCTGTCTCTGATGCTAATTTTATGTATGCCAATTGTGGATGCTCACTCCTTTTTTCTTCAGAAAAAATAATGCATTAAGATCAAGTTTAATTTCATGCTATTCATGTCCATAAAAAAGGGTTTTATAATATCCTTTTATTCAGAAGAATCTGATTTAAAAGTAAGGTTGATAGTTTACACTTCAGGAATAATACCATCCATAATGTCAAAAACTGCTCCCTGATGCTTTTGCATTTATGCTGAGTGATGCAGCATTAGCATTCAGTTTCTTTTAATAAAGGCCTACCTTAAACCCTCCTTTAATCACCTAGTGAATAAATGTTGTCTTCTGAACTTGTCATTTCACTGTTTTGTTTTAGCTATACAGCCCAAAAGAAACCTAAATATAACTTTTATTTCAACTTTTATCCTGTGCTTAAATTAATGTATTTGCAGGCTAACAAGATATGGTCATTAAAACATTATTCCAAACAAATAAGGGGGCACTGCTAAAGACAATTTATTTTAGGGATGTATTCTTCCATTTTATAACTTCCTCCCAACGTCCCATTTTCATTTTCATCCTCCAGAGCATCCCAAATGTAGCTAAGAATACAGTTTTTTTTACCCATTTTTAGTATGTGGCTTAAACTCCCAAGCCTTGAAAAAATAACACCAACTTATTTTTTCCCATTGGATGTCATTTAAAAGGCTATAATTTAACAAAGTTATTAAAATCTTACACTTGCCCTAAAAATACAAAGGAGGACAAAATCACACCCTTACCATCAGGTATATTCAGGTAAGATAGATCTATTTTGCATTAGCTTTTGCCTCAGTCAGGCTTTCCTCTTCCAAATAAATCAAGTTTGTTTCCAAGCCATCAGAAGGCTAACTATAGCCTGATCTGTATAGAAATTGACATGCAATTTAATTTTACTGGCCATATCACTATGGATGTCGCAGTGCAAGATCAGTAAAGTAGGATGTTGAACAAGTTAAATATGCGATCAATGTCTATGTTTAATAAATTCATTTGTATTGATGGGCGGGGTCCTGGCTCAGTAACAAGCGGGTCTGGACTGACTACGGTATGTTTTTTAAATTTGGCTTTTATTGAGTTAAATTGTCATGTATCTATTACATTTACTGTTTAATTCTTTTTTAAATTTTGTATTCCATGTTTCTTAAATTTTTTGTTGTGAGCCGCCCTGAGTCCTTAGGGAGAAGGGCGGCATATAAATTTAATAAATCTAATCTAATCTAATCTAATCAGTGGTTAAGGTGCTGGGATTGTCAGCTTGAAAGCCGGCAGCCCAGGCACAAGACCCGAGTGCCTCATGATGGGGAAGGTTCTCGTCCTCGTGCCAACTGCTGCCAGCCTAGCAGTTCGAAAGCATGCAAATACAAATAGATAAATAGGTACCGCTTTGGTGGGAAGGTAACAGTGCTCTGTGATGTCATGCTGGTCACATGACCATAGAAATATCTTCAAAGAGTGCTGGATCAATAGCCTTGAAACAGAGATTAGTATTGTCCCCTATTGTTAGTAACAATTAATGGAATAAATCCACAGGGACTCCTTTACCTTTTATATTGATATCTTACAGTACCACTACCATACAACAAAGAATTTCCTCAGAGTATGGTAAATTTCTTAAGAGATTTGGTGAAGCACCTACAGTATAGCTTCAGAAGTCTTTTCCAGCATTAGTTAATTTAGTTCATCCTTTATCTTTTTTCCAATTGTCATCAAATTCTTTAGCTTACAGATAATGACCCATTCTGATCACCCTGATATTCCTGTCCTGGAAGCCAGAATCATTCAGGTTTCTATTTTTCTTCCATTTTTCTTGATAACAGATAGCAGAAGTGGCTGTCAGATTCCCTCCACCCTTTTCAGCATAAGCATAAGACCTTAAAATTTCCCAGAGATCCCCAGTTCAAGTACATACCAGACCCAATCCCTAGTGTTTTTCTTGTTTTTTTTTTATTGAAAAGTTTTACAATACATTTTGGAATACAAAAAACCCCCCTCCTCCCCCTCCCATCTCCCCAACCCCCCCTCCCCCCTCCCCGACTTCCCAGAACTGAATACAGGGTATAATAATACAAACAAGCATAATCTAAAATATGCTAAATAAAACATTAAATTCTATCACACTTTAACTCTCCATAGTCAAAATATTAATAAAATAACTAGTAACTAATTATACATCATAAAAATCCGCTACTTATTCAAATGCTAAATGATACTTTTTAGTCCCATATTTATTCTGAATATATTCAATCCATCTTCTCCATTCCACAATGTATCTCTGTTGCGATTGATCTTTCAAATATGCTGAAATCTTTGCCATTTCTGCCAAGTTAGAAACTTTCAAAGTCCACTCTTCTATAGTCGGCAGTTCTTCCTTCTTCCAATATTGTGCTACTAAAAGTCTCGCTGCTGTAATTAAATTCAATATCAACTTTGTATCTATAACAGTAGTATCTGTAATAATACCCAATAAAAACAATTGCGGAGAAAACTTTATCCTTTTCTTAAATATCTTTTGCATATTCCACCAAATTTTAATCCAAAAAGCTTTAACCTTTTTACAAGTCCACCATATATGAAAATACGTTGCATCCTCACAACCACACCTCCAACATTTGGGCTGGCAGTTCGGATACATACTTGCTAATTTTTTAGGGTCTAAGTGCCACCTATAAAACATTTTATAAAAATTCTCTCTTAAATTTTGGGCCTGTGTAAATTTTACATTTCTAACCCAAATCTTTTCCCAAGTGTCCATTGTTATAACTTCTTGATAATTCTGGGCCCACTTTATCATACAATCTTTAACAAGTTCCATTTCTGAATCAATTTCTATCAATGCATTATATATCCTTTTTATATGTGCTTGACCTTGATCTCTAATTTGTTTTACCAAATTTTCATCAATCATCGAGAAACCAACTTTCTGGTCCTCTTTCCATCTTGCCTGTAATTGCCCATACTGGAACCAAGTTTGTACAATCTTTTCTTCTTTTAAAATATTATATGGCTTTAATTGCCATACATTCCTTTCTAAACTTAAGATTTCCTTATATGTAGTCTCATCATGTTTAAATCCCACATTTATATTTTCTATTGCATGTTTAGGTATTGCCCAAATTGGTATCTTATAATTTAACTTATGTCTATACTTTTTCCAAACTCGCAACAGAACATACCTTAAAAACCAATGCCTAGTGTTTTATGATCAGACAGACAACAGAAGGCAACACAAGAACAGTGTCTTTCCTGTAGTCATTCAGACTCAACTGTTAAGGATTACAAAGGTTGAGAAAAAAGATGTAATAAAGGAACTATGATTGTTGTTCCTATTTCACCCCACTGCCCCACCCCACTATTCTAGTCCACTATATTTTTAACAGGGCACACCATCCGTTACCATGAAGGCAATAGATTCCTGTATTAACTTCCACCAAGCTAATTCCCACTGAATTCAATGAGGCTCATACTCAGCTACATTGAATGTCAGTCTATGAATTTCAGTCTGAAATTTCCTATTATTTCTTTAAATCAAAATGTATGCTGTTTCACATTTCACTTCAGTGATGTTTCAGAAATCAAGTGATCACTATGTATCTGTTATTCAGCAGTTAAAGTAAATCTTTAGAAAACATTCAATATAATGCTGAATTTCAGTTTAAAACAAATTTAATATTCAGGTGATGCACCTGCCCTTTTAGCACACTGATAACCTTGATAAATACAATTGTATAAATTGTTCCACTTTGAATGAAAAGGAAGTCAGTTTTATGTCTTTAGAACATTACCGTACTAGCTAAACATTTTACCTCTGCTTACCTCATTCCTTTCTGTGAAATTTAATTTTTAAATTATTGTTATTTTAATAATCATCATCATCATCATCATCATCATCATCATCATCATCATCACACAACCAGCAATATGTTTTGGCTGGATTTGTTGTTTTTACCGAGCTCTTCCCAAGGACCTGGGGGAGGTAGATGTTTAATTGTGTTAAAGGTATTGTTGCAGGATGTAAACTGTTCAATACCAGTGGTGTTCAATTGGTGCTCCAGATGTTTGGGGATTTCACCCAAAGGGTGTATTACTATTAGTACTGTTTGCTTCCTTTTGCCACAATCATTCTACCTCTATTTATAGACTTTTGTGGTTTTCTGTAGTACTTTCTCTTCTATTCTTCTGTTTCCATGTCCACTATCTCAGAGGTCTCCAGCCTTTCCAGTCTCATGGCCCAGAGGGAAGGAGAGCAGCTTTCAAATTGGTGCATGAGCATGCATGCATGCAAACAGCACCATGCACACTGGGGCAGCATTAGCAGCCCCATTTGCACATGTGCAAATGGGCCGCACACACCCGCCAGGAGCTAGTAGTCCTGTTCATGCATATGCAAACTGGCTGCACATACCCGCCCCACGCTAACGGCCCTCTTTGTGTATGCACAAATGAGCTGTGCACACCCGCCTGGCGCTAGCGGCCCCATTCATGCCTGCACGCATGCACAAACAGGGCCATGGGTGCTAGTGTGAGTGTGGGGGACTGCACATGCACACGAGCATGCACTGGCCAGCCATTGCCGTAACCCGCTGGCCAAGAGACTGCAGCCCGGTAGTGGAGCGCAACCCGTAGGTTGGGGACCCCTGACTATCTAGACTTTTTTATTATTCATAATTGTTAAGTGTTTCAGGTGCCTGTTGGTGTGAATTTTGAAGTTCCGAAATACTTTAGCTTCTTTGTTTTCTTTTCTTTTTTCAGTGCTGTTATAATTTTGTTTTTATAATTTTTTTATTAATTTTTTAAAAATTACAGTATTTAGGGCTTAGTAAACATGTTGTCTGGGTTCAAATATTTAACATTAACTTTTTCAATATAAATCTGTTCAATACTAAACAATCCAGTATTTTTTCCCTGATCCTCCTTTCTTCTTCATATTTTTTTCCATTTTCCCTTTATTATACCAGTACAGTTTTTGGTGCTGTTAATGTATACAAAGTTAGATATAAGCATCGTCATCATATTTTACTAATATCATACAAATAACAATAATATCAATGTATAAGTCAATAATGTCAATTTATTAGTCAATATCCTCTTTTTCATACTCTTATTAAAGTTAGATTTCCCATCAGTATTTGAAATATCTTTATCAATTATGATTTCCTTATAATATTAATTACATGTATATAGCTTACAGTTTTATTCAAATCAATCCTCCTCTTCATATTTCTCATATCAAAAAAGAGGGGGAAAATGCTATCTTAATTCTAAATCATTTTATGAAAATTGCTTGGCATGAGGAAAACAATTTGGGTAGGGTATTTTGGAGGGGAATTCTGCCCATTTATATTCCTTAAACAACTCCCAGTTCTTTTCTCCTTCCCCCATTTTTCTTTTCATTTCCTTTCTCTCAAGTTGTGACATTCAACAATTGTTTGGTGGATTTGTAGCATAGAATATATTGCTTTCTGGAAGGTGTTTGTTTTTTCTTGAGACATCATTCCTGGAGATTGATTTTCTGGTCTTTATATGTATCCTTTATAATCTAATATATTCCAAAGTATAGATTCAGTTCTGAAGCCAATATTTTATAGTAATCCTTTGTCTCAAGTATCCCAAAAATTGTCAATCATGCAAGGTTGTAATCTAAAATATTCAAAGTGTTCAAAATGTTGAATCTCTCTGAAAACAACTCAAAGGTCTCTCCCAGCCAGGCGTAGTCCAAGGTCAATTTTTTCTTTCTCTCCCACTAGCTCTTGAAGTTAAAAGTCTAAGCTCAATAGATATTTATAATCCAAGAAGGTCAGGATGATAAGTATGCCAAAATATTTCCCTTTATTGCCAGCTATTCTCCCAGGTTAGGAATCACCAAGCAAAGCAAATTATAGTGCTATACACAAAACCACCAGTAGATGTCATTCAAAGTTCATTTTCCACTCTTAAAACAAAGGATTTATTTCTTATATTTCACCTCAATGTTTGGTTTTTTCCAAAGAGAAAATCTTAACAGTTATCTCAGTTCTCAATTTTATCAAAACTGTAGTTTTATGTTACTTTCAGTTCAATATTGTATGTTTCTGTCCCCCATAAAATTAAAACACCACTTCTGTTTATATTCGGAGGTTTTTTGCTTCTTGGGAGCCTTTCCTAGGAAATTCAGTTGTAAAATGGTAAAGAAAGGATCAATATTCTCACCCAGTTCCAGACATGCTGTTTACAATGTATTAAGTAGTGCTTTTTTCCTCTTCTACTGTCAGCAGTTAATGGCCAGCCAAAGGAATGTAGCCAGACTGCCATCTTTCTGTGATCCACAAGGCACCCTCCTCTTCATCGCCTCTTTGGGGCAATTTTAGGCCCTTTTTAGGGCCCTCAGCAGGGCAAAATTGTGTGCCAAAGGCAGAGCTCTGCCTTCCTGCATCCCATCCCACCCTCATGCAAACTGGAAATCTCCTAGCTTCTTTGTTTTCTATTACTTAGAAAACAAGAGGCTGCCTCATGTTGGAATTCAGTAGCTATGCTGGTTTCCTTTACTGCTGACACCACCTGATTTCTGTCTACTCACTGAGTTGCTTCTGGCAAGGCCTTGATTCTTTGTTCTGAATAGATCTTTGCACTTCTTCCAATTCTAATTTTATAAATACTTTATTTTACATTATAATTCAATATTAATCATGCCAGCCTCTTTTATGTTGTTTCAGATTCTGGATGTCATTCTTTCCAAAACTTTTTCATTTTTTTCCAGATATTCTTTTCTTGTTGGATTTAATTTGAAAGAACAGAACATTATTTTTAGTTTCTAATTTTTGTATATTTGTGATGGATAAACAGCTTTTGTTCCAGTAATTCTGTAGCTGTTGGTCCTGGTTGCTGTGGCAACAGTCCTGAGGCCTGTAGCCCATTTGTCACCAGTTATTCAGGAAATCCAACACCATGCAAAATCCTTGTTGACCAACCTGGGTGAGGACTGATCCAGTATACATTTCTGTAAAGTATGGTTGAACCTATGGCACAGCTCCCAACTTTCTCAAGAGCACACAAGCCCCACAACCACAACAAGATAGTGCCTCATTGAGGGTTATTATATTTATTATTACTTCAGTTGAATATGAAATATATAAATTAGTTGTAAATACCTGAGTGCATGTCTCATTATCAACTTAAGTTAAAAAGCGGTGCTTTATTCAATTATCTTAAAACTGAATTGAAGCTTTACATAGCAGTACATTGCATGTTATACACATGCATGTAAAATCTGAACAATGGGATGAGCCACAAAATCGATATATCTGAAATTGAATAATGTATGAATGTATGCAGTGTTCATACACATAGGTTTAGACTGATTTTCCTATTTGTAAACTAAGTAAGTAACTTTATATAGATTTCAATCCCTCAAACCTCCCTGAAAAAGATTAATTCAGACATCTGATATGAGCTAGTAAATAATATATTGATCCTTAGAAGACAGAAAAAACATTTAAAAACAAATCAATGGTATCAGAAAGAGGCCGGGATGCCTCCAAATATTTGTTCTGAGCCTACCTATGCCCACTTTACCCTCATTTCCAATCATTTATCTTATAGTTTTCAACTGGAAAAAAGGTTTCTGCAAAAATGTCAATCAATACTCTGATATGCTCGCAGTTGGACAGAATTCTTTTCTGATATAAATCTGTATGTACCTATATGTATTTTATTGAAAGTATGGTCTTCAATATATGTACAATGCTAGATTATTCTTATCTCTTGTAAAACAGTGTGTACATTTCCAATCATTTTTGTTAGGATTTTCTTCCTTGAGTTCTATGGGTTAATATCTAATGCACATTGTCTTACTTTTTGACTCTTCTTTTTTGTAGCTTATACATTCTTCACTGTCATGTGGTAATTGAATGTGCTGTGAACAGCTGACCTGTACAATCAGAAGTGCAAAAAGGTTATAATAATGAAGGTTACTACAGTGTATTGAGAAAACTGCTCATTGTAAAATATATATTCTGCCAGGGCTTTTTTTGTCATAGAACGCTCAGAATGGAGTTCCGGCACGTTTTTTGGATGGAACCTTGTAGGTTGTATGACATGTGTGAGTTCCGGCACCTTTTTCTTTTACAAAAAAAGCACTGTATTCTGCTATATGTGAAGCCATGCCTTTAATGTACGCATGTAAACAGTATAAACACATTCTGGACAAAAAAAAAAGAACAACTCAAAATATTCTAGTAAGATTATTAACTCAACAACAGAATGTCCTGTTTACTCAAAATTTATTAGATGTCCTAATGATGCTGGCTGCCTCCCTGTCATCAGTTTTCCTCATTTGCTAGTCATTTGTAATGTACTTTGAATTCAGCACAAGATTTATTTATGCTGACCTCTCTGCAGATATTAAATATTTTCAGCATGGTGTAGTCTACATGCTTGTAAAGCCGAGCAATGGCTATGCTACAATTGCTATATCTAGAAAGTGAACGATAGAAAATCATTAAAACTTTAAAATAAGCTGAAGGTCATCTTCGAAAGAGGGAAAGTAAGAAACTCAAGTAAAGAAGCAAATTTGTGATTACCTGTTTTGTTTAAACAGGCTTGTATGGATCATTTTTATCAGCCTAGCACACTTTTGGATTCTACCTTATTTTATTAAAATAATGAGTTGAACTTAATGACATTTAACAATAAAAGCATGTATTATTTTGAATATATAGGAGATAAGCAGTTACCTTCTTAGACTAATAGGCTAGCATTCATTCTTTATAAGTCACTTTCTCCATCTATGTTATGAACCATTATATTCAAAAGCAGTGATCTCTTCAGTAGGTAAGAAAGATGAAGTACCTACATCATGCTAAATCATGAAGTGGCTTTTTTTGGCGGGGCGGCGGGGGAGGAGAATAGCTTGGCACAATGTGTGAATCTATCCAAAATGATTTTATGGTGGCACTTATGTAAGCCTTACTAGACCTTGCATAAGGTTTTGTGGGCTATGGTACAAACTCATACGAAATTAGAAAAAAACATCTAGAATAAGATTTCAAATATTCTGTTTTAAAGATAGTTTAAATAGTGTGCAAAGGGATTTATGATTAAAAGATACTATATAATCCCTGTCATAGTACATTGGGGGAGAGTAAGGAATCCAACCCCCTCCATCCTAAAAGTGAGTCACCCCTTTGAAAATTTATTTAGTTGTATTTATTTATAAATCATTTTTTTAACGGCTACCCATCTCATGGAAAGTGACTTTGGGTGGCACACAATAATCCAGTAAAAAGAGTAATTAAGACCATTATAGAATAATTATTAAAACAAATTAGAAATGATAAAAGCAGCGGTAAAACAGGAAAAGAGACTACTAGATGCAAAGATGTTAAGAATAAGGGGAAAACCTCACAAGTTCACTAGTTCCCTGGTTACCCCAGGCCTGCTGGCATAACCAAGTATTGAGGATCTTTGGAAGCTCAGGAGAGAGAAGGTCAATCTTATCTCTGGGGTAAGAAGATTCCATATATGGGCTTCATAGCAGAAAAGAGCTACTAGGTAGGCCTGTTAAATGTGGCTGCTAAACAACAGAACCTATAACACATCCATTCTGTGAGATCTGGTGGGATGAGTGGATAAATTACAGAAAGGTGGTCTTCAACTAACTAGATGCCATGCCATGTAGGGCTTTAAACGTCAATATCAGCACCTTGAATTGGACCCAGAAACAAACTGGTAACCAATGTAGCTCAGGCAGGAGAGGTCTAAACACACACAGTTGCTCACCTCGCTGCATTTTGCATCAGTCTATCTGGGAGGTGACCAGGCCATGAGTGGACTGTGAGTAAGACTCCTTGACCCAAGAATGGGTGATACTGGTGCACAATTTAACACCAGAAAATTTGATGGAAATAAAAAGAGAGGGTGATTTATTCTAAATTCTCCAGCAGTTTCTCAAGGGAAGGATAATAGTGACAATATGGGAAAAGCCCAATCTGATGAGCACCTCTGTAAAATTCTTTTGGGGCTTTAAGTGAAACATGCAAAAGCAGCCCCTAAATAGTCTTCAGTGATAGCCAGGTCATTCATACACACCTCTTGGCTATCTCTGACTGCTCATTCTGCTACAGCAATATGAAAGAGATGTAATAGTGGGGGAAAGGCAGGATGGTTTTTCTGCACAGGGGAAGGAGATCTGCTAACTTCAGCTTTCTGTTCATAGGAGCACAATGCTGTGTCTGAATGTTGCAGCCAGGTATCCTTGGCCAGTCATATCTTTTATGAACTGTTGTTGTACGTTAATTCTTTAGACATCATCACAAAAGTGTGCCTTCATAGCAATTATTTTGCTAACAGTTTCTACATGTACCTTTGATCTGCAACTTCTCACATACTTTTAGTTAACCTTAGCTAGTCTTTTAAAATTGGTAGAAGCTAATCAAATATTAATGAATGAAGAAGAGCAACAGTAATAATAAAAGGCTTAGGTTAGATTAAGGTCAGAACCTAAATTATTCTTGACATTTTGGAAATATTATTATTTCCCCTCTGCCATAGCTTGCTGTAATTATTTGCAAGCACTATAATCTCATAGTATGATCTATGTTAGGATATTATACAGTTTTTAAATAATACAAAAAATAAGAATTATTCTGGAAACTATGTTTCTTTGTAGAATACACATGTTCTGTATGATGATTTAAAGCCTATGCCTGTGAACTGGTTGCTACATGCATAGAACAGTGATTTGGAAATGTTGAGGAGTAGACTGTCCAATTTGTTTGGAAGTATGATAGTCGGGGTAATCATAGTTTTAAATAAAAAAAGATATTCAACATAAATTAAAACAAATTGTATACTCCAAAGCACCTCCTTCTTGGAATAAGAAAAAGATTTATTATTGAATCCACAACTTTGCCCAATCATGCCTTCCTTTGTGGCAGATGTTAGCTCGCTGTAGGAAAAGAGCAGGCAGAGCTAGAAAGCAGAGTTAAATGTGTTATCAGTTTAGAGTCATTGGATTCCCACAAGCACTCCAAGTCCAACCCCTTCTGAAATTCTATTGACCTTTATGTGATGCCAACTTAGTGTCGAACTTTAGTTGACCAGATTCTTGTGTATATACTTGAATAAACTTTTTATGCTGCAACCTAACCAGTGGTTTTGATTCTTTGAGCCTGTTAGTTTAAGCATCACACTGAGATTGGAAGGTACTGCAGTGGCTGACTCTATTGTCAGTGCAACAGTCACCTCATGGTGTTTCATTCTCATAGACTTTTGCACCAATAAATATAGGCTGAAAAAGCTGGGTCAAAAGTAAGGCTACCTTAACCAGGTGGAAAATAATCTGGAAGACCATTGTGGGAGCAAAGGTTTTGCTATCATTGTTTTTTAGTAAACATCCAAAGTTCTGCAGTCCATAGACATTTTGGTCATTGATAAGCAAAATACATATATTACTAACAAGTGCACAAAAGGATGGAGTTTGAACCATGACACTGGGGCCATCTCCTTACAGATATTAATACACAATACTGCACACACTGTTGACCCCAAATATATGGTAGGTCTGGAGATAAAGCCATTTTGGAGAAGTGTAGATCTCAGATGCAATAAAGCAAAAAGTTCAAGCATTAGCTATATAGAGCAGTAAGTAGGAAATTTCCTCTCATTTCATCACTCCATCTTAATTTTAATGTTTCATTGTACCTAAAAGAGAGGGCCGGCACTTTCAGTATTGAAATTTAAAACTTAGGTTCCTAAACAGTGTGATTTGAGAGCCCTGAATTCTAGGGGTTATAACTATGTGCAATCCACAGATATTTATGTTAGGTTATTATTATTATTATTATTATTATTATTATTATTATTATTATTATTATTATTATTATTATTATTATTATTATTAGATTCTAGAACAGAGTTCACCCACATTTCCCGGTTTGCAGACCAGTGGTGGGGAAGGGATGGTTCATTCAAGTGACTGGCAAGTGGCACTTGCGCAGCCCATTTGCACAAGTAGTGTGCACACGTCTGCCACTCATGCGAATGAACCACGCATGCGCTTGCACATTGCTTGCACAAGTGAGGATGCACACACATGCTCACTGTCCATTTCCATGGCCCAGTTGCAAACTCCTCACAACCAAGTAGTGGGCCATAGCCCACAGGTTGGGGACCCCTATACTAGAGTATATAACTTCCATAGGTTTAGACATGCAATCCATTTAAAGTGTTTCCTAATTGCTCAGGGAAGTAATACTATTTCTTAACATTAACTATTTTTTGCTCTATTTTTTGCTTTTCTTCTTGATCAGCTATATAAAACAAATATTTTTCTGTAACTGTAACATTGCTTTTAACAACCATAAAATTGCAAACTTGTGTGGTTTTGGTAAACTTGTTGTTTATGCAAATTTCTTTTCACCTGCCATCATTTTTTGTTACATGCTATTTTATCAAAAATTACAATGGGAGCAGAGTTAATGGTCTTGGATCTTTTCCTAATATATATTATTGGTTATGCCCTTATTTTCTTTTATTATTGTTTAGTGGACAATTAGAGCAGAAGGCTAAATAGTGTCAGCCAAAAAAATTATATATTGCTCTGTGTTCTGCATGCTGGCATATTTTTTGTGTAGTTTTTTAATTATGGAACAATTGTATTGACATATCAAAGCATGCCAATGAATTAGAAATTTGCAGCATCTGTATAAAAACAAAATGAGCAAGCTTTCTGCTATGAAAATGCAACCAGTGGCCTGTTTGGAAATGAGGTTTGTCTATCTCACAACATGAACTTATTTAGCTAAGCAATACCTCATTTTATGATTTTGGTTTAAGCACAAGCATTGCAAATTTTTAGAATTACACTTACTTTTATGCATACTGGTTAACATTTTTAACCACCCAGAAAATATACATTCAACATTTTTTTTGTGTGTTCATGCATTTGTACATATTAGGTAGCACTCTGGATAATATAGAGAAAGAATATATGAACCAATAAGCAAATCTTATCCTGGACAAATTAAAACCACCTAAGTTAAATTAAAACAATCTCAGAAGGCAACTCAAAGACATTAAAACATTGTCTTAAGACCTTACAAAATGCTGACAGGTTGAAGCCCCCATGAACTCTAAACAATAAAGTGTTCCATAACCTGGAGATTTTATTTATTTAAAACATTTATATGATCACCCATCTTAAAACCAAACTCTCTGTTGCTCACCACCAAAAGCTAAATATTACATACAAACAGTAAAAACAGAAAGTAATAAAACCATAAACAACAACAAAAATCCTGGGGCTACAACCAAACTAGGCTGTGAAACCAAACAATCTCCTCCTACTTCATCCTATTATAACACACACAGGTGTGTGTGTGTGTGTGTGTGTGTATAATTTGTTTTCTGAGGTTTTCGCGGGTGTTTGTATGTAGATCTTTGGTCATTCAGGTTTTTCCCCATGTAGAATTGGAAGTATCAGGGCAACGTTCCGACGAAATCTCATCCGTCATCCTCAGGCTGGTGACTTCAGCTTCGTTCTTCTGGGAGAAGTGTGTGATAGTGGCTGTTTTTTCTTCTTTTTTAAACTGCCAGAGGGGGTGTGCTCTGTGGGTGGAGGCTTGGCTGTGTTCTGATGGGGTGGAGGTGTGCTCTGATTGGGTGGGGGCTTAGCTGTGTTCTGAGAGTGTGCTTTGAATGGGGGCTGTGTTCTGATTGGGTGGGGATGTGTTTTGAGTGGATGGGCTGGTCTCAGCTGCCAGCCTTAGACCTGAACTGGTGAGTTGTGCTGCTTTTGTTTGGCTCCGTGTTTGTGGTGGTGCCATGTTTTTATAGTGGGTGTCAGTTTGCTTATTGTGTGGTTTGGAGGGGTTTAAAGTGGCTGATGTGCAGCTGTAGTTAGGTTTCTGTTTTTTGGTTGTGGGATGAAGTTTGTTCCAACACTTTAAAGCCACGGGACATGAAATTGATTTTAAAAAAACCAAAACTATCGCCAAAATTGAACATTTTAACAACAGAATAATCAGAGAAGCCATTGAGATAGAAAAACGCCCCCACAGCATGAACAAACGAGATGATACCTCTCGCCTACCAGCCATTTGGAAACCCGCCTTGATTGACAGACGAGTCCCAACCACCAAGAATGATACCAGACCCAAACTCATGATAACATCACATGACATCACCACCACACAACCATTCAAAAAGCAAATCCGAACCCACAACGATAACGACACACAACCACAAAACAGAAACCTAACTACAGGTGCAACTGACACCCACTATAAAAACATGGCACCACCAGCCCCCATGTGCTCCCTGCTTCCTGTTCATGTGCCCAGGGTCAGAGCCCAGTCGGATTGTGGTGCGCTGAGGCCGAGGCCAAGATGGCAGGGCTAACTCCTTGCCGTCTCAAGGGCAACCTCGCAGACCAGATCTAAACCCATTCCAGGCTAGATCTGGCGTGTGAGCCTTGAGTTTGACATGTCTGTTATAGCTTAAGCTCATTGTTTTCAGAATGTTTTAAAAATAGCTGCATTAAAGGAAAAGAGCAAAGATTTTCAATAATAAAACCTATAAAAATTATACAGGTGACTTTTAAAGTTAAATGGTTCCCCCCCTTAATTTATGGCCCATGTATACTACAATCAAATTAAGGAACAAACTGCATTCCATATTAACTTGAAATGGAATTTTATATTTTATTCCTAAGCAAGGATTTTTTTTCTTTAAATGTAGAACAGGTAGCAAGACTAACATTCTACAAAATTAAACAGGGATTGAAAAGAATATCAAAAGCAATGAATACATTTTATAGGTAAGCAATAGCATATACAAATTGTTTACTTCTTATCCTGTGCTGGTTTCGATGGCAGTTTCTTTTCATCATAAAACAACCCCAAGACGATTTGGCAGCACCTTCTCAAGGCAGTTACTTACATGAGTATAAGTCCTGAAATGCTTTCCTTTCAAAAGACAGTAGTAACCACATCAGGGAGTGCATTTTCATTGTCAAAAACTGTACTGGGATTTGTGCCTGAGGGTGCAAAGTCTAGACTGAATCTCTAGACTGAAAATTTAGTTCCAAGGAGAGGAATTTGACAAGCTATCTTTTTATTAATTAACATTCTTATAAGTACAGTAGATGCATTGTTATGTTGGTGTTATGTTCTGCCTGCCTGTATAGAATCTACTAAACTGTGCAAAAATAGACTTTGCTAAAATAAAGACAAATGTCTACTGTAGAATCCCACATTCTTTGTATCAGTTTACATTAACATGATAATCAAACAATCAATCTCAGTCAATATGCCATTCTCATGGTTTATTTTTTTAAAAAAAATATTTATCAGTATTTTTGTACTTCTTCAGAACTTGGAGTTTCAACAGATCTACTGATTTTTAAGAGAAATTTGGAAAGTATGAACCATATGTGTTTTTATTATTTTTAAAATTTATATTACTATTGTTAGATTGTATTATGATTATGGATGTTCTTAGTTTTAGTCGTATGCTAGCCAGAAATTAAAGTCTCTGAATCGAAACAGGAGAAAAACATTACTTATTACTTATTAGTTACATTAGTTATATTAATAAATAAGTAATATAAGGATCCACACCAAATAAAAGTCTTATATCAATATAAAGGCTTATTATGAGGCTGACAAGGAGTTATGAATAGCATACAGCAAAATTTTAATAATGATAATGATAATGATAATGATAATGATAATGATAATAATAATAATAATAATAATAATAATAATAATAATAATAATAATAATAATAATAATAATAATAATAATGTTGGAAGGGTCCTTGGAGGTCATCTAGTCCACCCTATGCTCAGGCAGGAAACCTCATACCATTTCAGACAAATGGTTGTCCAACCTCTTCTTAAAAACTTCCAGTGTTGGAGCATTCAATTTCTGGAGGCAGGTTGTTCCACTGATTAATTGTTCTAACTGTCAGGAAATTTCTCCTTAGTTCTAGGTTGCTTCTCTCTTTGGTTAGTTTCCATCCATTGCTTCTTGTCCTGCCTTCAGGTGCTTTGGAGAATAGCTTGACTCCCTCTTCTCTGTGGCAGCCACTGCTATCATGTCACCCCTCATCCTTCTCTTTATTAGACTAGACATACCCAATTCCAGCAACCATTCCTTATATGTTTTAGCCTCCAGTCCCCTAATCATCTTTGTTGGTCTTTTCTGTATTCTTTCTAGAGTCTCAACATCTTTTTTACATCATGGTGACCAAAACTGGATGTAGTATTCCAAGTATGGCCTTACAAGGCATTGTAAAGTGATATTTTGATGTTCCAAAAGTTCCTAATCTTTTTGGATAGGATTAGAGACAGCAGTTTTGTTGTCAAGGTCTAAGATTTTGAAGTCCTTTCTAGGAAAGGTCTGTGTCATTACTAAGTGTCTTCTGGGAATTAGTAATTGTTTTAAAGAAATGTCATATTTCTAAAAGCAGGAATATTACTGTCTGTAGGTATATTTCTCTAAATAAATTATTATTAATATTTCCATTTTAAAATAATTTTAATTGTTAATCTTTTTGAGCCAATTGTATGGAAGATAGGAAACATATAAGGGTTTAAAGCAAGCAATAGATGTACAGTATGCAGACGTAGGTCTCATTAACGGTCTGTAGAATACACTTACACATAAGTGTGCATTGGATTTCAGGCCTCTAATGCATCTGATAATGATAACTATCATGATCATAGGGAAGATCTAGGAAATATCACGTATAAATAAACAAACAAATCCCATGATACTGAATCAGAATCTGATATAAGAGTTCTTGCACCATCAAAGATGACCTCAACCAAAGCATAGAATAACTTAAAGAAGTAGCAAGATCTTGCCCATAGAATCTCCAAGAGTTGGACATGACTGAATGGATAACATCATCACCATAAGAGTCCTTGATGACTTTAGTGAAGAACGGCATAGAAAGCCACATCTGAATTAATATTGTTGTAGCTGAAAATTAAGGAAGTGCTTCAAAACTATTACCATAACTCATCCTTCCATTAATTTGCCAAATACAATATTCTTGCTTCAGCACTGGAAACAGATTTATTGATCTGAACAGGATTTTTTAAAAATCCCCAGGGAAACTAGATACTAACAGGATTTAATAGGCTGAAATAATGAATAAATAACAAGAAGCATCCTATCAAATCTATGAAAGGAGAAAAGGGAGTAAGTATACCATGGTTATTTTCTTACTGCATTTTTTCCTGTGAGTATCTGCATTTTTTTCCTGTATCTCCATTCTATCCAAGATATTTAAAAATTGTATTTAACTCAGTTCTGACCCAACTCACATCAACAATATTAAGGTATGGGAGGTCTAAAATAATTCTGCTGCAGATACTTTTGAGAGACAGTGGCTGTTACATTTTCCAGAACATCTATAGCAGTTTAGAAGCATATAGGAATGCAGTCAGGCTAAGCATCGGGTTTTTTCCCTAAGAAAGATCTGTCCTTTTCTACAATCTATGAGTTTTTGAGTATTTTTAGTTCTGTTAACAGCAAAAAGGCCCATGTAGTTTATTAGATAAATGTGCCTCTTGCTAGACATTTCTTTTTCTTTTCTTTTTAAAATATTACTGACATTTTAAATAAACATGCAAACTAACAAATTAATGCAGACTAAACTAAAAGAAAAAAAAGTAATATGGCACATCTAACATAATGATTTTAAAAATCTACATTAACTTTGACTTTTCATGCCACAAACACCAATGCCATCCAAATCTCAGGTCAGCAAGCTGCAAAATTACAATTTTTAATTAGGTGAGACCAATCTTTCCTTTTATTTTTCATTCTGTAACACCTTATATTTAAGTTACATTTTTCCCTTGCCATACAAATGTAGATTTACCTTTTTTGCAACTGCTTCAATGACACTTCAGTTATCAGAACAGATATGGTCTGAAACAAAAATAGATTCTAGTCAGGACGTTCATTTTTATTACAGAAATAAGACCCACAGGGAAGGTCTTCTCAGGGTGCCACCGGTAAGAGATTGCCGGCGGACGACACCCAGGGGGCCTTCTCAGTGGGGGCGCCTGCCCTTTGGAACCAGCTGCCAGTGGAGCTGAGGACTGCCCCCGACCTCCGTTCATTCCGCCGGGACCTGAAGACCTGGCTCTTCGAGCTCTCTGGCCCAGGCTGAGGATTAATCTTATTTTAACTGGGGTTTTATTTATGCAGGGACAAATATAATTTTTTTTAAAATTTGTTTTTAACTTTTGTATGTTGGTTTTTTTTAATCACCCTGTAAACCGCCCTGAGTCCTTCGGGAAAGGGCGGTATATAAATGTAATAAAATAAATAAATAAATAAATAAATAAATAAATAAATAAATAAATAAATAAATAAATAAATATACAGAAATGACAGTTGTAGTTTCTCCCATTTTAACAGGTGTTTCCATTCCATTTCTTAAGATAGTTATTTTGAAATAACATACCATTCATATTTGTCATAGGGATATCTAGACATTTTACTTTCTTCTCAATCTTAAAATCCATTTTTAATCAGTTCTATTTGATATTCTATCTTCATGTGTTTCGTTAACATCTGACCCTCTCCCCATCTTGACCTTTTTATCTCTTATACGGATATCCAAAGTACCATAGAAATTGGAGTTAATGTTAGATATTGTTCCACTTGCATTACTAAAGTTGCCCGACGTTGGTCCAGAACTGCAGCCCAATGTGTGATTTCCAAAAATGAAATTCACTACTTTAAAGAAGAAAGGTTTCATTCTTCTTATTGGATACTCTCCTTCCTGGTCTCATATAATTACTTTGTATAATACTACTAGAGCTGTGCTCCATGATTTTGGATTAATGTTTTAGTGAAATTGAAAGAGAATTGGCAATGATCACTACATATGAAGAACCTATGCTTGATAAGAAAAATGAATTGATACTGATTTTCCAGAAATATAAATTGTCAGTCAGAATTATTATGCATTCTGTTACTGTATGAGCCATTGAGATTACAGAACTTTGTGTTATTATTTTTTTATTCTTCTCAGCAACCACACATTTATTTTAACTGACTGCTTGAAATTACAAAATTTGCAGATTGGTTTCATTCTTTGCACCTGTCCTTAATCATAGTGACATTGGAAAAATGCTCTCTCCTGGAGGATGTTTCACAGCATACATTTCAAAGGTCATTAATGATTCATTGGGGTTTTCTTTTTTGCTCCTGGCATGCAGTGATTTCACAGAAGCAACTGTTTGCTGTGGGAAATATATCTTGGCTTAAGAGCCACTGAATATGGTTGAAAGAAATACCTTCATTTTTTTTTTGCTTTATCTTTATATTTATTGCTAAAATATTGAAGTAGAAAGGAAATAGAAAAAAAAATCAAATACTGAAATTAAAAGAAAATGACAAAGCAAGGAATAGGGAAAAAAAACCCTGCTACATTTCAATTAAGAAAACATAATTTCTATCCAATCATGGACCACAGTTTAGATATTTGAATTTTGCATCAAACATTACTAATTGTTGAATTTTCAGATGTTTGATTCATTTATTTATTACTTTTTATTTATTTATTCATGACCTTCACATTAAAATGATCCTTCCTAGTTATGGTGTTTCCAACATTTATGTTATATGCTTATATATCTATCTTGGCAATTGTAAATAGAGTTATATGGTATACTATATATAGCATATAGCAATTTTCTCTTAAACTAGTTTGGAATAAATTGTATTGATTTTTCCCCATAGTTTTTCCTTTGGTCTATCAGAATGACTGCTCCCAAATTTTGCATCCATGTTATCATTTAATTATACCTACATCCTTAGTAAATAAACTTAGTTGTGTATAAGCATTTCAAATTCTGTCGTCCTTTTGAAAGTCCCTCATTTTGTGATTGCTTTATATTTTCAAGTTTATTTATAAATACATTTACAATTAAATTCCTTCCTTCAATAATAGATTAAAAGAACAGATAGACAGTCAGAAACTGTCATTGAAAATGATAAGCTCTATTTTTTCTCCTTCTGCCATCTCTTGATAATATTGACTGGAGTAGATGGAGGAGGAAACAATCCATTTGGTAACCATCAGAATGACTGCTCTCAAATTTTGCATCCATTTTATCATACATTATTTTATTTTTTTATGTTACACTGTCATCTTCCATAAACAACAGTATCACTGTGGTAACTACAAATAGTTATTGTTATGCTAACATTTCTTTCTTAGGGAGCCTCAGAATTATGTTAATCACATAACTTGTATGCTGCAGCCAGAATAAGACTATCATTGTATTTTTTCCCCTGTCAAGAATATTCTGTTAAGACAACATGCTATTGGAGGGCAGGAATGAAACAGCTGGCAGGCAGAGCTACAACTAAGTGAGCTGGGTTAACTCTTTTCTCTCCTTTAAATATTTTTTTCCTTCTTGTTCTGGGGAAAGAATCATACTTATCTTTGTAGATGAGAAGGAGTCAAGATCGCCTTTTTATGAGTTTGTAATCCTCCATATTTTTAAGAAAGCAAAATTATTGTGAAAACAATAATAATTCAATTTGACTGATTGATTGATATGCAATCAAATCTTTTAGTGACCATATACTTAGCTTTTAGTGACCAGATACAATCTGTCCCTAATCTAATCCTTCAAGCTTTACTACAGTGGACCCATTACCACTGTAACTGAGTTTATCCACCTTGATGCTGATCCACCTTCTTCCACTTTTGCTGGTATTAAAGCCAGCAAAGCCGAAGAGCTGGAAGTAACTCTCACTTAAATCAATTATGACCGACTAAAAATGTGCACTGATTATCTGTCTCGGGCTTTGAAATATATAATATAAATATTCTACTTCATTAATGTTATATGAAGAAACACTTACCTGCTATCTTTCTTAATATAGTAAACAAATATGTGCATATGTACATTGACCATTGAGAAAGGCTATAAGTGCCATTCTATTCTAGTTTTGGATCAAGATTGCTTAAAAATATTCTGAAATAGGCAAAATGTACCCTCCGGTTATTTTAGAACTTAACACCATCAATGGTGCTCAGCAGTATGTCTTAGATGGGAGATACGTAGCATAAACTCGGCCATTTTCAGTTATATTGCAATATTTATCTTTATTTCCTAATAATTCTATTCTTTATCCCAGCCAGAGACCAAAATACACCACCCAGAATTACTTATTGCTCCTCTCCTAATTACTAATTGTATTCCCTTTGAAACTCTTCCTCAAATTTCCTGCCAAGAACAATTTTGACTTCTTAATTCCTCCAAACTACTAAAGAAGAATGTAATAGACACCTGTAAGACCCAAGAGACCCTATCTTTGTTCTTTCTACTGTTCTGTATGTTTTTGCCTTCCTTTCCTTCTTGTTACTTGTAATATAGACTAAAAAGTTGCTATTATTCATTCTCGAGAATGCTGACAATTCCTGTTTATTTGAGCATCCCTTCGATCATTCAAGACATTGACATTTCAACATTCATCTTTCACACTGCAGCTTCCAAGTCATCTGCTACAGTTTTTTAATATGAAGATGGAAAATTGCACGTTACTTTTGCAAGAGGTTTTATTTCCAATGATGCATTAAGTGTGCCTACAAATGAATATGTATTCTTTTTTTTATCTTGCAAAATAATTAATGAAAGACTTGCACAGCACTGAAAAAACAATTCATTTTGCAATGGAAACAAACAGTTGTGTCTGCTCAGTAAACTGAGATGGTAGCAAGATTCACCTCCTTCTTTGTTTGAATTCCTGCTGGGAGCAAGCCAGAGGATATAACTGTCTGTTATAATAAAGGACAGAGAATTGCACGTGAATGATAGACGCTGCAGTGTTGTTTCACATATGAGTCTGAGAAGTATGACAAAATGATATCTATCAGGTCATGAAGAGTCAGAAGTGACTGAATGAGTGAACAATAACAACATTGCTTAAAGATGCAGACCAAACAATATTCTACTTAAACACTTTTAAAGCTGCAAAATAAGTCAGATTTGTGTGAGAGATTATATATTATCAAGGAAGCTGATTATGTCAGTTTTCTGAAATAACAGCAACAAATAACATATCTTGTTAACGCTTGTCCCAAAGGTGAGTCATTTGGGAAAAGGATTGCTTAGACTTAGAAAACCAAAATGATTTACAAAAATAACTGAGAAGGAAAACAGCCATGAGGCCATGAGGGTCTGTGAGGTGTATGGCATCTAGTTGGGCTGTGACAAATAAAAAGAAAAGGGAAGAGAGAAAGTGGTGGGAAAAGATAATGATATATAAAAAAACAGGGAAAGGACTGAATGCAACATATATCTGTCAGTTAATCTTGCTTCTGTTAGGCTGTCTCTATTAGCAATATTTTCTTATTTTTTATCATTTGAGAATGAAGAATAAAATTATTAGCATTCCACAATGGCTAATTACATTTCCTTATCTTCTCCTATTCTCTGAACAGAAAGGTATGCATCAGCTCTAAGGATTGAATTAAAGCAGAAAGTATACGATTATTTTGGCTGCAATTATAGTTTATTTCAACCAACCCCCTCCCTGTATCACACAATCTTTACTCAATTTAATATACACTTTTACAGATACTAAACTTAAATGGAGGTTTAAGAGATTGCATCAAAAATCTTCCAGTCTAAGGGAAAAGAAGCAGAATCCCCATCATTCTTAAATTCATACTATTATTATTATTATTATTATTATTATTATTATTATTATTATTATTATTATTATTATTATTTCATTCATTCATTCATTCATTCATTCATTCATTCATTGCAATTTCTATTCCTGCTGTTCCTTTGGAAGTCAGGAAATAATATAGAACAGACATGTCAAACACAAGGCCCGGGGCCCAGATCCGGCCCACAAAGTGGTTTCATGTGGCCCGCGAAGCCATCCTGGAAACAGTGAGGGAACGGCCCCCACTGCCTTGGCCCTGCCCCAGAGACCCTCCTTCTGCCAGAGACCTCCAGATCTGTCCCATTCCTGCCCAGGCCCCCATAGGCACCCTTGATGTGAACGATGTAGAGCTGGCCACGCCCACCCAGTAGGCCATACGCACTCTAGCCACGCCCACACAGTAGGCCACGCCCACCCTGGCCATACCCAGCTGGCCCCCTGAGGGCAACCGCAATGCTGATGTGGCCCTCAACGAAATTGAGTTTGACACCCCTGATGTAGAAAGTTCTGCCTTATTCCAAAACTGAAATCAGTATTGTTATTGGTGCATGGAGCTTTAAAATCAGTTTGATTTTTGAAAGAAAAGCACCTAATCTGAGGTTAAAAACCATATATCTATAACTTTACCAAGGAAGAGTTAGTATTCAGTCAAAGATATGGAACAATTCGTAGTCTTCAGTAAATATCCAAATATGAAAGCAAACGTTCTTCCAGATGCCTGTTTAGATAAGCAGCTAAAAATATAATTAGCAAAACAATCAACATTTTGAACCAAAACTTTCAGTATCTTTATTTACTATTTATAGTCTAAATTTATGTTCTGTGTTTTTTTTCTAAAGTTTCATCAGGAAAATTTATTTATCTTTATGTTTTCATCACAGAGACATAGGTTGATAATTATGTCTATTGAACTATCTCTATTTGAATAGAATTGATCTTGCTTTTCCTATAATGAAATTCTTTCTGGCAGAGGAAGGTGGTAAATATAATTTTAGTTCTTATCTAAGCTTCTGCATAGCCTTATAGCCTTATAGCTTACTCCTAAGAATTGCATGAGATGTGGAATCATAATTAATACTAGTCAATTGTATTTTGAAGTCATATGAATACACAAATAGGACTAGTTTTTTTCTGCTACAACAGGAAGACAATACTGGCATAAGTGGAAATTGCTCATGTTTCGCTATTCATTGGATGCTTAATTAAAACCTTTCTTAAAATAGGAACTATTTTTTCAGCCAATTTTAATGCCTATGTACTAAAACCATCAAATTATATTTAGAAGGCTAGAGTTTTTCTTAATGTGCTACTGAGGCCCTTTGTCTTTTTTCAGAGATTATATATCACTGTGATAGATCTACATGGTGGTTTGCTAACAAAATTTTATTTATGCATTCAGCTTAGTTGATTCCTGGCAATTTCCCTCTGTAGTTTTCTTGGCAGCATATTCTGGAAGGGGTTTGCCCTCACATTCTTTCTAAATCTGAAAGAAGTGACTGGTTCAACATACCTGGCTTTGGGGCTAAGATGTCTCTTGATTTTTGCTTTGGTGCCTTGACCACTACACCAATAGCTCATGTTACAGGTGCCTTGGAGGCTGATAAATGGAGAATCTACTGCATAACATATCTATGCGTACAGTACATCTTTTAAAATCTAACATTGTGGCCTTAATATTATTTCATTAGTGTAAGAGTAAGCAACCTGGGACCTGTAGCCACTAAAAGTCCATAGAACCTTCTTAAGGATAAGCCTGACTCCCTGCCTGATCTGAATTTATGCATGCATTGTAGAATCAGTAAATCAGTTAAGCCATCAATAAGAAGTTGATGCAAAGCAAAATGCCAGTTTCTGTTATCATTTTTAATATTCATTCATTCATCCACCCATCCATTCATTCATCCATTTATTCATTCATTCGTCTTCCATGACCACCCATCTTATGAGACACAACTCATAGTAGAAAAACAAAACACTAAGGAAACAATAAAAGCATAAACCTGGTATCAAAGCAGTTCGACTCTGATGCAACCAACATCACTGTCTTCAGGTTCCAGCCTAACTCTGTGCCAGCATTTCTGGAAATTAGACAGTTCTTTATAGTCTTTCAGAAGAGGGTGGGGGCTTTGACAGATCTCAAAAGGAACTAAGATGCAACTAAGATGCAACTAAGCTACATCCGGTTTTCATATTCTTCACTGAGCAGTTTTTGATAAAATGATATGCAGCGAAAAGAAATTTGTATTTTTTTTTCTAAGCATGCACCTGTAACTTTTTAATATGTCTTGGTGGATTCAAGATATAAAAGAGCACATATTTGTCAAGCATGGGAAAGATACATAAACCAAAATAATTTATGGTCCACACAAATACCTATTACTGTTTGACCTATTAATTACAACGCTATGATAATTGAAACAATGAACACAGAAATACATTTTTTGGAGGAGGAGGAGGAGGAGGAGGAGGAGGAGGATTGCAATACATGTTGTTTGCAGTGAATGACCTTCTCATCAGTTGTTTAAAATTATTTTTTAGTTTGGGTATAAAATAAGAGGGCCCCACAGTGGCAAACACTATTTCAGAACTTGTACTTCTTTAAACTTCATAGTCCATGTTTGCTGATTTAACCTTTTAGGGCTTGACAGACAAATTGCTTGCTGAACTTGGAAGACAGATGGAGATGGATAGATGCATAGATGGATAGATGATGGATGGATGGATGGATGGATGGATGGATGGATGGATGGATGGATGGAAGGATGGATGGATGATAGATAAAATCATATAATGTGCTGTACAGCATTTTGAATAAACTATATTCCTATTTCTGATCCTGATATAAGTTGACCTGCATTCTATTTCAATTTCAGAAGTAGATAATTCCAAAATCTAGTATAGTATTATGTACCAGTTAGTTAAATATACCAGTTTTATTTTCCCCTTTTTATTTAATCCAGCATTTTGTTCATTTTAAATTCCATTTCATATCAGTTGGTGGAAAAGTATCTACACATATTTTCATACTCAGTTTCCATCATGTCAATTTTATTGTGATGCACATGCCTTTTGCAATACAAAGTTTTTTGTGTGCATGTTTCTAATATTTATGCAAGTCATCTGTATAGTTTCCTTAGTGTGTGTGCATGTGTGTGTATCATAGTTTTTTAAATTGTGGTTGAATCCAACATTGAAAATACCAATTTTAGCATGTAGATATATAACATATAAATCACATATAGCTTAGGGACTATGAACTGGGTAAATTTGCCTGTAATGAGAACCAAACAAATTTCTCCACTAGTTTCGTAGCAGGTTTCATAAACAAACAAATACTAGTTTGATATTTAATGTCTAACCCACATCTTTGCGGCAGAAATGTTACTATGCTTTGAAGGGAAGTCAAACTATGAAAGATTACATCTTGGTACATTACACAGATCACAGCAAGTTATTTGGAAGTAAACCCATTAGAGCAAAATAAAAATATTGATTCTGGAGTGAAATCCAAAATTGGTTTTCCTGGTAACTCAAGAACTGAAATATATAATGAGGACTTTTTATATTAGAAAATCTTAAGACATAATAACTTCTGGTGATCTTAGGATAAAGGAGACATTTGATAATGGAATGAATGGCTCAATAATGAATCCTGAGATTCAGTGCTGCAGTAAATATTATTATTATGGGTGATTAGAGATCAAGATTAAAATACTTTGCACATAATGGAAAAATGATATGCTTTAAGGGCACACTGCCAATTTTACAAATAGAGTCCATCGTCAGCAAAATGAACATACCTAGGGTCTCCATAGCTTTGACATTTTTCTTAGTGATACAACTAAAGAACTGGCAGGAGTTCAAATGTCAACAGTAGATATAAATCAGTGTTGTGACTGTTTGATGAAATTGTTCCATAATAAGGTTGGAAAAACAGTATTTGTGATCCAATGAAGTTCAAAATTTGCCGTAGATTTATTGTCTGTGAACATCCCACGTTACTGAAAATGTTTAATTTTAAAAGACCAACTGTTAACTCTATTGGAGAATGCCATGCCATGTTTTTTGCACTGATTTATTATAATTATTCATGGAGGGAATAAAAGTTAGGAATAGTAGATTATGCAGAATCGTTCTAGAAGACTGATAGAATCCAATTAACAACAGAGCCTTGGTGGAGCAGCGGGCTAATGCCTCCTTAAGTAACACCAGCTGCCTGCAATTAGTGCAGGTTCGCATCCCACCAAGCTCAAGGTTGACTCAGCCTTCCATCCTTCTGAGGTAGGTAAAATGAGGACCCAGACTGTTGGGGGCAATTAAGCTGACTTTGTAATAATGCCGCTTGGGGTGTGTGTGTGAAAGCCCTAATAAGCAGGCATATACATAGAATGAAGGCTACTGCTAAGTTTGTAAAGCTGCCCTGAGTCTTCGGAGAAGGGCGGGATATAAATGGAATTAAAATAAAATAAATAAATAAACATACTGTACTTAGCCTCTTTTCTAACTCACCCATATTCATTGATTGATAGCCTGAATTATAACAAGATATAAGATAGTTGTGAAAACACAGCAGATTGAGGACTATGGTATAATCGATGGTAAACCAATGAGTTGAACAAAAGAATATAAATAAAACAGGTAGGCATTTCAGCAGTTTCAGGTTTTTCCTCCCAAATACTAATAAAAATGCTTCATCAGCAATTCCCTTAACTATAAAACCAAGAATATTTATTTTAAAAATATACTAATATTTAACTTACTTTCTATTTTCCAGACTTAAGTTTTCTTATATATAACACTACATTGCTTGACACATTTTGAAGGTCAAAGGTCAAATATTTATTAACATTGAAAATATTTATTATTATTTTAAGTAGTTGCCACTTAAATTTACTTTTATTAATGTACGGATTGCTGAATATTTTTTTCTTGGAGACCCTCATTCCAAAATTTGAATAGAGTATATTTGGAAATGTTACTAAGTACCAATATTTTATTTTGAAAGTATTGAATTAATTACTCTAAGATGCAAAAGAAATATTTCCACACCCCTAACAAAAAGGCATAGCAGCTATATGCTTTTAAAGGACTTATTTAATTTGCTTTAGTCATGGTTTTTATGACCAGATAATAAAACTTCATAGATGATAACACTTCAAACTATTATTTTAACCCTTCCTTTTCCTTTGTAAAGAAAAATCTTAATTGTCAGGCTAGTCAATTGTCTCAATGTATACTTACAGAGAGTATCCTAGAGTTAATTGAAGCCCCTCAGTGTGCTTCCATAATTATAATCAAATTCCCATAATTATGAACACAACTTCCTTTATTGTAACATAATCATAGTTGTTTCTTGCATGTGTGTATGTATGTAGATGGAGAAAATTGTAAGGTAACGATTCTAGACAATCCTAAAATCCTGAGAAAAGCCCAACAACTGGGGAAAAATGAATAAAAGTAAGACATGCAGCAGTTATAGACTTAAACTTAACAGAAGCATCTTAATAGAGTTAAGGACACTGAATGCTTAGTAAAAAAAAGCATCTGTGATTCATCCTTTGAATCTATTTGTTAGCAAGTTAACAAAAGGACTACCTGAAACATCACTGTAGCACATAAAAAAGAACATGTGCAAATCAGCTTCAGTTGTTTAACACATGCTCATGATTGATGTCTTATTTAAATAGATCTGAAATTATATCAGTGCTTGACAGTACAAGAAAGTGCAGTAAAATATCAAGATCACCAGCCTATCCTGTGTCTGAATTAAACCTTTTCTGTTTCAGCTATCACTTAGTTTATGGCAGGGAGACTCACTATGTACGTATCAGAAAATCTTAAGCATTATACTAATTTTCAAGGTTTTGCACATTCTAGTTTAGAAAAGAATTTGCTATTGCAGTACCTCTCAAAAGTTAGTAAAAAAATGTTTCTACTGATTTATCATCTGTAAAGAGAACTGGATACACGTGGGTTGAAATAAGTTGCTCAAAGCCATGAAACAAGGCCAATCATTTGTTCATACAAAGCCTAATTCTATTATTATCACTTGAAGGGTGGACAAATATGCCAAATCCAGTCTGAACATCAGGATGACTGTGCAATTAACCATAACAATGGAAAAAAATGGTCTAGTGAATGTAGAAATCTCGGAGTCCTATTAGACAATCACTTCAATATGAGCCAGCAATGTGCTGCAGCTGCCAAAAAAGCCAACACAGTGCGAGACTGCATTAACAGAGGGATAGAATCAAGATCAAGTGAAGTACTAATACCACTTTACAATGCTTTGGTAAGGCCACACCTGGAATACTGCATCCAGTTTTGGTCACCACCATGTAAAAAAGATGTCGAGACTCTAGAAAGGGTACAGAGAAGAGCAACAAAGATGATTAGGGGGCTGGAGGCTAAAACATATAGGGAACGTTTGCTGGAATTGGGTATGTGTAGTTTAACGAAGAGAAGAGTGAGGGATGACATGATAGCAGTGTTCCAATATCTAAGGGGCAGCCACAAAGAAGAGGGAGTCAAGCTATTCTCCAAAGCACCTGAAAGCAGGACAAGAAGCAATGGATGGAAACTAGTCAAGGAGAGAAGCAACCTAGAACTAAGGAGAAACTTCCTGAGAGTTAGAACAATTAACCAGTGGAACAACCTGCCTCCAGAGGTGGTGAATGCTCCAACACTGGAGGTTTTTAAGAAGAGACTGGACAGCCATTTGCCTGAAATGGTATAAGGTTTCCTGCCTGAGCAGGGGGTTGGACTAGATGACCTCCAAGGTCCCTTCCAACTTATTATTATTATTTATTATTATTATTATTATTATTATTATTATTATTATTATTAATAATAATAATAATAATAATAATAATAATAATACTTGGAAACAACAGAGGAGAAAGAATTGGAGAAAATCACAAAATATAAGGACCTGCAAATAGAAATAGTATAACTGTAGCAAAAGAAAGCAAAACACTTGAGCACCATTGGCCACACTGGTCTCCTGAAGCTTTCCTGAGGGCAAATTAGTCTTTACCACTCTACTTTTGCATCAGAGTAACTTTTCCTATGGATTGCTAATATATCGAAATCTCCAAGATGGTTTTAAGTCATCCTGGTGTGAAAAATGATGAAAGTATGAGAAACCTTTATTTAATTTTTCAAGTTTTATCTCACAGGATGCAAAGTATAGGAAAGTAATCTCTAGAAAATCAGAAGCAAAGTTCTTCTTAAAATGATAAAATAGGTTTCATATTGGCCAGCTACCTGTCCAAACTTACATATGTAAGCTGAAGAACATTAATTCAGTGCCCTGCTTTGTAGTCCTAAAAATTATTTCAGTAACATCTCTGTTATTCAAATGTACACAGTACAAATATGGTGAATTAGAGGCAGTGGGACACATGTTTGTCGCGGAACAATTAACATTCCGACCAGAGGTGGATGGACCGTGGTTCATTTGCATGGTCAATATCAAAGAAAAGAAAACCAAGGCATATTCTATAGTAAAACTTTTAATGAGAAAACAAAAGACCTAGACTGACCACATTCTTTCATCAGGCAGAAGGAGAAAAAAAAGTAAAACTGAAACTGTGAACTTTTTCAGACCTGCGCACAAAGCAGTTTAAAACCAAAACATTGGCTGGACATAGCTGGAGTCACTATGGTTACAAGATAAGATAATATACAGTTGCAGAGCAGAAAGAGATGTACACTTAGGAATGAGCGAAGCTGGCAAAACTAAAAAAACACGCAGTGACATCCCCTTCTTTTGTCAGCGAAGCAGAAAATCAGATAAGACACATCTTCTTGCGCAGGTACTCATGTTGGGCTGTAGGAAGTGGTTTGTTCAGCATATCAGCAATTTGGTCATGTGTAGGCACATACTGCAATTTGACAAAACTTTGTTTAACTGCTTGTCTTATATTTTGGTAACGGATGTCAATGTGTCTAGACCTGGAACCTGTAAAGCGATTCTCAGATATATAGACCACAGATTCGTTGTCCTCCATCACAGTGATTGGTCGAATCGGAGGTGTCCAGATATCTGTGACTAAAGCATCAAACCACATTAGAGAATTACATGCATCTGAAACACAAGCATACTCAGCTTCTGTAGAAGAACAAGAAACAAAATTCTGTTTACGCACATGCCAGTAAACAGGACATCCATTCAAAAACATCATATAACCTGAAGTGCTTTTACGTGATTTCTTATCACTTGCCCAATCTGAATCTGCATAACAACATAACTCTGCATAGTCAGTATGTGTGGGTTCTAACAATAACTTCATGTCTTTTGTGTGTTTTAGATATCTCAATAATTTCTTAACACATGTCCAATGAAACTGTTTTGCCTTTCCTACATGTCGTGATAGGAGATTAACACTAAGTGCAATGTCAGGTCTAGTCCAACTACTAATATATAGCAGCGACCCAATGACTGAGCGATAAAGTGTTTGATCCTCGAACTCAGGACTCGGTTCATGTGTCAAGTTGTGAAAGTCAGTTTGCATGGGTATACTCACAGGTTTAGCATCCTTCATGTTGCAGTGATGCAATAGTTGTTCAATCTTATCTTCCTGTGTAAGACTGAACCCCTTCTGAGTTTTGGTAACTTGAACACCTAAATAAGTGTTAATATGTCCTAAAGACCTCAATGTGAAAAACTGTTGTAAAGCTTTAGCAAAACATTCACTCATCTGCTTATTTGGACCAATATAAACAATATCATCAACATAAACAAGAATTATCTCATACCTATTATCAGATCTTTTTGTAAACACGCATTCATCTGTTTCGGACTTAATAAAGCCCATTGAATTTAGTTTGTCAGAAAGACATAAGTACCACATTAAACCAGACTGTTTCAGACCATAAAGACTTTTGTGTAGAAACCAAGTATCCCCTTCTTGCTGTCGGAAACCTGGAGGACCTTTGACATAAATTTCTTCATCAAGATCAGCGTGTAGATAAGCTGTTTCAACATCAAACTGGAAAACTTCTAGGCCAAGAATAGTTGCAGTGGCTAATGCAATTTTCACACTCTCAGTCCGCACTGTGGGTGAATAAGTATTTGTATAGTCCTCAGGATAACGTTGAGCGAAACCCTGGGCTACAAGTCTGGCCTTGTACAACGACTCACCATTCGGCTTCTTTTTAATTCTGTAGACCCATCGAGTGCCAATAACTTTCTTGTTTGCTGGAGGGCTTGCAGGCGTAAACACCTGAAGTTTCTTTAGGCTGTCCATTTCAGCCTGCATTGCCTCAAACCATTTATCTTGCTCTGCTTCAGGAAGATGTTTGATTTGTGTGAACGTCTCAGGAGGAAGTGTAACATTACATATCAAAGGTAAAGGTGCTTTCGTTACTTGCCACGAATACCGTTTTGGAGGAATTCCCTTTGTGGTCCTCTTGGAACGTCTCGGAACAACTGTCCATTCTTCTTCCATTTCGTCCTCGTCTTCATCGCCAGCAGCATCAGCGGCTTGCAAAGACGGAACAGCGGGTTGAGAAGAACTCGTGGAAGGAACATTCGCCTGTGCATCTTGACCATCAGGCTGTGTGGCATCAGCAGCATCATCTCTAGGAAAATAAACTCCAGGATCGTTAGAATGAATCCTGGACCAGTCAGCATCTTCCTCAAAAACAGCAGATTGTGAAATCACTACGACATGATGAGAGTCAATGTATTTGCTCCATTTTGAATTATCATCAATGCCCATAAATCTCATCCTTTTTGCTGCAGGACCCCCTTTCTTCCTTTGGGCTAAAGGAATATTGACCATAGCATAGGAACCAAAAATATGGAGACGTGAGAGGTCAGGCTTGTGTCCATTTAACATGTAATAAGGGGTCTGATTTATCACACTACTCCAAGTGCGGTTGATGATATGGTTAGCATATTTGATAGCTTCACCCCAGTATGGAAGACTGAGGTTAGCATCTTCAAGAAGGCAACGCATCATGGTTTGCAGAACTCCATTTCTGCGTTCTGCCACTCCATTCTGAGCTGGAGTGTAAGGAGCTGAGGTCTGGTGTAGTATCCCACTCTTACGCATCCAGTCCTGGAAACGCTGAGACATGAATTCAGCACCACGATCACTCTGAATTCTGGCAATGCTGACTTCGAATTGGGTATAGACAAGTTTGGCAAAGTCTTTAAAGATCTGAAAGGTCTCAGATTTTTCTCCCATAGGAAATACATATCCATATCTAGAATAATTATCAACAATTGTCAAGAAATATCTTTTACCACCAATTGTTGGTGCAAAAGGACCCACTATGTCGGTGTGTACCAAATCAAAAATGCGTGTTGACAGGCGTGTAGCGCATTTTGGAATTGCTGCTGCTTTAGATTTAGCTTTCTTGCAGACAGCACAGTCCAAGAACACCTTACACCCCTTAAGATCCAAACCTCTTGCGAACTCTGGCATCTTCTTCAGAACACGGAAACTGGCATGACCCAATCTTCTATGCCACTTATGGATACACCTGGAATGCAAAGGTTTACCTGTTAGTGAATTCTCAACATTAGCATTTTTATTAGGAACCTCAGGCTTGCTGTGAGCAACCTGTGTCTTATTTGTCTTTTTATTGGCTTTAGGAGCCTTTGAAGTAGCAGCAGGATCTCTCTCTGGGACATCTCTCACTGGGCCTGTGCTCTCCCTTTTTGGAGCTTGTATACTTGCCTGCTCTTTCGGTTTAGACTTTGGTTTTAAGTAATAAACACCACCAATCAACATGGTTTCAGCAACAATATCTCCATCTTTAACTACATAACTTGCTTTTTTGAGATGGTGTACCTGGAATTTTGACACCCTAGACAAGTGACTCTGACTAAGCAAATTACTACTGGCAGACGGAACGTAGTAAACATCGGGAATGAATGCACCAAGCTCTTCAATGTAGACAGTTCCTTTTCCCATGACCTGAACAGGATGATTTGAAAAAGAGTACAGTTCACGAAGTTCAGGTTCAGGCTCGTGCATCTCTGTGTAAAGCTCTTTTCTGTAGGTAACATGTAATGCTGCTCCGCTGTCCAAAGTCCAAAGTAGGCGTCTGTCATACTCTGGTTGAGGCTGTGGATCGTTGGTTACAACTAATGTGGCAAGTGGAGCTTGAGGATCACACCTGGGACCACGACCATGACCTTGTCGTCCACCTCTACCTCTGCCTCCTCTGGAATCTGTTCCTCTGGGCTGGTACATGGTGGGCGCTGGAAACCGTTGGGGACAATCCCGGGTGGCATGTCCCACACGATTGCAGATGTAGCATCTTGGCATCCTTGGAACGTAGGCCCTTCCACGGAAGGAACGCCTCACTGAAGCCTTTGATGCAGGTGGTTCCCTTAAATGTGGCGCGGCTTGCATAAGTGCCTCTTCTTCGGTTAAAATTCTGCATACATGATCCACTGTGCGTTGAGCAATAGGCACTTGATTAATCTTAGAAATAGCATCTTTCCAGTCATAATTCAAAGAGTTAATGATAATGCTGATCATTTGAAAGTCATCAATAGGATAGCCTTTTTCACCCAGTTCTTTTCTTATTCCTTTCATTTTAGTTAAGTGTTCTCCGATATGCTCACCAGGTTTTAATCTAGAACCATGGAACTCAGACAAAAGCAAACATGTAGACTCAATGGACGTAGGCCGGTAACATGCCTCTAATTGAGTCCAAATTTGTTGGGCAGTTGCATCTTGTGAAAATGTGAGCTGCAATTCAGTGTCCATAGACATCAATAACGTTGTGCATGCTCTATTATTCAAGTCCCATATGTCAGGAGGCCATGGTTGGGCAGGAGGATTAAACACCATCACATGGGTACCTTCTCTACGAAGCAAAAGTCCAACTTCACTGACCCATGCCCTGTAATTCTGTCCTGACCGCTTCAGTTTTGAATCACCAGCCAGTGGTACAATAGAGGGTGCCTGTTGAGGAACATGCAATTGGGGTACTGGCTGTGCAGGTTGTGCAATTGGGACTTGGCCTGCAGGAGGCGCTGGTTGTGCAGGCTGTGCCATCCGGACATAACCAGCAGGGGGCACCTGTGGCGCCTGTGCCAGGGCCTGCGGCAGTTGCACTGAAGCTGCTACAGGTACTGGTGCTGGGGGTGGCTGTACTTGAGCTGCAATACCACCCTGGCCAGCAGAAGGTGCTGGTGCTTGGGCTGCTACATTAAGTTGGCCTGCAGTCAGCACTGGCCTTTGTATTTGAGGAACCAGTGGAGGCTGCACTTGGGGTGAAGGCTGCTGTGCTCCATCTGAGACAGGAACTTTAATAGTAGCAGTATTAATAGGCATTCTAGCTGAAGCTCTCAATGAATGAGGAGGTGTGGCAGCTTGAAGCGATGCCTGCTGAAGGGATATCTGTGAAACTGCATTCTGCATTCTTTGAAACAGAAAACAGTCAGGCTCCCATTCGTCTGACACAAGATTCCACTGTGGGCGTGCCTCTGTCTTTGAGGGAGAAGGCACAATGGCGATCCCTTGTGGGTGTGGCTTTGCTTGTGAAGAGGGAGGCAAAATGGCCGATTCTGAAAACTGAATGCCAGCAGAGGCTCTCCCATGCTTTTCATACCATGCTGCACACAACTTTGCGTTTAGATCCTTCTCTAAAATTTCAATTTGTTCATAATAACTTTGCAAAGTCTTCTCCTGCACAGTTTGCTCAGGGCTTTGAGGATAATGGCTCACCTCCTTCCCTAGTGAAGCCTTAGGTCTAGTACCAAATCTCTCATAATCAGCCTGATGCCCATGAGCAGAGGTTACAACTGGGGCATCAGCTTGAGAGTCTGTGAAAACAGAAAATGGTGAAACTGACCTTGGCTCAGAGGCTGCTTCTCCAAGACGTGTAGCCGATGCCAATGGAGTCTGTAAACTTGAAGGAAGATCTCTCTGTGAAACGGCTGCCTCCTCCTCAGCAGAGGGATAATCGGCCTTCCTCTTTCTGCTTTTCCTGGGCATATTGTCAGCAATGAATCACAGCCTCCTCAGTGCTGGACTAACTGCCTAGCTAATTGCCTATCAATAAATCTTGAAAATAAAAATAAACCATCCTCTGCTACCAAATGTCGCGGAACAATTAACAGTCCGACCAGAGGTGGATGGACCGTGGTTCATTTGCATGGTCAATATCAAAGAAAAGAAAACCAAGGCATATTCTATAGTAAAACTTTTAATGAGAAAACAAAAGACCTAGACTGACCACATTCTTTCATCAGGCAGAAGGAGAAAAAAAAGTAAAACTGAAACTGTGAACTTTTTCAGACCTGCGCACAAAGCAGTTTAAAACCAAAACATTGGCTGGACATAGCTGGAGTCACTATGGTTACAAGATAAGATAATATACAGTTGCAGAGCAGAAAGAGATGTACACTTAGGAATGAGCGAAGCTGGCAAAACTAAAAAAACACGCAGTGACAATGTTGTTATGCCTTTCTTTTTTTTATGAATCATAAAGTTGGAGAAGGTCACTTAAGATGTTGGTTAACTCCCTGCTCAGTACAAGGATACAAATTAAAACATCCCAGTCAGATGATTACCCAGACTCTGCTTGAATGTATTTATTTTTATTATTATTAATTATTAAACTTCTATACCACCTGTAAACTGGGTTGGGAAATTTAGTAAAAAAAAACAGTGGCCAGTCACTCCATAGTGTCATCAGGAATAAGATGTAGTCTGCAAGATGGAGCTAAAGATGGACTTTATCTTTTATTTTATTAGTTTTTCTGGTTTCATATTTTTTGTTTGCATCTTTCAGTCAAATAATAATCAAATTATCTTTTGTTTAAATGTTTCCACTGCCGATTTACCTAGTATAATCACTAACCTGGAAACTAAAGATGTTTGTAATGGACTTTTACTAGAAGCTAAAATGCCGATTATGTGGATTGAAGCAAATATTACCTTAATACCAAAAGATGACTCAGATTTGACCCAGATCAAGAATTATAGACCGATCTCATTGCTTAATGTGGATTATAAATTTTTTACTTCAATAATGGTGGAGAGACTGAAAAAATATTTGGTTGAATTTATACATCCGGATCAAAATGGCTTTTTATCAAAAAGACAAATTAAAAACAACTTAAGAATGATAATAGATGTACTGGAATATTGTGAACTACATCCAGGGAAACAAATGGCATTAATATTTTTAGATGCTCAAAAGGCATTTGACAATCTTTCTTGGCAGTTTTTGTTTCATCAATTACAAGTAATAGACTTTGGACAGAATTTTGTAAATATGGTAAAAACAATATATAGTTAACAAACTGCCAAAGTGATTGTGAATGGAGATTTTACTGAGAGTTTTGAAATAAGGAAAGGCACAAGGCAATCCCCTCTGTTATTCATTTTCACTTTGGAAGTCTTAAATCGAAACATAAGACAAGATGCAGAAATTAGAGGTTTGGAGATAAAGGGAGAAACATATAAATTACAAGCATTTGCTGATGATTTGTTATTTATTTTGGAAGATCCCTTGGAGATGATTCCAAAATTGTGGGGGAAATTAGAACAATATGGTGAAGTAGCGGGATTAAAAATCAATAAGGAAAATAATAATAATAATAATAATAATAATAATAATAATAATAATAATAATAATAATATTTTCCTTATTGATTTTTAATCCCGCTACTTCACCATATTGTTCTAATTTCCCCCCAAAATAAGATAATAGTTAAAAAAGTTATGGATAAGCAAAAAAGTCGAATATCAGAAGTGACAGATGTACAGATAGTGAAAAAGGTAAAATATTTGGGTGTATATTTATCAGCTAAATGTTCAACATTAAAAGAAGATAACTATATAAGATTATTGAAACAAATAAAGTTAGACCTGGAAAAATGGAAGAATTTAAAATTGTCTCTATTAGGAAGGATAGCGACAATTAAAATGAATATATTGCCTAAGATTCTATTTTTGTTTCAGACAATTCCGATAAAACTTGGGGGAATTTTTTTTCAAAGAGTTGAATTCTTTAGTTTTGAAGTTTGTATGGCAAGGAAAAAAAGCTAGAATAAAGGAGAAAACTTTGCAAGATGCTAAAGAAAATGGAGGTTTTGGTTTACCTCAATGGGCTCTGTACTATCAAGCATCTTTTTTGACATGAGTGAAAGAATGGATAATGCTGAGGAATAAAAGGTTGTTATTCTTGGAGGGACATGATTTACAGTTGGGATGGCACGCGTTCTTGTGGTATGGGAAAAACAAAATTCATGGATATTTTCAAAACCATTGTATTAGAAATGCTTTGATAACGGTATGGGAAAAATTAAAATGAAAATATATGTAAAAATTCCAGGGTAGTTATCAACAATTGAAGCTTTTTCACATGTAAATTTGTTAGATTTTGAAAAAACTTAGATGTATAGAGACATTTTAAATAATGACGGGATATTCAAATCTAAACAAGAACTGGAACATCAGGGTATCAACATGTCATGGTGGGTACGCTTAGAAATACAAAATAGATATGAAAAAGATATGAAAATGTATGGATTTTATAAAGAACAAAATGTGTTTGATAAGATATTATTAACTTCTGATGAGAAATTAATTTAAAAACTGTATAATTTTTTGTTAACTTTAGAGAAGGAAAGTGAGCAAATTAAAGGGACAATGATAAGGTGGGCGGAAAACTTTGGTTATAACATAGAATTAGAAGAATGGCAAAAATTGTGGGAGAGAAATTATAAATTGACAATGTCAACTGCATACAAAGAAAACTTGTATAAAATGTTTTATAGATGGCATTTACCTCCAGCTAGATTAGCAAAAATGTTTAAAAATGTATCAGGTAAATGTTGGAAATGTAAACATAGTTTAGGTACACATATTATCATATTTGGTGGACATGTGATAAAGTAAAGGCTTATTGGAAAAAAATATTAGGAGAACATGTAGCATTTAATCCCGATTTTTTTTATTAGGTATAGTACCAGAAAACACAAACAAACAAAATTTATACTTGGCTTTACATATTGTAACTGCAGCAAGAATAAGTTATGCGCAATGCTGCAAAAATGAACAAGTACCGTCAGAAGAAGAGGTAATAAAGAAGATATTGGAATGCGCAGAGATGGACAGATTAACTATGAGACTAAAAGACAAAGAAGAAACAGAATACTACAAAAGCTGGAATTTATTTTATAAATGGTTGGAAGAGAGAACCAGAGAGTAGAATTTGTATATGTATCAGCGTGTTATGCACCCAGCTGGCATGTTGTTTGAAAAACTAACATATGTATGTAGAGAGAGAAAAATAACAATAAAAAAACTTTATACAAAAAAAGGAAAAGAAAAAAAACCAGTAAAAAAAACAGTGGCCAGTCACTCCATAGTGTCATCAGGAATAAGATGTAGTCTGCAAGATGGAGCTAAAGATGGACTTTATCTTTTATTTTATTAGTTTTTCTGGTTTCATATTTTTTGTTTGCATCTTTCAGTCAAATAATAATCAAATTATCTTTTGTTTAAATATTTCCACTGCCGATTTACCTAGAATAATCACTAACATGGAAACTAAAATTGGCCCATAGCTCACAAATTGCCACGCAGAATATATGGGAGGAAATTATCAGGTTTAGTTAATGCCTTCACTCTCTAAGCGTGCATACTGGTAGTTATGAATAAATTTGTCAGTTTTAGCATGTAAACCTGTTAGCTGTCAATTTTATATTTCATTGGACCTTGGCTTGTTTAAATCATTTTCCAAATAAATCTTAATGTGTGAGTTTGCATAACACTTAGCCATAAAACTTTTATTAAAAAAAATAAATATTTTTCGTATTGTAAATTCCAACATGTTTTGTCAGAAGTGAATGCCATCTGTTCATCTGCTTTTCGTCAGGGATGAATCTGCAGCTTTTTTATATAAATCAGACAGAATGTTAAAACATTTGAAAGTGAAGCCGACAGCTTGATCCATCCATAATAGAATTATTGCAGTTTTATATTTATAACTATAAACCTAAGGAAAAGCTGGTTAGGAATTCCATCAGTTAAAACAACTGAACAGAAAAAAAAATCCCTGCCTTTTGATAGTATGCCCATTAAAGACACTGAGCAAACTATAGTTATAATCTTAGCTGACATAAGGATGAAGATACACACAGTGGAAGAAAGAATTTATTAAGGACACTTCGGCAGTTCATCACTAGATACTACTACAGTTACTATATGTATAGAAAGTGGAATGAGTGAGGATATAGCATGCGTCTCTCTCCCTCTCCCTGTCTCTCTGTCTTTCTCTCTCTCTCTGATAATCTTCATAACAATATCCTAAATACCGTATTGCAGTCTCATAATTAGGACAAGTATGTGGCTGGTTTTGGAGGACAAAATTAAATCTAAAATGTGATCGGTTCATTCATGGATAAAATATGCCTGCAGGGAAACGCAAACATAAAAACATCTAACTTGTAATTGAATTTTGAGTACTGAATTCATATTGGAAGGAATCCCAATGGTGGATCG
Source organism: Vipera ursinii (assembly GCF_947247035.1). Classification (NCBI taxonomy): domain Eukaryota; kingdom Metazoa; phylum Chordata; class Lepidosauria; order Squamata; family Viperidae; genus Vipera; species Vipera ursinii. The sequence continues at coordinate 35,376,575 of NC_139514.1, read as the reverse complement.
CAAAATGAAGAAATGGTGTTAGATGACATTTCTATGTTGCTCTTCACTTAACATAGTTAGAAGACATATTTCTGTTAAGAGTGAATAAACTCTTAGTGATTCTTGATACCCCTGTGTCATCTGGAGTTTAGAGGATACATATTTAGGGGAAATAAACAAAAGACTAATTGTGTTCTGAAAAGACTTGCTGTATTTTGTATATAGAAAATGTGAAATGAGTGGTAGTGGGCAAGGCAAACGAGAGGAATGCATCATAGAACTCTAGAGTTGGAATGGGCCTCACTCTTAATTTTTCAGTTCTTACATTCTATCAATCATAAAAAAAAACTGGCCTCATTAAGAAAGAAAAAGGCTGCCCTCCCCAGGATGTTTAAATATTTACACAGAATCAGTTATTATAGTTACCTGTTATGAGAGAGCTACTTGTCAGAGAGATGGGGGGGCATATAAATTTAATAATGAATAAAATAAAATAAAAATATAGCAAGTTTTAAGAGGGAGTCAAAGCACCTAAAGGCAGGACAAGAAACAATGGATAGAAGCTAATCAAGGAGAGAAGCAACCTAGAACTAAGGAAAATTTTCCTGACAGTTAGAATGATTAACCAGTGGAACAACCTGCCTCCAGAAGCGGTGAATGCTCCAACACTGGAAGTTTTGAAGAAGAAACTGGACAACCATTTGTCTGAAATGGTAGGGGGTTTTCTGCCTGAGCAGGGGGTTGGACTAGATGACCTCCAAGGTCTCTTCTAACTCTGTCATTCTGTAAGGTACACAGAGAGCAGCATTAATACTGCAAACAATATTGTTACTGCTATCACTGTAAAACAAAACAAAACCTAATGTTATCACTAGCGGAGATATCACAGCAATTCAGATTTATTAGCAAAAAGCCCATGATTGCATTTTGCTGATGAACGTGTAAAATAAATTATATTCTTAGGCAACAAAATATTCTTTTCATACTATAATAAAGATATGATTGTCCACTCAGAAGAAAATATACTGCCCTATCCAAAGATATAAGCAAATCGTGGATGAATCTATGGCCAGCAGCAGGGCTTCAGTGTATATACTTGTAAGCCACTCCAACCACTCATCCTTTTTCCTGGACTTGCCGCCTTCTCCTCCTACTTGCAGGAAGAAGGGTCCTTTCCCATCCACAGCAAGTGATATCCATGTTCCTTCTTCCTGGTGCAAGGCTGCTGCCTTAGTGGCCATGGACAACATGCTAGCTTGCTTCCCTGGACTCCACTTGAGAAAAGTTTATTCTCTCCTCCTTCTAATCTGTTCTCTCTCTCTCCCCTGCATGAATTGCTATAGATAAGTAAACGTCATTGGTTAAGAATCACTCATTTTTATGTATTTCATTTTTTACAAAAATATTCATACTACGGCATTTGTACTTCAATCAAACAAATGTAAACAATTTAGAAAAGATTTACAAAAACACCTCAAGAATAAATCAACCACCAGAAGATGGAAAACATGTACACATAAAACAAATTAAAATCAAGAACTGCAACAAAACAGCAGTAAGCAGCACCAATAAACATTTATTTATACATCACTTCTCCAATGGTGGAATGCCTGCCTAAAAACAACCAGCCTTAAGCAAGGAGGCCAATTATATTTCTGAGTATAAACAGTCACATAGATTACCTTAGAAACTTTGCAATGACACTTAAAAAATGTTTTAAGTCTGTGAATTGAGGAAATAAAAAACCCTCAAATTGGCTTCTCCCTGAGGTATAATAGGAAGGGAAGAGAAAACACCAGTTTTTAATATTCTGTTACTACTGTATAGCCTGTATCAGCCAAGTACAGTTCCAGTCAAACTTGTATAATCCATTTCTTAACCCAGGTTGTCTTAAAGAACTAAACACTGAGGAAGCTTATTTCTCCTGAAGGGATCCAGTAGAACACATTTATTTTTGTTTTCCCTTCTCCTGAATATCAAGTGAATTGTTAGTATGTTCTTCCCCAGCCTGACTGATGGACAGCTTCTACTAGGAGTAAGTGGTCTCACAGATGCTCAGGTGCCAGGCCATGTAGGCCTTTATAAATTGTTACGAACTGGAATAGGATTCTTAGACAGTAAAATATGCAAATAATCAACACATCTAAAATATAACATGGCTAGTACATTCTAATACATCACTAAAAATTTTACTATAAGTAATTAAAGCTTCTAAAACATTTCATAGACCGTTTGTGATAAAGATGCCTCTATTGAAATTTAAAGATACTTAATTAACATTATTTAAGTTGTAAAGAAAAAAATAGATAATAAGCAATTCGTTATAGGATTACTGTAATATATAGATAAAATAAACTCTAAAATCTAAATTTTGGATAAGGCAAAGTTTCTTGCATGACACTGTAGTCTAAACATGGTTTCCAATAGAACTGAATTCTAAATCAGTTTTACTTTTTAACACAAAGATATTCTAGGCATCAAAGCAACCTCGCATAATTTGGGCAGACATTCTTGCATAAAAGGGATTGAAGATCTTTTCCAATAAACAGTATATAGAATCCTTATATCTATTAACATACACAATGACAATTCAGTATATTGAAGATTTGTATGGTATAGCGAAGTTCAATAAAAAATATTTTAGGATGAAAGGGATTGCGATGTTCTATGATGAACTATTTACCAGTATTGTTTAGCTTTGCAATGTTGCCACTAAGGCAGTTCTTCAAATAATTTTCCATTTTAATATACACTTGATATGTTATGCTAAACTTCAGTTGAAAAAAAATTTCAATCTGAAGATGATTCAGTTGAATTTCCTTTACTTTTATGCATTAGTGTGAAATCACATGCCTTTGGATTCATTTGAAGATTCAATGGAATATGAATGTGTACACTTTTAGTGAACTAAATTAAATAGAATCAGTTCTTCAAACTGAAATAAAATTCAGATCAAATCTTTTTTTTAAAAAAAAGTTTTACAATACATTTTAGGCATAAACTCCTCCCCTCCCCCTCCCCCCCAACTTCCCCTCCCCCCCTGACTTCCCAGAGCTGAATACAGGGTATTGTCTCTAACAAACTTAAGCTAAAATATGCTAACCAACTATAAATACACTTTAAATCCTATCACACTTTAACTCTGCTTAAACATAACTAAATAGTAATACATCTTATAATTCTAATACTGTACTCATTTATATATTAAATGAATTTTTTTAGTCCCTTATAAATTCTGAATATAATTGGTCCATCTTCTCCATTCCGAAATATTTCTCTGTTGCGATTGTTCTTTCAAATATGCTAAAATTGTTACCATTTCTGCCAAGTTTGAAACTTTTAAAGTCCACTCTTCTATAGTAGGCAGTTCCTCCTTCTTCCAATATTGCAAAACCAAAAGTCTTGCTGCCATTATTAAATTCAACATCAATTTAGATTCTATAACAGTACAATCTGTAATAATACCCAACAAGCCCACCATATATGATAGTACGTTGCATCCTCACAACCACATCTCCAACATTTAGACTGATAATTTAAATACATACATACTAGTTTTTAAAATCTAAATACCATCTATAAAACATTTTTTAAAAATTCTCTCGTAAATTTTATGCCTAAATAAATTTAACATTTCTGACCCAAATTATTATCAACTCCTGAGTATTCTAGGCACATTTTATCATACAGTCATTAACAAATTCTGTTTCTGCATCTATTTCTATCAATACATAATGTATCCCTCTTATATGCGCTTGACTTTGATCTCTAATTTGTTTTACCAAATTTCTTTCCATCTAACTTATATCTGGCCATACTGAAACCAAGTTTGTACTATTTTTCCTTCTTTTAAAATATTAAATGGCTTTAATTACCATACATTCCTTTCCAGTCTAAGAATATCTTTATATGTAATCACATCATATTTAAATCCCAAACTTATATTTTCTATAAAAACATTATCCACCTTTTTATCATACAATAAATATACATGCTAAACCATTAACATTCCATATGAGAAACTTTGTTACCATCTTTTGCTACTTAAAGCTTTTGGGGCGTGTCTTGCAGATCCTCAAACATCTGCATATTTGATCTCGTTCCCCCCACTGCTCCACTATTAGTAAATTCTTGAGTTGTAATTGTAGGATACTATTTCTGTTGCTGTTGTTGTTGTGCCTTTCGTCTGGTTGCAGCCCGTGTCACTCTCAGAGCCTTTAATTCTTCTAATGAGACCAAGGGCTGCGCAGTTTCCAAAATTTGCTGTACTTCTTTTGGAATCAGCAAGGAGATTTCTTCATCTCGCTGTATACCTTCCAATTGTATCTGTTGCGCTCCTTCTTCCTTCCCTCTTTCAGATTCTGGGGATGGTAGTGAGTCTGCTTTCAGTATATATATATCCCGCCCTTTTCCAAAGACTCAAGGCGGCTTACAATTTAAAGCACAAATCAATGTGCTTAGCAATAGCCTTCATTCTATGTATATGCCTGCTTATTAGGGCTTTCGCCCCTTCCCAAGCGGCATTATTACAAAGTCAGCTTATTGCCCCCAACAATCTGGGTCCTCATTTTACCTACCTCGGAAGGATGGAAGGCTGAGTCAACCTTGAGCCTGGTGGGATGCGAACCTGCACTAATTGCAGGCAGCTGGTGTTACTTAAGGAGGCATTAGCCCACTGCTCCACCAAGGCTCTTACAATTTTTTACAATAAAAATCTCGTGCCTTCAGAACTGTATTAAGACGATATCTTGTACCAACATAATTCACCACTATCCCAGTTGGTATCTCCCATCTAAACTGGATCTGTCATTTTTTAAATTCATCTGTAAGGAAAATAAACTCTTTCCTTTTTCTTAAAATTCTTGGTGGAATTTCTTTCAAAATTAAGACCTCTTGATCAGCCACTTTAAATCTGTTATTATAAAAAGCTTGAATAATCGCCTTTCTGATCGTTCTCTTTGTGAAATAAACAACCACATCTCTTGGTAGTTTTCTTTGCCTAGCAATCCAGGAGTTAACACGAAATATTTTATCTATTTTAAATATTTTAAATATTTTATCTATTTCCAATATAAAATCTTCAACTCGCCAACCCAAAATAGGCACCACAGCGTTTGCCAATGTCTCTTCCAAGTTTTCTTGTGGATTTTCCTTCAGACCTCTTATCCTCAAGGCAAACTCCATGTCTCTATATTGTATCATTACCACCTTATCATCAATTTTATCCATTTTATTCTCGACTTCACACATTTTAGCCTTTAATAGCAAATTATTTTGATTAACTTCTTCCACACGTTCATCCAGACTCTCAATACAAACTGTCAATCTCTGAAATACCAGCAAAATATCCTCTCGTATTTCCTTATTTTTCTCATTAATAAGCTCTGCCATTTGCTCAGATTGAAGTTTTAAAGCATCTTGTAAATCTTTTAATGTTAATGTGGGTGTAGGTGCTGCGGGGGATGAGATCAATGTCTGAAGCCCAGATTGTTGAACTTGTGATGCCCCCACACTTTTAGAGACAGTAAATCTAGGTGTTTTGGAAGCCATTTTAACACCCAATTAACTTTCATTTCTCACTTTCACTTTTCCACCCAAATTGCAACTTTGTTGCTTCACTGTTAAATATCCAAATCTTTTAAATCTCTTTTAAGCCAACTTCAAATGTTTTTAACAAAGTCTTTTACAACTTTCTGTCTTCCTCCTTAATCTTTTATTTTATTTTCCTTATTCTTTTGTTCTTCACCCTTTCTCCAAAAATTTATTCTGGCACCATCTTCCTCCCCTTCTTTTAAGTTGAACCGTAGTTAAAGATCATATACTTGCTGTTTCAATATTCTCCTGCTCAGCTCTGCCTGCGTCCGACTAATCCAAAGTACAATATTGAGTGCAGAGATGGTTTCAGTGTCCTGCTCTGTTTTAAAGCTTTAAAACAGAGGAGTTCCCGAGTCTGGAGTTAAATTCAGGCTCCAAGGGAGCTCTCGCCCTTTGCTCCCCAGACTAATCATTCTGGGGATCTAGGGGAGCTCTACCTCTACCTGAATACTCACCCCCCTCTTCTCCCAAAGGGGGGATTCCCAAACCGCGAAACAGCTGATAGTTGCTGTTTTCGCAATTTGAACGGAACAGTGAGCGGGGTGACGGTCAAAAATGACTGCCATCGACGGAGCCTTGCCACCCGGAAGTCACCAGATCAAATCTTAAAGGTTAATTTAATATTCAAATTTCAAATGTATTTTTTTTTATATTAAGCTAATCCTGTTACTTTTTCTTAGGAATAGTTTTTCCCTAAATATACGTCATTTAACTTCTGATCTCTTTGAAAATTTACCTCTGCAATGGTGCATATGATTCAAATTTATTAATGTTAGAATAGCCAATAATTAAAATAAAGATGTACATAGAACCTTTCATGTGTCAGTGGACGCAAATAAAAATTCATGCATGAAAAGCCTTCCCCTGCCCTTTATTTAATAAGAAGAAAAACCCACAGTATGATTAAACCCAAAATGGAATGATTCCTTTGTCCTCAGTAATGTTAGCGTAAAACAAAATGTCTAGAGTTATAAAATCTATAAAAGAGAATAAAAGCATACTCACTATGACAGAAATGAAGCCAGTAATAATCATGAGGAACACAGTTACTCATACAATCATTTGGGGCTACTCAAAAACACTTTTACCCAGGAATGCTGATATTTCTAAAGAAATATTCACAACAGCAATATTTATAAGGAAACAGAATTTTTTTCCTACTCAACAGAGCTTATCTAATTGGAAGCATGCAATGACTCAACTAGGATTTTGAGGAGTGCAGATGCTACAGTATCTAAATTCCTCTTTCAAAGTAGACATATGTATGAAGAAGTATATTTACCCATTATGCCATGATAACAGTAATAACATGATAGTGACCATAAAGTATTATTAATTTCATTTTTCATATAGCAATTTGTAAAGGAGTCCTTCCCAGGTGCTACTGAACAATTATCTAGTAAGATTATGCAAAACGTCATTATGACAAGGAAAAAAATCAAATTTTGCTCAGAAATATCTGTCTTAGGCTTTACCTATGCACTTAATTGCAGAGTAATTTATTTCTAGTACAAAATTCTAAAAAGGCTCTATTTTCAGCTATTTTCAACAAGAGCGGTATACTCAATTTGTGAATCTACAGAGCTCATTCCAATCAATACTTTTGTGCCAGTTGATAAGTGCTTTGTTCTACTCCAGTTTACAATAAAACAGACATCTCCTTATTTTATATTTCTCTTTTTAAAATAATGGCTTGCTAGTCTATGAATTCATTCCATGTTCCTGTACACATGATGACTAATGTATACAGGGACCCTTTTCATATAGTCTTGCTATCGTGGTGGTATGCAAGGAATTGGGACGTAGAGTGAGTTTCATATCTTGTACGTAGAAATTTTTAAAATAATAATTACACCATCATAGTGTTATCTGATCGGTTGGTGATGGAGATAATCTTGATTACAATTAGATTTGCAAATTTTTGTAAAAGACCCATGTGTGTAAGAAACTGAATAGTAGCATTATTTCCACAAGCCTGTAAATAATTGAAAGGCATAGTACAAGGACATGATCTGTTGATGATGTGGTTGGTGGTATCCTGCTGTTTCTGATTTCAGTACTACTCTTCAGTGGCTCTTCCTCCATTACTTTTGTTGTTTATTCTGCATGTTACTTGAGTTCTTCTTAGACACGACTAACCAGAACAAAGTACAGGTCCCTTTTTTAAAGAAAGCATGCCTTATTTTAGTGTCACTAAGTAAGAACCTTGAAAAGGAAAAACAAACCATACCTAACTGCTTACTTGTTTCACTGAAGTCAATTGCATAACTCTAACATTTTTGTTTTAGTTTTCTTTTATAAAAATACTTCTTTAAAAGCAAATGTACTTAACAGATTTATTTAGTAACATAACTCTTACTTATGTTATCTTTAGTAACATAGGATTGCCTTAAGCTGTATTCAGCGACATAGAAATTTTCATGGTCTCATCAACTGTGTCTTGGACAAAAAATTCAGTTTTGGAGAGAAATGAAATTATTTATAGTACGTTTACTGAATTGCAATATAGAAGAAAAAGCCATTAGTTGGATTTCACATCTGAAGTAAGATGTATCAGCACAGTTTGAATTCTTTGATATGTGAGCAATGAAAGCCAGATAGTATAACCTAGGAAGTCATAAAATTCATGCTTTCTCTTGGCCAATATGAACAATTTGTGGTCTACCTGTGGAAAAAATAATATTTTTAATGAAGAATTATATATATATACATATATATATATATATGTATGTATGTATGTATGTATGTATGTACACTTTTTGAAAAGCCAAAAATAAATAAAAGCACAATGTTGGTTTATGAAAACATTGCAAATGAGGTATTTAAATAAATAAATAAATAAATAAATATTAGATACTTAGTGAAAAGGAAAAGATATTCAGTTCCATATGTGAATGGATCAGATTAGCATTCAAACACTATGTTTTGACATTGGCAATGAATTGAGGGCCTGCTGCTAGTTCTTGGATGCTCCTATCATGGCCTAACCCATTCAACCATCAGCAATCATGTTTTCTCCTATCTTTACTTTTCATACATTGTGTCAGGACTACTTCAAGCCCACATCTTAAGAAAGCAGAACTCTTGGAAACAATTTCTTCCAAGCAGGAACTTTTATTAAGAATAGGAGATAGCAGGCATAATAGATAGGATCTGAAATTTCCTGCGCAACGCAGCAGATTACAGTGTCCCCAAGCAGGACCCCACTCCATAGATCGACCCCCCCATGTGGGATAGGTAATTCCCAAGTGTTAAGTCTGTTGTGGGAACCGAGGAGATACTATCAGTCCGTCTCCAGCTCTTCACACCTTTTTCTGGCAGTATAGACAAAATCCAGGCAATGAGGTTAGACTCTTATCTCCTCCTTTGTTCCTAACTGACAGTTTAAAAGATAGAGTTCAGAGAGAGAGATAATGCAGGAAACAGGATACAGACCCAATAAACAAAGTAAGGGATTACATTGTAGTGAGAGGAGGAAGTGAAAGCAATGCCCTGCAGGTACATCCCCCCTCCCCCTTGGAAGCATGGCAAAACCCAGGAGAGTTGGAATGAAATAAAATAGGAATGGGTTTTGACACATTGTATCATCTGAGCAAATCCAGGGGGTAAGGAATTGTGATTTACTCACACTATATTAATCTGAAGACTTTTTAGATTGAGGCATTTAGGACTAGTAGATGAGGCAGGACAGCAAAGTGGCACATTGAAGATAGTCTAATAAGGGTCTAGGAGTGATGAAAGAATGATGGGCATATATAATCCTCATCCCATTCCATTAAAATTCTTAATTTGCTGTCAACTATAAATGAGCTACACTATTCACCCTAATGATGGATTTAATTAAATGTGTATGCAGCCAATCCGAACTCATCAATGTATGTGCTAATTGGATGAGATTACAACACATTTGCTATACCCACACATTCTTTCAAAGGACTAGATGCCATATCACATTGACTCCATAAGGCAGTAGGTTAAACAAATACTAGTGCTGTCATTATTCTACCTGCCCACTTCCTCCAATGGCTATTCTTAGTTACACAGTAAGTGTCTACCATTTTCTGCTATTTCCTTTATTGTTTCTATTATTGTCCTGCCTCAGATTTGATCCTATTCTAGTCACCACACTGTAGTAATTTATTATGCAGAAGCACTACACCACTACTGAGTTTACATTAAATACAACAGCACTGCCTAGGAATTGGAGAGAAAAAAGTATGAAAATAATGTCTTTAAAAGATAAGATCGGTTGATCTTTGTTTGATATTAGCAGTAGAAAGCCTCAAGGAAGTTCACAATCAATGGGGGGAAAAAAGAGAAATAAGACATAGTGACAAATAGCTCGCTGCTTAGAGGAAGGAGTAATTGGCTGGCTGCCTGAGCTATCAAGAGAAAATAATGGCAAGCTATGAAGAAAAAGTACTAGATAATTTTATATTTAATTTTGAAATATCAGATGGTTCTATCCATTTATGAAGCCACTGAAAAGTAGGTGAACTAATATAAAAATAAAATAAAATAGTATGACTATCTTCACCAGCCAAAGATATGTCAGAACAAACCCCTGTAAATTAGATAAGGCAATCTCCTTTGCATAAAGTAAGGCCAAATGAGCAGTTTTAAGCTAATGGGTCATTCAAAAGTTCTCAAACTACTACAGACGATACCTCCAAAATACAGCATTAAGGCTGATGCAACAATGATAACAAAATATTGTTTCTATTATATAAACTGATATTCTGACAGGAAGAAAGAAAAGATAGGTTCATTATGAAACAAACTAGATCATTATGTAAAAATAGGTGCATTTTAAACAAATTCAGCTGCATATGTATTGCTTAATGCTATTTTGCACAATCACACCTGCTGAGGAAAAAATAACTTTTAAAAGCTGCATTTCATGACATTTTATCGCGAACTGAATGCTCCCTGTGACCTTTGGTACCATTTTTTCAAGATGTCAAACAAGACAGTGGTCCTTGAGCCAAAAGAGATTTTGCTACTGAGTTGTTGGTGTTTGAAGAACATTCTCAGTTCATGAAGCTTTGCTTAGCCTAGTAAAGGTGGCTATATGTACAAGCATATTAGAAACTAGCCTTGAAACTACCGGTAGCCCTGAAATAAGGAACAAGCTGAAAAGAAAGAAAGTATACTGTAATGAGAAGTTGTTGTTTTTTCTGTATTATCTTACTCCTTTTACATAACCACTTGCTAAATGCCTTGGTGCCTAAATGGCTTATAGATGTCTGATTGGCTGCTTCAAATGTTGTAGTCTTTTCCATATGCGGCATTTCCTGGAAAGCTAAAGCACAAAGGAGTTCATAAAACCATTGTTGTTAATTATTTAAAAAGCTGAGTGTTTTAAAATCATACTAATGCACAAGCCATTTCCAAACACGCCTGTCTGTTTCCGTATAAATTTGTAAATAGGAAAGCAGTTAAATCTTTCCCCAGTTTTAAATAGCTCTTAACTTTAAGTGGTCTGAAATAGCAATAGTAATAGCACTTAGACTTATATACCACTTTACAGCCCTCTCTAGGCAGTTTCCAGAGTCAGCATATTGCTCCCAACAATCCGGGTCCTCATTTTACCAACTTTGGAAGGATGGAAGGCTGAGTCAACCTTGAACCGAAGAGACTTGAACTGCCAAATTGCTGGCAGCCAGCAGTCAGCAGAAGTATCCTAGAGTACTGCATTCTAGCCAATGTGCCACCATGACACCATAATAAAAAGTGAAATAATACAATAGCTTTTAATCAGGAGTATTTAGTTGAATGTATTTGCTTACTTATATTATATTAACATTTTGAATACAGGATCTTAACCAGTTCAGGACAAACAATGATAAAACTAAATCTATGTAAATAATGCATATTAGTTAATAGTGTTATCCTATACCAGTATTATTTGGCGGAAGAATTAAAAAGAAAATAGCATCCAAAGTTAACTATTTTGCAAAAATGCTGAGAGATTTTAGCAACTTTTAGGTAAACTAAAGCAAGCAGTTTTAAGAGATATTAAGGTAAAGGTAAAGGTTCCCCCGCAAATGCGTGCTAGTCGTTTCCAACTCTCGGGGCCGGTGCTCATCTATGTTTCAAAGCCGAAGAGCCAGCGCTTGTCCAAGGATGTCTCCGTGGTCATGTGGCTGGCATGACTAGACGCCAAAGGCGCACGGAACGCTGTTACCTTCCCACCGTAGTGGTCCCTATTTTTCTACTTGCATTTTTACATGTTTTCGAACTGCTAGGTTGGCAGAAGCTGGAATGAGTAACAGGAGCTCACTCTGCTACATGGCACTCGGGATTCGACCTGCCAAACTGCCGACCTTCTGATCGACAAGCTCAGTGTCCTAACCCACTGAGCCACCGCATCCCCCATTAAGAGATATTATGGATATATAATTATTAAAATGATATGTTTATACTGGTATCTCAAATTATATATATATACCTTACTCATATATAGGTAAAGGTAAAGGTTCCCCCGCACATGCGTGCTAGTCGTTTCCGACTCTAGGGGCCGGTGCTCATCTCCGTTTCAAAGCCGAAGAGCCAGCGTTTGTCCGAGGACATCTCCGTGGTCATGTGGCCAGCATGACTAGATGCCAAAGGCGCACGGAACGCTGTTACCTTCCCACCATAGTGGTCCCTATTTTTCTACTTGCATTTTTACGTGCTTTTGAACTGCTAGGTTGGCAGAAGCTGGGACGAGTAACAGGCGCTCACTCTGTTACGTGGCACTCGGGATTTGACCCGCCAAACTGCCGACCTTCTGATCGACAAGCTCAGTGTCCTAACCCACTGAGCCACCGCGTCCCTTTACTCATATATAAGAGATACCTATTACTTTAATACCTTCCTACAAATAATTTTTACCTAACTAGAAAGAAAACAAGCATATTTCAGCCAAGAAAACAAATAGATCATCAAATAATTTTTTTTTAAAAAAAATCAATGATTAACTAGTTCATTGGAAAAAAAGCTTCCCCAAGACACAAATGGCTAGAATCTATGCTACTTGAGATACATTATATAAAGATCTAGTTCTTTGGAGCATGTTTTAATGCCAAGAAAGGTAGAAAAAAAGAGAAGATGACCAGCAGCCAATGGATGGACACAATTATACTTGGAAGACCTGAAAGATCACATTAGGGACAGGTCGTCATGGAGAAAAACTATTATTATAGTTGCTAAGTGTTGAAACTGAGTTGATGAATCAATTAAACCAGAAAAAGCATAGTCTGTAGAATCACATCATTACAGAACTTTTCTTCCAAGGGTATGGGAAGATTCTCATGCACAGAGATACATATATACCTACATAGAACTTTTCATGTCACTCATGAAGGTTTCAAAATAACATTCTAAGTTACCTTCAAATTATAGAACCACACAAATTGAGGTACCTTTTCTTTATTCACAAACACAAAAAATCTCTGTGTAAGAGGCATATAAGTGGTTCTCTATTCAGGCAGCAACTATAACACTTTCTGAAAGCCTCAGTTTGTGCAAGCTAATTTCCTATGCTACTCAATTGGCTTTTTCCAGCTGATGAAGTTCATGCAGTTCGTATTATAATCAGAGTGCAAACATTAACGCTCCTGCCAGAAGAAATGTTTTTCTTTACAATATCCTTTTGGCACTTTCCATCTAATTTTAACACAAGCGTTATTCTCGTGTTAGGAGGTGAGGCTTACTTCTGAACTCACTTTATGAAGTATAAGAGGTCCAATGGCTGCTCCTTCTTAGTGAAAAGAAGCATATGAGTTCTGAACTGTTGCGGAAAATTCAGAAGCACAACACTGACGAGACAGCCAACTCCTTATTCAACTACCACTTTGTCCCAACTTTACTAAAAATGGGAACATTAAACAATGAAAAACAGATTTCTATAAAAGTTGAAGGCTGCAGGATGAGAAATCCTAGGGATCTGTTTGCCTGGCAACTTTGGGGAAACTTAGGTAGATCCTTATCAGTGTGCCTATGGTCAGGGCTTTTTTTCTCATAGAACACTCAGAACGGAGTTCTGGTACCTTTTTTTTGGATAGAACCTTGTATGGTAGGCAAGGAGGGTTGTATGACATGTGTGAGTTCCGGCACCTTTTTCTGTTACAAAAAAAGCACTGCCTATGGTTATTTCTATTGTAAGTCAAACTTCCTTTCAGGAGAGGCAGTAGTGCTTGGGACTCCCACTGCTACAGAGATGGGGTGTTGGAGAGTCTTGATAGGATTAGGCAAAGACAGGAGACGGAACTGATCCTGCTCACATACCAAACATTGCAAGGAAAGCTGTGCATTCTCCATGTTGTTTGTTATGTACTTTTTTCTACCACAGAATTAAATTTGAATGAAACACTTAACTGTTGGGTAAATCTCAATGGAGATGTAAGAACATATTTCTTAAAATAGTTCATAGTACATAGTTATGAGAATTGCTATCATTAGATATTGTGATGGCCATTAATCAAGTCAGTTTTGAATGGAGACAGGACAAAACTATTAACAATTGAGCTAAATCTAATCTAGGTCAACTACTTCTGACTCACATTGTGACAGGAATTAAAAGGACATCTAGAATTTTGAATCAGCTATCTTTAGACTTGCTGGGCAGTTTTGATCCCTTCCCCACCCCAACTTGATACTGCTGAACTGATCATGCTTCCTATTTAGCAGTATATGTTTGGCTTTCATAAAGTAAGGAGTAACCACATTAGCATTTAAGCCTTTGCTGGATGCAAGAATTTCCATATACATACATACAGTATAATAGCCCCTTCTGCTTCAGAAGTAGAAATGCAATCTAAGCATGCAAATCTATTTTCTGTGTCAATTACTGGAAGTGAAATGAATCTTGTGCTGCTCTGTATCAGATTTTTTTTAATGAACCCATAATTGAAAACATAAACTAAGAATTGATTGTGGGCAAACTTTCATCTTAGGTTTGCAGCTACACAAATGAGGTGGAGGACAGGCAAAGTAATCTCTTAACAATAAACTCATCAGAAGCAAGGTACTTAATTGTAGATTAGCCTAGGAGAAAATTAGACATCAGTCTTTTAATGGAAATATAATCAGCAATATATCTTTATGAAATCTGCATTGCCATCATATTATACCCATTTAAAGGTGAGGGTCAGGCTAGAGGCAATAGTCCAAATGCATTAATACACTCCAGGTAGACTTAATAGACTGATAAATGCTCACTAGTATTATATTTGTTTTAGTTTTCAAAAAGTCATTTATATCAATTTGATCAGCTCAATAATCAGTCATGACTTTATAACTAACCACCTAGTATATAGTTGCACTGTCATAATTAGAAAAAGTCAAAATTTTCATTACTACAATGGGAGATGGGAAATTTAATTTATGTGATAACAAGGAGAGATTCAATTGCTAAACCATGGTATGAGTTGGGTCAGCTTTTCCATTAAAATTAAACAAAAATAATACATAGGGCAGTGGTGGGATTCAAATATGTGAACAACTGGTTCTCTGTGTGGATGCTGCTTCCAGAAGTCCATTCTGGGCCTGGGCAACAAAAAATTAGCTACAAAAGTGGTGCTAATCCCACCACTGGTATAGGGATATAGACAAAGCTCACTCAATGATCTAAATGTGTTGGTTACACTTGCTGATGATCTTTGATGGAGCTAGAATGGGGATGGGTCATCCATCCTAGTTCTCCTTGATATCTCAATGGCTTTCAATACTTTCAACCACCATATCCATCTGAAAAAGTTGTGAAGTTAGAAGTAGAGACATTGTGCTTCAATGATTCACCTTTTTTCTCAGGAGTCAATTCTCAGTGTTGCTACAGGGAAAGGAAGGGGAGAGAGATCATATTTGCAGCTTCTCTTATATGGGGTGCCTTAGGGTACAAAGCTCTCCCCTCTCCTGTTAAAATCTATATAAAACTGTGGGGTGAGGCAATGCATCACTTTGGGGTACAATATCATCAATATGCTTATATTATCCAACTTTATATCTCCAGCTCAAGCAGCACAGATGAAACTGTCAATGACCCAATGCCTGGATCATTGGGGGTAGACTTTTTATCAGTGCTAACAAGACTGGTTTTGGCTATTTGGAACCCCTACATCAAGGATGTCACAATCTGCATTTTGTGTGTCAGTTGCACCTTTTTCTTAATTGGGTGTCCCTTCAGAGATCTATTCATACCCCCGTCTCCTCCTGCTTAGGTTATTGCAGTATCTTCTATATGAGGCTCCCCTTGAAGACCACCTAGAAGCTACAAATGGTTCAAAATGCAGCACCACAAGCAGTAACAGGTACTGGTGCTCATATGTCACTACTGCTATGCAAGTTGCATTGGTTTCCTGTTGGCTTCTGACTGCAGTTCAAGGTGCTAGCTATTATTTATAATACTTTTGTATGACATAGGGCCTGGATACCTGAGAGACTGCTTGTTCCAGCAGAGCGGTGCACACAAGATCCCCTCTATTTACCTTTGACATCTTGTGGGACTTAGGAAGCATGTTGTTTTTTTCTTGTGGCCTCCACCCTTTGAAATATTCTACCCCAAGTGATAAAGATAATAGTTTTTCTCCTGGGGTATTGGAACACCTTGAAAACACGTTCTGATCCCAGGAGGTCAATAAATTTAAATAAATATGTTCTGGTCCCAGGAGGTCAATATATTTAAATAAATAAAACTTAAAATAAATAGCTGATTTAATTTAAAAATTACATTGAGTGGGATTTACAGAAACAGGGCTTTATGGTGAAACCTAGACTGGAAAAGGGAATTCTCAGGAGAATTCTTTGTTCTCAGGAATATTGGTTTTCCAGCAATTAAAAGGAAATTACCCTTTTTGGTACTACAGAGGACTTAATCTGGACTGGGATCATGAACTGGTAAGGGTAAGGGATCCCTAATGGTAATCCTCCCTAATGATTTAGATCATATACTTCTTCCCAATATAAAATTGAAACAGCTGGTACAAAGGATAATTTCACAATAAAAGAAAATATTAGATATAATGGTCTTATCAACACCAGGATGCAGCTGAGAATGAGTGCTCTTCCCATGGCCATTCCTTGCCCCTAATATGAAGAAAATAAACTTGCTAATTATTATTTTAAACACCATTTATCTGCTTGATGGTAACTCTTAGTAACTACCATTATTTCTGATTAACTCGGGGTAGCATTTTTAAAATGAAAATTGGCAAAAGTACTTCTTGGGAACCTATCACACTTAGTAGCAGTAAAGTGCTTCTTTATTAATAAATAATATTATATAATACCAGTGTTACTCTGTGGTTTATGTTGAATCCCTTGATACAGAAAAGCAGTCAAGGAATTACTTAAATAAATATTTCATATGAAACTTTCTCTTTCTCAAAAGTGTATAACCATGAAACCACTGATCCAGAAATATGAGCTTTTGAAGAGTAATTCATATTTTGGCCAAAAATACACATGTATGCACTAGAGCAGCGTTTCCCAACCTTAGGAACTTGAAGATGCGTGGACTTCAACTCCCAGAATTCCCCAGCCAGCTATGCTGGCTGGGGAATTCTGGGAGTTGAAGTCCACGCATCTTCAAGTTCCTAAGGTTGGGAAACACTGCACTAGAGTACAACCTATATATGTATTAATTTGCCGAGCAACCCGTTAAGAGAGAAAAAATCTATTATGGAACCAGTAGAATCCAAAATTAAAATGAGACAAGCCAATTAATACAATAATCACTCATGTCATCCAATGGAGCCAGTGGAATGTACAGTAGGTGTGTACTATAGTGTTGCATAACATTGGCAAGAGTTTTTTTGTTTATTTTAATTGTGCACCTGGTGCTGCTTACCTACGTATGCCTACTCGAGAAATATTCTGGCAATTTCTAACGTGATGCAATAATCTCTTGGTGGCTGCACAGGGGTTTAGATAAAGTAGAAAAGATGCTTTCAGCAGGAAAGCCTACTTTTTTTCAACATTTTCAACAGAATAATTATTTATGGTCCATGGGTAGTCTCTGTGGATTTGTGACATGCCTCATTTATATCAGAATAGAGCCAAACTCTCCCAACAGTCCAAGTGGAGATAGAGAGGCACATTTTTATACCTGCCCACAAAAATGTGTGGTCTCTACCTCAGCATATCAGTAAGAGCAAGGGGAAATTTGAAGGAATGGCCGATGCTTATTCATTTGGAGTAACAAAATCCCTTAGTCCAATGCAGGTAATTTTCAAGTTACAACCATTCATTCAGAAACCATTCAAAGTTATAATGGCAGTGCTGGAAGGAACTATGACTAGTCCTCAAATTCTGGCATTCGTAGTGTGGGCAACCAACTCATACTTATGAATTGTGACAATTGGTGGTCATGTGATCATGATTTGCAACGTTTCCTGCTGGCTTCCCATAAACAAAGTCAATAGGGAAGCCATCAGGGAAGGTTCAAAATCATTTTAGTAAATCTGCCCTACCTCTAGCTTTTCTCTCCTCTCATGCACCATGCCCGCCTTCTCCTTTTACTCACATCAAATATGGGCGGCTTTTTCTTGATAGTTAAATGGCCAGGGGATGACAGGATGCTTAATCCAAGATATGAATGACAGTGTACTTTCTGGCTGCTTTGAAGGAGGAGCAGGTGCATCTTTTTATTAAGATACCATCTCTTGACCCAGCTGTTCCGTCAAGATCTTTTCCATTGTCCAATTTTCCTTTTTAAAGAACATTTTTAAAGATTAAGAAAAAAAGAAAATTTCACAATTGCAGAATTTTCTGGAGAAAGTAGATTAAGAGGAGAGGTCAAGTCCATGAATGCTCTTACAAGATTTGGGCATTTTCCATTATTATTTTATACTCTCTGATGCTGTTAAGTGAAGTCATTTGTCAGTCCCTTTGTTGTTTAAACTACCCATTTCTCTCTTTTTCAGATATCCTCAGTGTTTCATGCAACTACCCTGGCTCAATTTTTTTCTTTCTTCTTAGCCAATTCAGCCTTCCTTCATATGTTGCATTTACAATTAGAGTTGTGTTTTTAAAATATTGTTGCTCACATCAACATATGCAATATACTGATGCATACTTATCAGTATGGATCATCATCATCCATTTTTAACTGTATAAGTATGATGGCCATAACAAACTGAAATGAATATCGAAAGAAAAAAGAGGAAATAAAAACTGAATGACGTGTGGAGAGAGAATATAGGAAAAAACATCTGGAAATAGAAGAACTTGGAACAGAAAATGGTTGGCTGGAGCTCTTAATTTGAGGATATTGTACTATAAATCCTATTAGAGTCCCACTTGTTTATGTTTACCTGTCCTTATTCCAGAAATCCACAGAATCCATAGCTAAGGAATATGTACTAAAATCACATCTAACAATTTCCAGGAAAGGAAAAACTGGTAAGACAGTACCTCCTGATGGTAACTAAAAATACAACATAGGATATACTATGTAAAAATTGGGAAATTCTACACCTCCTTCATAAGTGGGGAACAAAATGTAACTTCTGGTGCTCAATGTAGCTAGCAAAGCTCATTCTAATATGAACAACAACAGCTTAGTAAACTTGAATACTATGTTCAAGCTATGAAATTCTAAACTTATTTTCCCCAATTATTCTAGGTAATTTGATTTCTAATAAGAAATATTAGAATTAAGATAATTGTTTGCCTTAAAAATATATTTAATTCTAAAATGGCAGTGCAAAATGCAGTCAATAACAAAAAAGAATGTTAAAAATACAATTATATTTATTTTTTCATTATTATTTAAGAAGTTTTATTGGAGATAATTGACATTGATTTTTCCCCCTTATCTTTCATTCCTAATCAGGTTCAGAATTTGCGGTCTTATTTTGAATCAGTCTAGCATTTCAGTTTGGTGTAATATGGATTAGATTCATATTAAAATTAGTTGAGGCTGTGTTAATCAACTGATAGGAAATGTTAGCATTATTTAATGGGATTGAAAAATAAATGCAGAAAGCAATTTACCTGCAATGAGCTGACATTGGTGAATGGTAGATTTTGTACACTTCAGCATTTCAGGATGGAAAGATAATATATAGATCACTTTTAGTTAGCTGAAGAGAGAGAGATTTTTGCCATCTTGCTAAAATGCCACTTTGCTCCTATGGAAATTATGTACTCATCAACCTAGTCATTTTTGGTGTTCAGATCTTGACCAATTAAATAAATGGAGTGAAAATGCTTAGGTCTTGCTGAATGTATGTCACTGTCTTGCATAGTATGAAAAACTCTTAAAATATAGGAAAGCAGAGGGACACAAAAGAAAATTGAATAGAGATGGCTGGCTTTTTAAAAGAGCAATTACCAAATCTACTTTGTTTCATATTAGAAGAGATAATAGACTCAATCTATGTAATTGAAATATTATCTAAATTACACTAATTACAGACCCTTAGCATACTAGAAAATGGAGTCTCACTAATGCGAACAGCTAATTAAAATTGCCTAGAATATTGACAGTGTAATTGCTTCCCTTTTGCATATCTTTAGGTACATGTCAATTTAGAAATAAATTATAATTGATTTGCTACACATTTGGAAGGAATGGTTGAGATAATCAAAAAATGCTTAATTAATCAGAGGTAAATTATTTACCTGTTGTGCAATTTGCAGTTTGAGCAACTCACTATTTTGAAAGTGGGCATTCTTTTTCCCCCTTTGTGCTATGTATTCTGTTGTCAACATAATGTACATACCATATTATCTTTATATTATGAAAATATTCTGTTTGAGAAGCAAACTGAAATTTTACTGAGTCTTGCTTTTAGATTGTTATCCACATTCACCTAGGAAAATGCAAACTGATTTTATTTGTATGTTTTCTGATATTCATCTGCTTTGAACAGCATTTCAATGGCAGCTAAAAGCTATTAACAGTTTTTGAAACCTAACCTGCATTATAGAAATACTTCACTCTACAGCAGGGATCTTCAAACTTGACCCTTTTATGACTTATGACTGGCTGAGGAATTCTGGGAGTTGAAGTCCACAAGTCATAAAAGGGCCAAGTTTGAAGACCACTGCTCTATAAGATGAAGCTACATGGCTACTTACTAGCAATAGGAATTAATCAAAAGGCACTTAACAACCAACCAACAGTAGATAATTACCACAACTTGCACAATCTGGACAGAAAAATGTAATAAATTAGGTACCAAAAGATAAATTTTCAATTTATAAAGATAAATTTTCAATTTTTTTAGGCAATTTAATTGCCTACCTTCAAATTTTAGTATAATATCAATAAAGAAATAGAGTAATACAATAAACCTAATTTCAATTCACTGCCTCTCCAGAAGTCTTTATCAGTGATGTAGTATCTAAATGTCAAAATTATTTATGAAAATATTATCAAACTTCTGTCCTGAAGATAAATTTAAACAATGAAAACCAGAGGGGGAACTACAGGGATAAAAATAAGTATTTAAAATAAACGTGTAATGTATAAATGTGGTTTATTTCTATATATCTACTGATGCCTGAACTTGTATAGCTGAAATAAGGACTTCACAAACAATTCTCACATTTCTTGTTTCAATTCCACTATTGTATTGTCAGAAGAGTAAAAAAACTCTATCAGAGAGTAATGAATCGTGGTTCATTTTGATGCATGATAAACAAAGAAAACCCCAAGCATATATTCTACTATTTAACCTTTTAATTACAAAGAAACTTGTAAAAAACACAAAGACTCATGGCTACATGTCTATCTCCCAGAGAGCACAAAGAAGAGGAAAGAGAAAGTAACTTTTGCTTTGGACATGCACACACAGAAGTAAACTGGCTCGACATGTAACACTCACCATGGTTACAATGATAAGATAACAAGACTGCTTGCAAAGTACACACTATAACTTGCTTTACTGAAAAAACAGAAAAAAACGCAGTGGCATGTATAAATTAAGAGATGTTTTTACATTATATAAATAAAGTGTCTCTCTGTTTGTTTACCTAAGTATGGGCCATTGTTAAAATGGGATCAAGGCCTAATCAGAAGTATTTGAAATAATCAATTAGATCAATATTTTTATTTAAGGCAGCAAAACTGAACAATTAAAATATCATGCAAAGATTAATCTCTGAACATCTCATAAGATTCAACAATGTGTACGTGCTTTGAGTCACTTCTGTGAAACAATGTCATCTGATGTGACCGTGGACTTTTCTGTCACAACATTTGCCTTACAAAATAGCTTCCCCTCCAGAATGTTATTCTGTAAAAAATTAAAAGATTGTGTTGGTCTTGAGTGTGTTCATTTTTTTATTCAGCATTTTTGTTGTAGTTTTTTTTAACCCATGTATCCTGCAGTTTTGTGTTTAGTAGAGGCGGAGGGAGAGAGAGAGACAGACAGACACAGTGTGTGTGTGTGTGTGTGTGTGTGTGTGTGTGTGCAGGATGCAGAAAGAAATGAAAATGGGAAAAGTGATCAAATGAGCATTGTACCTCAGAAACTGTCAAATTCTTCTAAAAGTGCTGTGTGACAGACTTTAATATTTATGACAGGCAGAGGAACTGCTGTAGTCAGCTTAGCTTCTGGCTCCAACATGGCCAAAATTTGACTCAGTATTTACTTTCAGTATCATTCCAACAGTTTATGTCTAATCTCTGAAGGGGTGAATCAAATTTGAGTTGGTGACATCAGATGATGTAAGTGTAGCTTGAATTTTGCAATTGCTTTGGTTCTCATTGCACAAATTAATATTGCAGGTGTTTGGGAAATAAAGAAATATGTAACAAATAAAGGCTATTCAGAAAACATTTTACAGAGAGTTCAAGTTCATAAAAATGTACCTTTAAAAAAATGTTGGCTACAACATTGAAGATGATCTACCCAAAGTCTTTGCAAAATGCAAGCAACTGTATTTAGCATCTGCTTAATATATAATGGCTCAATTTCATCTGCAAGATTAGCTAAATATGTCAAGTTTATTTTCTATTGGTATGTTAGCTGTGGGAGCTTTAAAAATATCAGAGAACTTTTTCTGTATAGTCTTTCTTAGATAGCAGTGGAAGATTTAAAAAGATGCAACAGACATTGGCTTGTTGCTTTGGTAATGAGATGGTATTCCCAATAAGATCAGACTTCTTACTAACCATCTCTATAATCTCTCATAATGAAAAACAAAAATAATCAGCAAAGAAATGGCATATAAGCTTCATAATATTTTTAATATAGATCATATACCATGAATGCATACATCTTCTGAATTTGAAAGCTTCACTTGTCCTTTGAGAGAGAGATATGGGCAGGACAAAAAATTAAAATTGATTTTATACACATTTAATGAAATGTAGATGTAACTAATATGATTAGTCTCTATATTAATTATTTTTCCTCAGTTTGGCAACACATTTCAAGAGGAAGAAAATCTTAATTGAATAAATAAAAGAAGCAAGAATACTGAGAGAAATCACTGCTTAATGCTGTGGTTCTAGGAAAACTAAATATAGTAAATGATACCATGCACTTAAGAATATGTCAATGAAGCTTCTCATTAATCCAGTTAGACTTGTCTGGAAGCTGAGTCATAGCGATTGGACTTGTCTTCTTTTGAATTTGAAAATTTTTGCTGCTTATCCAACTAGCTTCTTCAGTCTCTGAAAAAGCTACTTGAATAAGCAGCAAAACATTTCAAATAAAAAAGAACAGAAGCCCAGTTGCCATGACTTGGCTTCCAGATACATTTAAGAACAGATTTTAATAAAGTCAAAGGAGAAGCTAATCCCAAGGCAGGAGATGCTAATAGAAAATATAACTGAAGGTAATGGGAGTTCCTAAAGAATGAAATAGTAAAAGCACAATTACAAAATATTCCAATAAAAAATTGAGAACAGCAGAAGAATTCAATATACTTCAATAGTTAAGTAATGGGGGGGGGGCGGAAAGACTCACATGGAAAAAAGAACTATACAGCTCAAGACAGAAAATCTGGAATAACCGAAGTTAATAAAGTTTAAAATAACAAAAAAGCTTTTATAGATAAGTAAATAATAAAGGGCGGGAAAATTAGTATGACACCTCTTTGATAAATAAACCAGAATAATAACAGTTATAACAATGATAAACAGCAACAAGGCACAGTTATTCATTTCTTCTTGTCAAATTGTCTTATGAGTTCTACCAGGAAATTATGAGAGCAGAATGAAGGGACTTTATTGCAACCTGATAGAAATATAGATAGAATATCTTGAACAAATTTAAATTTCCAAGTGCAGAACTATTGTGTCTTGGGGCATTGAAAGTTGACTGTTTGACCAAATAATTAGTATGCAGTTTATTTGAGAAATCCTAGGTGACTGCTTAAGTGTCAAATGATCTGAGCAAATTTTGTATGTATCCTTAAAAAAACGGGAAAGGAAGTACTAGCAGACCAAGCAGTCTGACATTGGAGAAGATGGTATAGCAGATCATAAATAATTCTTTTAATTATTGGAAACAACACAATAGTTACCAGAAATCAGCATGGGTTTGTCAGGAACAAATCTTGTCAAACTAGAATTACCTTATCAATAACAATTATTTTTAAGTCATAGGAATTAATTGTTCCACTTTATGCTGGTTTGGAGGACTCACTTTAAGGACTTTGTCCAACTCTGGCCACGTTTCTTTAAGAAGGGTTCAGAAAAATTGCAACCTATTCAAAAAAGAACGTCTAAGATGATGAAGGTATTAGAAAGGATGGAACTTGGTCCATTTAGCCTGAAGAAAAGATGACTAAGGAGAGAAAGGAAAATAAATGTTCTCTTTTGATCCAAAATGCAGTGCACAAAAATGCATTACAGTTACAGGAAGGCAAATTCTACTGAATATTAAGAAGGTGAGACTTCCTTGCAGTAAATCAATACAACAATGAAACCAGTTACCCATATAAGTGGTGGATTCTCCTTCAGAATATTCAGATCTGTTCAAATGGAAGCTAGTCCTCAATTGATGACCTAAATGGCTTTCTTCCAACTCCCTTTCAGGACCCACTTGTAGTTTAGAGTTTTCTGACAATTCACCTCTGTGCTACATAGCTTTTGTCTTAAGCTTAATTCAAAAAACATAATATGTCCATGAGTAGCTATCTATTTCAAACATAGATAAGTGGAAACCTCAACAAGTAATACTAAAATTGTCCCAAGACTTCAGTTCATTATATGTTTTTCTATATATTTAAAACTTATGTATAGAAAAACTATGTATAAGGCTAATAATAATAATAATAATAATAATAATAATAATAATAATAATAATAATAATAATAATAATAATAAAGTTGGAAGGGACCTTGGAGGTCATCTAGTCCAACCCCCTGCTCAGGCAGGAAACCTTATACCATTTCAGGCAAATGGCTGTCCAGTCTCTTCTTAAAAACCTCCAGTGTTGGAGCATTCACCACCTCTGGAGGCAGGTTGTTCCACTGGTTAATTGTTCTAACTGTTAGGAAATTTCTCCTTAGTTTTAGGTTGCTTCTCTCCTTGACTAGTTTCCATCCGTTGCTTCTTGTCCTGCTTTCAGGTGCTTTGGAGAATAGCTTGACTCCCTCTTCTTTGTGGCAGCCCCTGAGATATTGGAACACTGCTATCATGTCACCCCTCACCCTTCTCTTCGTTAAACTACACATACCCAATTCCAGCAACCGTTCCCTATATGTTTTAGCCTCCAGCCCCCTAATCATCTTTGTTGCTCTTCTCTGTACCCTTTCCAGAGTCTCGACATCTTTTTTACATCGTGGTGACCAAAACTGGATGCAGTATTCCAGGTGTGGCCTTACCAAAGCATTGTAAAGTGGTATTAGTACTTCACTTGATCTTGATTCTATCCCTCTGTTAATCTGACTAAGGCAACTTCTGGCCATATGAAAAACAGCTGGAGGCTTTTCTTCTTTTGAATTTTTTTTAGAAGCAGTAGGGGTTGTAAAGAAAAAGAAAAAGAATCTAAGCTTCTCACCCACCCAAGTTGTGCAATGAAATTTGTATCCACCAGTATTTTAGATAACTATCTGAGTAACTTGATAGACTAGTGCAAGAATTCAGTTTTATTTTATATATAGTAAGTCTTCTCTAGTTCCATCAAGCTGGTCTTTCTTTGAGGCTTAATAATAATCATAGATGGAACTACCCATTGTATATTTTCCAAAGATTCCAAAGGTAGGAAACCCTATACCATTTCAACCATTTGTCTGAAATGGTATAGGATTTTCTGCCTGAGCAGAGGGTTGGACTAAAAGACCTCCAAGTCCCTTCCAGCTCTGTCATTCTATTCTACAGTATTGCAAAATGCATTGAATTAACATAGAATGAGTTGCGTGGTAGCCTATGGGTAAAGATACTCACCTCCCACTCAAAAGGTTGAGAGTTCAATCCTAGGCAGTGGCAATACTTCTTCCTTGGGCACAAAGAAAAAAAATATTTGCAGCAAACTTTGCATGGTGTCAGGAAGGGCAGCAAGCCAATAAAAACACACAGCTCCAGCCAATTGCCCTGACTCTACCCCAAATTAAAGGATTGCAGGATTGTAAAAGTTTATTGCATTAACATAGAATATTTTTCTTTTCAAAAGGGGAAACACTGATACAAATGGTAAGTTCAACATTCCAATATATCAAAAAATTATTCCATATATTTCTTGTCCAAAGAGGATAAAACTGATCATGTCTTGTCTGATGCTCTCAATTCTCAAGTAGTTTTAAACAAGAACATCCTTTGGAAGTGGCAAAAATCTCAACTGTGTCTTTCCTTGTAAGCCATAAAGATGTTTAATAAATTTCACATGACTGGTCAGATATAATGTGACCAGTCTGCTGAAACTGGGTGTCTAGTTTAATGAAGAGAAGGATGAGGGGGGACATGATAGCAGTGTTCCAAAATCTCAGGGGCTATTCTCCAAAGCGCCCAAAAGCAGGACAAGAAGCAACGTATGGAAACTAATCAAGGAGAGAAGCAACCTAGAACTAAGGAGAAACTTCCTGACAGTTAGAACAATTAACCAGTGGAACAACCTGCCTCCAGAGGTGGTGAATGCTCCAACACTGGAAGTTTTTAAGAAGAGACTGGGCAGCCATTTGTCCGAAATGGTATAGGGTTTCCTGCCTGAGCAGGGGGTTGGACTAGATGACCTCCAAGGTCCCTTCCAACTTTATTATTTTTATTATTATTATTATTATTATTATTATTATTATTATTATTATTATTATTATTATTATTATCTTGAGAATAATTAGCAATGTTGAGAATGGTTAGCTGCAGCAATGTGCTGCAACTGACAAAAATTCCCAGTGCACTCCTGAGCTGCATCAACAGAGGGATAGCATAAAGATCATGAGAAGTGATAGTACCACTTAATACCACATTGGTAAGACCACACTTGGAATACTGTGTCCAGTTCTGATCACCATGATACAGAAAAGATGTTGAGACCCTGGAAATTATACAGAGAAGAACAACAAACACAATAAAAGTTGTGGAGGCTACATCGTATGATGCACAGTTAAGAGAGCTAGATATGTCTAGCCCAGGGGTCGGCAACCTCGGCTCTTTTATGACTCGTGGACTTCAACTCCCAGAATTCCTGAGCCAGCTATGCTGGCTCAGGAATTCTGGGAGTTGAAGTCCACGAGTCATAATAGAGCCGAGGTTGCCGACCCCTGGTCTAGCCTATCAAAAAGAAGAATGACGGGAGACAGGATAACTGTCTTCCAGTACTTGAAGGGCTGTCATAGAGAAGAGGGGATTGATTTATTGTGTTGGGGAATTTCATTAAAATTTGATAAGAACTTTAAAGAAAACTCATAGATTTGAATAAATAAGATGCAAAGAATTAATACCTTAAAGATGGAGAAAAGATGAACTAACAATCCATCCATATATTATTTTAATTATTCTAAATAACAATTAAAAAACATAAATGAAACAGAATATTATTAGATAAAAAGGTATATCTCTGACAATCAAAATACAATCCTATATCCTGGTAAATAAGGAATAGCAATATTTCCTATATATTCATATCGATTTAATCCAGGTAGTAAATACATTCTTATTAGTACATTTAACCTCTGTCCTTAGGAGTTTATGGGATTCATGCATGTTAAATTATAATAGTGAAGTGTTACATTGAGATTTTGTATTCTGGTATTAAATAACTAATATGCATTATTTCTTAAGCAATAAAAGCATAGAAAAGTTCTCATGAATTCAGATGAAGTGTTTGTTATTATCTTCTTTGTCTGTGTAAATACTTTTTTGCCCAAGTTTTGGTTTGTTAGCTCACTGTGATCCACAGCTGAGAATTAGATTCGATCATGCTGCAACATCTAAGTAATTCAGTAGTTCACTTCAGTAATTCATAATGAAAGAGGCACAAACTATGTGCTGATTCACAAACCAAATGCAAAAGATACCATCTCTTCTGCTCACATGGTTCTACATTTCAAAAACTTATAACTTCAACTACCCATGTATTTTCTTCTATCTTTCCTATTCCAAAAAGCTACTATTAGACAGACAATTCTTTTTAGGATTAAAGGTAAAGGTAAAGGTTCCCCCACACATGCGTGCTAGTCGTTTCCAACTCTAGGGGCTGGTGCTCATCTCTGTTTCAAAGCCAAAGAGCCAGCATTTGTCTGAGGACGTCTCCGTGGTCATGTGGCCGGCATGACTAGACACCAAAGGCGCACGGAACGCTGTTACCTTCCCACCGTAGTGGTCCCTATTTTTCTACTTGCATTTTTACGTGCTTTTGAACTGCTAGGGACGAGTAACAGGCGCTCACTCTGCTACGCGGCACTCGGGATTCGACCCGCCAAACTGCTGATCTTCTGATCAACAAGCTCAGCATCCTAACCCACTGAGCCACCGCGTCCCATTAAATGTTATAATGCATTTTCTGTTTTTTTTTACCCTTGAATTATTTAATGCAAAAGAGAAATTTATAATACATGAAGCATAGTTTAAAACCACTAATTCAATCCAATGCAAAAATGGATGAGATTCAATAATCTTACATTTTATCTTAACAGTATGTTTATTAAAATGCATTATATATTGTGAATGTGTCCATTAACTGTCATCTGAATAGGATTTCAGTTGTAAATGACATAGGAATGTATATAGAAGCATGGGATGATAAATGGCTGCTCAATTTTCTCTCATTAATTCCAGGACCTAAGATCCATATTACATTTGAATTTAAGTGCATCATTAACCTAAAGAGCATGTATATATGTTTGGAGATTACACACAAGCACAGAGAGATAAATGTGTATATTTGAAACAATTTATAAGGGATGATGTTGATGAATTAAGCCTGCAGAAAACCTCTTCTGACAAACAAGTGTTAGGAAGAAATCTTGCATGGGCTAAGACTCATGATGTCACTAGAAATATTTTGATCACTTCCTTCATTCTTGAGTTCAGTGGGGATTTCTAAAGTTTCTTTTAAAAGGCTGTAGGATATGAAGAAATATTTAAGATTTATGAAGGTACTTCTAATCACTGCTGGGAATATGAAATACATGAAGGGACATTTTATCATGCATGATGGATTTGGAAAAAGGCAAGAAGATATTGAAGAGAAATACATATCATGATGCAGAGAATTTTAAAAATTAACATTCAGATGAAACTGGAACTATTCTTATTAAAACTTATGGATGCTCAAGTAAGAAAAGGTTTGTGGACAATTGGCTTTATGTATGGTAACAAGGTAGTAAGGTATGTACAAAGATGGAAGACTACTGAAACAGTGATAATGGATGAATGGATTGTGAAGATGACTGAGTTTACAGAAATGGCTAAATTGACTTCGTTGATTAAGGAGAGTGTTATGTACTGGGCTTTTGTGAAAGACCACGTGGGTTGCTATAGCAGCTAACGGCTCTCCAGCAACCCAGACTTTAAGTCTCCTGTGCTGCAATTGGCTATCTCCAGGCAGCAATGGTTGATTCAAACCTATTGGCTGCTGCCTAGGGGCTAGACTATATATTGTGGCTAGTTGCAGACATGTGCCCAGTACAGTTCCAGCATGAAATAAACAATGAGTTATCCTGTACTCAGCTTTGTGTCTTCATTCCTGCACGAAAGAACCCACTATTTAACAAAGAGAACTTCAGCTACTTCCAATTTTTTAGTCCTTACATTTAGCTATATTGATAGAAGTAGAGTTCTGGCCACCAGAAGGCAGCCCAAAGTAATTTTCTCTCTTTTCCTATTCTTTCAACTTTATTGACATTATTGTTTTCAACTTTATTGTTTTCAACTTTATTAACATTATTATTTTCAACCTGGCATATCTCAGCTGAAACAGTAGTCAGTTACATTTTAATTTCTTTCACTTCTTGTTTTCTAAATTCTTTTCAGCAGAAAATATAAGAAGACTTTCACAGACAGAATTAATTTTATTTTCATCCTCAGGATAACTTGGATAATGTTAGGGTGCAGAACATTTCTCTGTGCTGAACAGTGGAAAATATCAAGGGACAACCTATCAAATTCCAAGGTTGTTCTATCTTAAGCAGAGGCATCTAACCAAAGTATCCTGTATGTCCAGTGGTGGGATTCAGCCAGTTCGCACTGGTTCAAGAGAACTGGTAGCTAAATTTACCTGAATTTGGAGAACCGGCTGGCTTCTGGAAGTCCAGGCTAAGGCCTCAAAGCCTCCCAGGCCTAGAACGGCCCACCGGAAGTGCATTGATGCCACTTCCAGAAGTCCATTCTAGGCATCGGAGGCCCTGGCCTGCATCACATAATAGAACTGGTAGTTCAGGTATTTGACTCCCACTACTATGTATGTCCCCCAGTTACCACCAAGGAACCTTCTGAACTTCTAACAAAGTTGGTAATTTCAAGTTCAGATAAATTTAAGACAATTAGAACTGAATAAGGAAGAAGAGCTTATAAAAATGGAGTTGAAATTTAAAAGATTGGAGATAAGCTAAAAAGAAGGAGAAACTAACATTATTGTTAATTAGAAAGGGGAAAATTAAGAGCAGAGTGCTTTCTACTACAACCTGAGAATTGCTCCCAGCAGTTCCTATATGAAGGAATGTTTCCACCATACAGAAAGTATGAATTCTGACCTCTTTCTGAAAATTTCAGAAAAATTTGCCTTTTAACTACAAAATGAAAGAAGTAGATGGGTTTTTTTTTACTTCTATCCATACTGAACCAGAATTATTTAAAACGTTTAACTCATTGCAAAAGGCTAGGAAACTACCTTTTTCATACACCTGCTATTTCTTATTGTAGAATTTTTTTTTAAAAAAAGAATATAATAATGTAAATACTTAAAAATGAATGGATGAATATATAATTAATTGCTTCTGGGAAGAAATGTTTTCAAATAATGGCTGGGAGGCAATTAAATTTTAAATAAGGTTAATGGATTTCAGCATCTTTCCCTTAATAGCATTGACCCAAGTGAAGAGAGACAATGTTCTCTTAATTACTCAACCAAGTATAAACAGATGAAGCAGCACATGGAACAGCACTATCAAAGAGAGATATGATGAGCAGTAATAGTTAAACCCCAATTATTTATTTGGTTTTCATTGCATTTATTGAGAAGTACTTGTGATTAATGTTATTTCAGTGCTATTCTAATTAGTGCTGTTCTACCTTCTTTATTCAAGTAGTCCTTGGTCCTATTTACTCATACTGTGATTTATTCTTATTAAGTGGGGTAACTTTATAATTTTGGTCAGTGATGTGCAGATTGATGATAGGTAGTTATTAACTATATCATATGCTATTAAGTGGTAAAAGAAGTAGAAGAAGTACAAAACATAAACTAGATATAAATATTCAATAAGCTAAGCTTTCAGAAAGTTAAACAATATTACAAGCTGTAATAATCAGTCAGTGGCAGTTGTTTTAATGTGTAAACCCTTGGTCATTTTAGTCTTACAGTAAAATACGTTAACTCTCTAAGACGTTCATTAAAAATGTATTCTACACAGACTGACCAAAGTCTCCTTTATTTTCTCAATGCAGCTTGGAAATCAGATTCATCTTCAATATGGCTGCCTTCCAGATAATGTTAATGGCCTAATTATTTTAGAGAGCCTTTGGTGGCTGAATGTAATGTTGCTGGTATTAATGGTAAATTGTGGTTTTTATTACATGATTGTTATAGCTAATGGCTTATAGTTATGATTGCTTGATTAGAAAGTTCTTAAATATTATGGATATTTTATAGCTGCCTTTTACCATGAATATTTTAGCAAGATATAATTCTATTATGCTGTGGACTATTTAATTTCATGGATAGGTCACCATCCATCTAAAGGAGGTAGCAACATATAAATTTAATACCTTTACAAATACAAATGTCACGACGTCCTCTGCCAGGAAACAAAAGCACTCCAAAAGGAACAGGTGACCAGGTTTATTTCTTCCACAAAACAAACCGCGGTAAAGTCAGCGTTGAGGCACCTAGCCTCAACGCTCTTTTATCATGTTACCACACCCTAACCCCACCCCTTCAAAGCAAACCGGCATCCGCCCGCCTCCCCATAAACACCCCACCCATCACCGTGCATAGCCACCACCCATCGTGTGCACTGCTGCAGCCCGTCAAGCCCCCTCCCAGGTGAGTTCTGTCCTTCCGCTCCCTCGCGCGCCCCAGTCCGTGCTGGCGTTGCGGACGTTAAACTCCCCCCGAGTCCAGTAACAGAGGGTGGCAAAACGGGCACAGCCACACACCCCTCCACAGTTTGCTGGGGCGTGTCCAACTGCCCGCTTGGTTCAGCCCATTGCTGCCCGGGCGCCATCCGCAGTCCAGAGTCCAGCCACCGAGAAGCAAACGTCAGCGCCAGACCGGTGGGCGCCCGGCGCCGTCCCCAGTGACGAGGCGAGCGCGCGCCCGCCGGCCGTCTAGGAGCAGGCGCGCCGATCAGCTGAGCGCCGGCCAGCTGCTCGGCGGGATTGCGGCGGCGCGCTCCGCGAAGTCCGGGCGCAGCCACGCCCTCCAAACGAGCGTCCGGGGGTCGGGGAAGGTGCTGTCCGGGTGCGACGATCAGCTGGGCACCGGCCAGCTGCTCAGCGGGGCTGCGGCGGCATGCTGCGGCGGCAGACGAAGCCACGCCCTCCAAATGAGCGTCCGGGGTTCGGGGAAGGTGCTGCCCGGGCGCGCCGATCAGCTGGGGACCGGTAAGGTGCTCGGCGGGGCTGCGGCGGCACGCTGCGGCAGAAGATGAAGCCACGCCCACCATCCGGGGCTTGACAACAAATACATTTTATAGTGCAATGCAAAATGAATATTGAAACTTATCATGATCCTCTTCTGGAGTAAAAATGCCACATGAGGAAAAGATTGTCTACAGCAGAGGTCCCCAACCTTTTGGGCCCCAGGGACTGGTTACGTGGAGAGAGGTTTTTCCACAGACTGGAGGGGGCATGGTTTTGCGTGCTGTCTGCCTCCCGTGGATGGGGCTTTGCTTGTTTGTGCCACCCGGTTGCTGGCATGCTGTGGCCCAGTACCGGTCGATGGAAGAGGGGTTGGAGACCCCTGGCCTACAGCAAACAACCCATGTGGCAGCATTATACCATAATAATAATAGTAATACTTTGACAAGACAATGTTTAGATATATTTTCACTGTGGCTTGTTTGAATGTAAAATAAAAAAATAAAAACAGTGAGATAGCCACACCATGATCACAATGACAGCAATGACAGAAGCAGGCTTGATAGGAATGGCCAGTTGAGAATTATGAAAGGTAGTTAATTTGCTTGAAGTGGGAATTATTCTTATTCTTAGTCCTCATGTATATATATTTAGTGAAGCTGGTGAACTAATGAGTCCAGAATTATAGTTATTGGAGCTTGTACTTGTACTAAATTTCTTTCCTTTCCTAAGCGTGTTCTATAAATTCCACTTGATCTACCAGAAAATAAATTTCATCATGACACCTACCTAAGTTCCAACTTACAGTATATTTATTCTTCATTCCTGCTTATTGCATTGGGATATATTTTAAAAAAGTAACACTGTTACTAGGATCACAAGATTCTGGCAAAGTGGGGGAGGTAAAGAGAATATACAAAGGTTACTTATTGATATTTCTTGACAGTGGAGTATGTCCCAAATTATAGAAAAAATACAGTTTGGTTTTCCTATTAGCAATTACTTTGCCGCCCTCATTGCGTCCGCAGAGAATCGCCCGGCCGCCCTGTTTATGGTAACTCGTTCCCTCCTCTCCCAGGAGGTGAGGGAGGAGCCCTTGCAGGGGCAGGCCGAGGAGTTTAGCCATCATCTGGTGGACAACAATTGCTCAGATTCGGACTGGTTTGGACTCTGACTGGGCAGAGTCTGACGGGGAAGAATCGAGCGGTGTTGAGAGTATTATCTGGACTGAGTTTGACCCTGTGACTCCCGAGGAAGTGGACAGGATTATGGGGAGGCTGAGCTCTACCACCTGTTTATTGGACCCGTGCCCTTCCTGGCTGGTTTATTCAGCTCGGGAGGAGACACAAGGCTGGTTCCAGGCAGTGATATCTGCTTCTTTGAGTGAGGGTGTCTTTCCCGCCACCTTGAAGGAAGCAGTAGTGAGACCCCTTCTCAAGAAACCTGCCCTGGATCCAGTTATTTTGAATAACTATCGTCCGGTCTCCAACCTTCGCTTTCTAGCGAAGGTTGTTGAGAGCGTGGTGGCGCATCAGCTTCCTCTGTTCCTGGAGGAAACCGATTATCTTGACCCGTACCAATCGGGTTTCAGGCCCGGGTACAGCACGGAGAAGGCATTGGTCGCGCTGATGAATGATCTCTGGCGGGCTCGGGACAGGGGTTGTTCCTCTGTCCTAGTCCTATTAGATCTCTCAGCGGCTTTTGATACCATCGACCATGGTATCCTACTGTGACGACTCAGGGGGTTGGGAGTGGGGGACACTGTTTTACGGTGGTTCTCCTCCTACCTCTTGGGCCGTTCGTAGTCGGTATTGACGGGAGGACAGAGGTCTGCCCCGAGGTCTCTCGTTTGTGGAGTTCCTCAGGGGTCGGTCCTCTCTCCCCTCCTGTTCAATATCTATATGAAGCCGCTGGGTGAGATCATTCATGGTTTTGGGGTGGGGTATCATCAGTACGCTGATGATACCCAACTTTTTCTTTCCACCCCAAACCAACTCAGTGATGCCCTCGACGTGATGTCCCGTTGCCTGGAGGTGGTTCGGGTTTGGATGGGGAGGAACAGGCTCCGACTCAATCCTGCCAAGACTGAGTGGCTGTGCATACAGGCATCTCGAGTGGATCATTCTATTCCACCTTTAATGATGGGGGTGAGGTGTTAGCCCCCATCGATAGGGCTCGCAACATGGGTGTCCTCCTGGATTAGCGGCTCAGTTTTGAAGATCATATAGGAGCCGTGACCAGGGGGCTTTTGCTCAGGTTCGCCTGGTGCACCAGTTGTGGCCCTATCTGGACCGAGATGCCTTGCGCACAGTCACTCATGCGCTCGTTACCTCCTGGTTAGACTACTGTAACGCTCTCTACATGGGGCTGCCCTTGAGGACCACTCGGAGGCTTCAACTGGTGCAGAATGCAGCTGCGCGAGTTGTGATGGGGGCTCCCCGATACTCCCACATAACCTCTTCTTCACGAGCTGCATTGGCTTCCGGTTGCCCTCCGGGTGAGATTCAAGGTGCTGGTGATGACCTATAAAGCCCTAAATGGCTTGGGTCCGGGATATCTAAGGGAACACCTGCTGCCAGCATCAAGCTCCCTTCATCCTGTGCGCTCCCACAGGGAGGGCCTTCTCAGGGTGCCGTCGGCAAAGGATTTCCGGAGGGCGACACCCAGGGGGAGGGCCTTCTCTGTGGGCACGCCTACCCTCTGGAACCAGTTACCCGTAGAGCTCAGGACTGCCCCTGATTTTTGTTCGTTCCGCCGGGACCTGAAGACCTGGCTCTTTGAGCTTTCCAGCCAGGACTGAGAACTTTTAATTTTTAACCTATTGTAATTGCGTTTTTAATTAGAGTTAAGGGTTTTAGATTTAATCAAGGATAATTTAATTTATTTTAATTTGTTATTAACTTTTGTATTGTTACATTGTCTTAATTGCCTTGTGAACAGCCCTGGGTCCTACGGGAGAAGGGCGGTATATAAGTTTAAATAATAATAATAAATAATAAATTATGTTGTGGCTGAAAATAATCTTCTCAATTATAAATCATGATTGAAGCAGTCCTGCCCACAGGTATAGTCTGACTTCATTATATAGGTATAGTAGACTTATATCCTCGAACATTCTTAATTTGGAAACATGGTTGAATACAATATTTGATTATATCATTACATTCTCCTTAGGGCTATGTCCAATGTTCTATGAAAGGGATAATAATTGAAGAATCCCTAATAATTTTTCTCTAATTACAATTTTGTGCTATTTTAATGGAAACTTACAAATGAGATACCTCTTACATGTTTTTGAACTAATTAGGAAAATTATTTAGGGCACCATGCTGTGCTTTATTTTGCAACATTGTAAATGCTTTACCAAATTTCTGGTATACATTCAACTTTGGAAATGATCTGGTTGTGCTTAAACAATCTGACTCAAATTATCAAAATGATCAGCAGCCACATCTACAATATGCCACGTGTGTTGTTTGTTAATTATTTGTAATCAAGGGTAAAAGAAAACTTTCATTAGAATTCAACAGCTGTTACTCAGAACATAGAAACAATCTTTGTTTTGCTGAAAGGAAACACTCACTATCCAGAAATGTTTCAAAGCGTTGGTAGTCAAATAATGTTTTTTTTTAGAAATCTTCCATATATGCAGATTTCTTAAAATAAACACATTAGTGCTGTTTTTAAATATCCTCTTCTTCAAGAATTATTTTTGCATGATTGCTAATAATTTGTACACTGCTACTGACTGCTGAAAATATCTGGCTCTTAAAAAACAAATATGTCTTAGCTGAGTAAAATGTATGCTTTGCCTTTTTTTACGTAAGTGTCAGTGTTCTTCATTTAGTTTAGAAATAAAATATCTATTGTAATTTTTCATTTCTGTATTTGTTGTCTAATTATTATTAGCTACTGATCCATTTACAGATTTAAGCTAAAGTGCTGATTATTCATCTAACTAACATTCTGACTAGCCGTCAAGCTGAGATACCTCAAGGTGAGATATCTATATTAATATTTTGACTCCCAGGGCATAAAAACCCTAAGTGAATAGGGAGGCTACATCTTATTGATCCTAGGTAGAACAGGTGATTCAGTTTGTGTCAGTTACTCCTCAATTCCAATTAAGTATCTTAGTTAATAACAATTATTTCAAATTATGTTGGGAGAAATCCAAATAAGGGAGTTGAATTCTATATTGCTTTTAATCTTTGATCAAGACTACAGACAACTGAATTTTAAGTTAAGTTTAAGTTTATTGAATTTATATACCGCCCTTTTCCAGTAGGACTCAGGGCCTACGGGAAAAGGTATTTACAAGGTATTTAAAAACGTCAATAAAATACAAAAGTTAAAAGCAATTAAAAATAATTAAATTTGATCCCTGAAAAATATAAAACCCCAATTAAAAACTCTCAGCCTGGGCCGGAAAGCTCAAAGAGCCAGGTCTTCATTTTCCTTATGTAAAAGAAAGGTATTTCTGTGGCCCCATTCTGTTACATATTCTCATCACCTTCTAAGAAGCCCTGAAGTCTTTGCTTTTCCACAAACATTGGGGTAGAGTGTGACTGAACCCTGCCCCCCAGAAAAGATGACTGTTGGGTGTGAGGAATATATTGTTTTACACAAGGTTGTTAGGAACTTTATATTTGTTTCATACTTTTAATTTTGTTATTGTTTAAAGTATCCAGAGTTATGATACATAAAATGGGTGGCTATATAAATCTTTTAGATAATAGATAATAAATACACTTCTGCCACATACATTTATCACAAAAAAAGCAATAAAATATGATCTGAGATAAAACCTTTCGTTTGCTTATCCCAAAGTATTGGAGTTGTTGTTGGCTTTATAAAAGAAATACATTTATAATATCTCAATGATGCTACCACTGATACTGTGCTTGTCTGAGCTGCACATCTAGTAATCTGTAGTAGCAGTGTTTTTTTCAGAAGTAACTATGAAATAGCTTAATACTCAGCCTTCTATAATCACACATGATGGAATTTGAAAGTTAAAAGAGACTTGGTGGAGCAGTGGGCTAATGCCTCCTTAAGTAACACCAGCTGCCTGCAATTAGTGCAGGTTCGCGTCCCACCAGGCTCAAGGTTGACTCAGCCTTCCATCCTTCCGAGGTAGGTAATATGAGGACCCAGATTGTTGGGGGCAATAAGCTGGCTTTGTAATAATGCCACTGGGGGGGAAGCCCTAATAAGCAGGCATATACATAGAATGAAGGCTATTGCTAAGCACATTGATTTGTGCTTTAGATTGTGAGCCACCCTGAGTCTTCGGAGAAGGGCGGGATATAAATGGGATTTTAAAAAAAAGTCCATGGAGACCATGTATTCCAATATTCTGCCCAGTGCAGGATTCTGCTATAATACCATTTCTGATAGATAGCCACCCACATGCTGTTTAAATACTTTCAGAAAAGAGTCCACTACTTTCTGAGGCAGTCTACTCCACTTTCAAACAGTTCTTACCAACAGTACATTCATCCTGATGTTGAAATTTAGTTTATTGTAATTTAAACCTACTGATTCTTGTTTTTTCTTCTGGAACAGCACAAAACAAGTCTGATATGAAAGCTGTTCAGGTGCTTGGAAGATAGCTATCATGCTACCCTACAAATTTCTCTTTCCAGCATAAGAATCATACTGCACAATGCCTCCAACATTGTGATATGTATGTGTGCATTTGAGTTCATCCACATCCCTTATCACCTTAATTGCTTTATCTTGGATACTCTAGTTTGTCAATGTCCTTCCTAACGGGCAGCATATCATGGCTAAAACATCTGGACTAGTCATTAGCATTTTGTAGCTCCCTCTCTATTCTCCATTGAGTTTCTGTAATTTCCTACCTGATCAAGAGTAGGGAATTCAAAGGTTTGCATGCATTTATGAGTAGATGATAGATTTTTGAGAAAGGATTTTCCCAGCTATGGAGTTTGGGATTTTTTTATATCCAATCTTTCAGGACAGAGTGTGGTGACTGATTATGTTCTCTTGGATGGAACTGATTTTCTAAATCCATTTCAATTTGATTTCAGGCCTAACTATGGAACAAAAATTGCCTTTGCTGACCCATGGGATGACTTATACAGGCAAAAGGAGATTTTCAGCCTTATTGATTCTCCTGGACTCTCAGCAGTTTTTATGGCATTACCCATAGTATCCACATGAACTGACATAACAGAATTGGGCACTATACTGTGATGGATGTGCTACTACTGTTGTGGAAGGTGGAGGGATTTACTATTCTGACTAATGATGGTTATGATGTCGAGTCCCTCAGAGCTCAGTTTTATCCCCATGATTTTTAATATTTACATGAAATTGCTGGGATAGGTGATCCAGGGATAAGGGCTGATATGCTTTCCATAGGCTGATAATATGTAGTCCTACTTCTCATTTTCATCTTCACATAAACTTATAAAACAGGGCTTGGGCAGGTTAAAACTGGATAATGGCTAACAAACTTAAACTCAGTGTAGACAAGATATAGATACTGTTTGTTGGTGAGCATTTATCCAACGAGAGATATCCAGGAAGGATCCACACTCACTCTAAAGCAGGGGTGTCAAACTCGCAATGTCACAAGACGTGTCATGATATATCATGACTTTTCCCCCATTGCTGGAGCTGGGGTGGGCACGGTTTTGGCATGACACATCCGGCCCGTGGGCCACCAGTTTAACACCCCTGCTCTAAAGGAACAGGTCTGGAGGCGATCTTAGATTCAATGTTGTCAGTACAGGCCCAGGTGCTTCCAGTGACACAATGTTTTTTGTCAGCTTCAGTTGATTTAATCTGTGACCTAGACTGAGACAGCCTCACAACAGTTATTCATTCTCTGATTTCCTGCTTGGATTATTACAGTATGAGTATGATATAGATGGGACTGGTTTCGAAAGCAGGCTGCAAATTTTGTTTAGTTTAAAATAGAGTAGCTAAATTGCTCACTGGGACTGGTGAATGTGAACATATTTTGCCAGTACTTTACCATCTACACTGGCTGTTATGTTTCTGGACCATTTTAAATGCTGGCTTTGACTTCTAAATCCCTAAAAAGCTTAGAGCCAAGTTACCTGAAGGAGCTCTTTCTCCTATATGTATTTATCCAGACCTTAACATCTTGTAATGAGGATTCTCTTCCAGGTATCTCCACCAAACAAGGTAATATGGTTCTTTAAAAGAAGAGAGCATTTTTTTTGTGGTGGCACCCCATTTACAGAATTACCTCCCCGAAAGTCTTGACTGATGCCCATATTAGTGTGTTTTTCACACCAATGACCTATCTGATTTCCTGGGTTCTTTAACTGGTTTTTAATTGCATTTTAATTCATGTTATTTAAAAATTTGAATAACTACCCTGCTACTGTGTAGTTTATATGGTGTAATTATTTCAATTTTTATTTCATTGTTAGTCAAATTGATCTTTTAGTGAAAACTTACAAAGACTTTTGGCTATTGGATGGTTTTAAAAAATTTTAAGAAATGAAGAATAATGATAAAACTTCAGCACAGAACCTGAACAGTGTTTGTTCTTTTAAAAATTGTCCTGGAGTTGAATAAGGTCATTTCTCTCCAAGATAGTCTGTCATTTCCTATTGTATCCTCTTTAACTTTACTCTAAAACTAGCTTTTTAGAAATTCACTCACTTAATTGGCCTCCATAATTCACAATGGAAACTGATCACAGACAACCATGGTTACTTAATCTTCTCTCTCTCTCTCTCTCTCTCTCTCTCTCTCTCTCTCTCTCTCTCTCTCTCTCTCTCTCTCTCTCTCTCTCTCTCTCTCTCTCTTTCTCTCTCTCTCTCTCTCTCTCCAGGGATTTGAGGAAATTTCACTTGCACAGATTTTCCCAGATGCATGTACCGGTAATTTTAGCACCTGCTCATATCAACCATAACATTATTTTCTCTGAGAGCTATTTATAACTAACAAGTCTTGACTGACAGGTGGAATATGACATATTGCTTCAAGAAGATACCCAAAAAAGGAATCAAATGATAATGGCAGATTGCATTATTATTATTATTATTATTTTGAAAGGTGCCATTTCCATTATATATAATATATTACATTAGGAAACGTAGAAAGATAAAAAGGTGTCTTTAACCAAGGCAGACCATTTATATTGCCTTTAGTGACTGACAGAATACAGAAGAGAGTAATTCCTAGGCCTTTGGTCCTCTGGGATACAAATTGTGTGCTTGGTTACTGAGCCAATAACTCCAAATTATCTCTTTTTTTAATTTGCATGGAAATGAAATGGTTTTTAAGGCTGACTGCTAAAAAAATACAAGTAGAAGTTAACAGATATATTACTCAAGTATTCCTTATATTGGGTTGGCTTTATTTCTAGCAGGTGAAATAGTCCTTAAGTAAACAAAGAAATATACCAAAAAAAACCTTAATAGGTTGCTCACCCATCCCATGCCCCATGTTGACAGCTGGCATGCCACAAAATGGATAGGGCAGTGAGAAGTATGATTCTCTGGTGTCATATTTATCTCCCCTACCAACATACTTGGGCAGCATCCAGATGATTGCATCTAGTTAAACTGTATCTGAAGTCTTTACACTTCAGCCAGCACTGGTGCACCACACAAGGGATCTTAGAAGGAACAGTAAATATGATTTCAAGAGTTATGCTGTCCCTTCACAGATGCTGGTAGGCTAAAGGGAGACATGGGGAACACCACCTTTCCTTTTCTCCCAGTTAGATTTTATCAAAGGAAACTGCCAGCTTCAAAAATGGGACGGAATTTACAAATTATTGCATTTCAAAGAAGTCAGATGGGAACTGTGATTTTATAGCTCATAGAGATTACTTCCTACTATCAGCATTTTTAACAGAATGTATTGGAATGTACAGGGGGAAAAAGATTAAGAGATGTTCAGCCATTGGATTACTTCTTTAATCTCTTCTCCAAAATGCATTTTCCTGCATGATATTTTTGGGGGAGGAGGGGGAAGGGCAAGGAGGAGTAATATATAAGTTATATAGGAAGAATAAACTCTAGCTATCTATTCAAAGGAAAATGTTGCCGCTTTTTCTGAGGAAACAATTCTAAATACGTTTTATAATTCCAAATGAAAAGGTTTTACTTGAGAATAAATATGCATCTTCCCAATTCCTCAATTATTATTTCATGTGGGAATAGCTACTTCTCTTTTCTTCCTATCAGTTCAATGATTGGATTCAACTGGTTCACACCAGTTTGGCAGAATCGGTAGCTAATTTTTTGTTGCCCAGGCCCAGAATGGACTTCCGGAACCGGCATCTACACAGAGAACCGGTTGTTCACATATTTGAATCCCACCACTACATCAGTTATTATGTAGACAAATTTCAGTGCCTGTTTATTCCTGCTATCCAAGTGAAAATGGTCGTGGGATGAAATCATCAAGAGCCAGAGGGGGAGTGGATCTGGCAGAACCAAGTAGCAATCCTAACATTGGACAAGCTTTTTCTTGGGAAAGAATTGCTACATCAGATTAGAAAAAAAACTGAAGTGAGCTGGTCTTGCTATGTGCTGGGGATAAGGTATATGCTACATCATCTTATGTCTGTTAGTGAGGCATCTTTGTGTTGAAATGAAGAGATATGAGGATGAGCCCAGAATATTCCTGTTCTGGCATTGTAGCAGCATAATTCTGCAAGGTGCATTCTGTCTCGAACATGTCATAATTATGTATTCAAGTTGATTATATTTTCAAGATAATTAAATATTCACATTTATTGCATACAGATGGCTTGAATGCTTCTAACATAAATATATGCTTCTTTTGTCACCCTATGACTGCTTTCTGCTGAACTGCCAGAACTGAAAGAGCTTCTTTATTCAGCATCTATAGGAGGCAACACAAAGACTTGTCAGATAAAACAAATAATATGCTTTAAGGAATTGTTGGATTGCAGAAGAATGACAACTGTTGATACTAATCAATTGATACTTATAATAATTAGTGTCTTTATTTTTTACTACTATCTCTTAGACAAGTCCACAAAGTATACCCTTATTTTAATTACAATTGAGGATATGATGGTAACAGTTTTCAAAGTTTTGAATTAATGCTGTAAGAGTTTATCAATGTTAAAAGTAGACATACTGCTATGGTTTATGTGTCTTAAGGAGAATGAGAATGAGAATTTTGCTTTCTGTTGTTCAGTATATTGAACAAAATAGAAGTGTATAGCTACACTGTAAAACATAGCAATATGTTGCTAGGATTTTTTTCCATTTCAGACTATTACTCAAATTGCTATGTCTTGAATGGTAGCATCACTGACTTGAATGGCTCTTGAATTAATCCAGAACATTCAGGAGTGATGTTATGTTATGACACATGTGTAAGCAAGACTTTTCTTGAACAGATCATACTACCCTGCTACTCATCACCTTGTCTGCTAGCAGAAGGATTTATAATATAGTACAACTCTCTGCTTGACACAACATTTCTCTGCCTGTCTTTTTTAAGTATCACAGAAGCTGTCACCTCAATAACCAAATAATGAAATGTAGTACTGGTGATAGAATGTACCAAATATACCAGTGAAAATACTTAAAATATGACTCAATTATCCTGTTTTGTCAGATCTTACATGGTCTATTTCAAAAAATATTTATCTATCTTTTAATCTTCTCTAGCTTATAGGTTCTCACAAAGAGCTAGCAAGCCAACTTGAATTAAACTATTGGAATATATTTCAGTTTATAAAATTATTATTTTCATTTGGATTCTTCAAGAAACAGGCTGCACATAAATAGGGTAATAAAATTACATTGGTTTCACATTGTATGATTATGTGAAAGGAAACAGTTATTGAAATCATGCTGCTATAGGAGACGTGGTGGTGGTCTTGGAGCTATGGTGGCTGAATCTAGGGATGGACACTTCTGCAGCTGCCACCAGGTGAGATTAGTGATGCAAGAAGGATTTCAGTTTGTTCCCTAGGTGGCAAATATGGAATAGAAAAATAAAGTTTACTGTTGAAATAGAAGGTGGGGAGGGGATTGGGAATTAATCTGGCAAGATCTGAGTTGAAGACTTTATTACAATGAACAGTGTGGAAGAGAAGGTGTGGGTTTTGTGGTAAATTGTGTAGGAAGACATACAAAGAGGGTATGAAGGACCAGGCATTGGAAATGTACATTCACTTTGGCTTCAAATATCTTAATTAAAAATCAAGGGCCAGGAACTGAACTGAAGCTCAAGCTGAATGCCAGATCTATGTGATCCATCCTGATCTATGATTTAATCATGGATGAGTATGCACAATCAAGACCTAGATAGGTAGGAATGGGGAAAACTGTCTATTTGGGATATTTCCAAGTCTTAGATGCAGCAATAGGATTCTAGGAGACTGATTCATAGCTGACAGGTTGTGGGACCTTGTTTGTCTAGTAGGGTTTGAGAGACAAGCTAGGAGTTCTGTTGCTATACGGTTTTTTCATAAATAAGATGACATTCTTGGACCGGACAATTTTAGTCCTCCCATCGCCTAGTCTCCAATCACTCCCGCTGGGGGGAGATTGTTGAGAAGGCAATGGTGGAGGCAGCTACAAAGGGCTGCCTTTTATAGAAGAAGTGAATTAATCTGTTTTCAGACAGAGTGCTTGAGATGGAACCTGAATGGATGGAGCATGACCCTTCTTGTTCTGCTGGATCTTTTAGTGGCTTTTGATACTATTGATCATCCTGTTCATCTTGCCCTTGCACATTGCCCTGTACACCACCCTGAGTCCTTCGGGAGAAGGGCGGTATAAAAATTTAATAAATAAATAAATAAATAAATAAATAAATAAATAAATAAATAAATAAATAAATAAATAAATAAATAAATAAAATCTGGATCATATATGAGGGCTGGGAATAAGAGAACTATTTTATTTATTTATTTATTTATTTATTTATTTATTTATTTATTTATTTATCCATTCATTCATTCATTCATTCAATTATTTATTTATTTATTTGTTTGTTTGTTTGTTTATTTAATTTATGCACCAAATATCTCAAGTAATTCTGGGCAGTTTACAATAAAAATCCTATAGTATAAAAGCATAAATAAAAACAGAGTTTTAAAAAAA
Organism: Vipera ursinii; assembly: GCF_947247035.1. Taxonomy (NCBI): domain Eukaryota; kingdom Metazoa; phylum Chordata; class Lepidosauria; order Squamata; family Viperidae; genus Vipera; species Vipera ursinii. The sequence continues at coordinate 35,331,770 of NC_139514.1, read as the reverse complement.
CTTAAAAACAAAGTTAAACACTGAATTTTGTAAAAGGTTACAAAGACAGAGGGAGTAACCTCATATCTCTAACCACCAGAGTTACATATCCTTGTTAAAGCCTCATACCAATTGGCAGAACCAGGTCTTAGTGCTTTTTTGGAAGGCCAGAAGAGTGGAGGCACCTTATCTCAGGGGATAAGGTATTCCAGGGGACAGGTGCAATGGCAGAGAAGGCTTTCTTTCTGGATACCACCATTCAAAAATTTTTAGCCAGTGGGGTCTGCAACATGCCCTCCCTCCTTGACCAGATGGGATAGGTTGATGTGATTGGGATAAGAAGATTTCACAGATAATCTGGGCCCATACCATGAAGACTTTAAAGGTAATAATCAAGACTTTGAACAGGACCTAGAAACAAAGTGCCACCCAAGGCAGTTAATATAGCAGAAGTGTTACATATACAACCCTAGCTGCACCTGGAACTGTTTGCACTACCACCTTCTTCACCAGTTGCAGTTTCCAGATACTCTTCAAGGGTAATCCCATGTAGATCAAACTGCAATAGTCCATACAGAAAATAACCAGGAGTAACTGAGAGAAGGACTTCTTGATCCAGGAAAGGAAACAACTGGCACACAACATGAAGTTGAGTAAAGGCCCTCCTAGCCACAACTGTCATCTGCTCCTCAAGCAGGAGTTGTAAATCCAGGAAGACCACAAGATTATGCATGGGTCCATCTGGAATAGTGCAACCCTATCCAGGACCAAAGATGGTATGTTGATTCCATATGATGTTTCGAGTTCTTCCTGAGTGGGCAATTCTAGTTGTGCTTGTGAAAGACGGAAGCTCAAACCCAACACAAGATGTCCTTTGTTTAACATCTAAAAGATGTCTTTGAGACAGGTTATTGACAGCGATTCAGAATTAGTTCAGGACAGCTGAAAATTTTCTTCTATATAGGGTTCCCCTGAAGCAGGCATGTCAAACCCGCAATGTCATGTGACATCGCACGACGTATCGGGACTTTTTCCCCATTGCCGGCAATGGGGTGGTTGTGGTTTCAGCATGACGCATCCAGCCCATGGGCTGGCAGTTTGACATGCCTACCCTGAAAGAACTGGCTTGTAATATAGGAATATACTTGTGCTCCTCCTAGAAGAACAGGCTGATTTTAGCACTTCCTTATTATATCAGCATTGAAATATTCCTGGCATAAAGAAAATCTGCAGCAGAGCATAACTCCAATATCAGATATATCTCTGATAAATTCTTCAGCATCTAAAATTAGAATGTCTATATCCCAATCCTATAGTTCACATAAAGTTTTATATTTGTGCCCTGATGGCTGTAATCCAGACTGACAGACTTCTGAGAACAAGTGAAAGCAAATAATTTGCTTCAATTTAAAATGCATCTAATCAATAGCAATAGCTTACTGTGGTGTTCTAGAAGTACATGTTTAACAGCAACACATATTATTATTATCTTAATATTTCCATAGTCAAACAACAAAAGGAAGTTGCTAAAATATATCAATTTGTCTCACCTGTTTCCCTGAAAATGATTTTTAAATGAAGGTTTTAACAAAAGGAGTTAAGAATGATAATTTATACCATTTGTGGTATAAAATCTTAAATACTGTTACCAGAATTCATTTCATGGATCTCCCAATTAAATTTTAAAACAACAATAAACAACAACCAGATGAGATTACGGTAAAAGTGTGATAAATGGCTTCTTTGAAGCAAATACCTGGAACACAATTTAAAAATGTTGATTATCCACATTAATCCAGCCACTGAAGTAATATTTATTTTTTATCACTTTTATCATTGGAATGCTGCCAAATTAAGCATGTCTTCTGAGCGGATAAATGTAAAAGTTGAAGAAAGCAGAAGCACACTTAAAAAAAAAGAAGAAGTAAACCTAACTACAATAAAACCATGAACAGAGGAAACAAGAATACAGTTTTTAGGGAGCTCTTCTTTCTACCTCTGTGAAAAAGGTTTATGTTTTTTTAAACTTCTCAGAATTCTTGGGAATTGAATCTGATGGTGTTTTTAAGCATGCTATAGTTAAGCTGTAGTTGTACATCTTTATATATATGGTTTTCTCGCAGCATATACCCTCACTCTGAAAAAGCACAAAGAAGGGCTCCTATGTGATCTCTTACTTTGAAATTTTATTGTTAGAAAGATTATTATTAATTCCCTATAAATCCACCCACCCCAAAGTCATATGACATGGGCAGCTATATAAATTGGAATAATAAGTAAATTAGTAAAAAAAATTATACACAGGGCATTTTACACATCTTTGGCTATTTGATGCTAGATAAAAATAACAACATCATGGTTGACCATGAGGATTTCACTACAATTCTTTCATCTTCTGAAAAAGAATCTGAAAGCAAATTCTTTCATCAAATTGAGTGAGAAACTATAGAAAACCCCACCGTCAAAATATTCTGCATGACACTAATATGAAATCACTGAGGAATCACAATCACATATGTACTGTTATTTAGCAGCTCAATCCTGTAGGGGTTGATTACCAATGTTGTCTTTGGAACTTAGTTCATACACATAATAAGGTTTAGTTTCCGCTTAGGATGGTTTACTTAATAAACAATAATTAGCATGATGTGTAAACCATAGCTGTGATTTCATGATTAAGTAGTTTAGAAGGTGACAAGTAAATATGTATCACTTTCACCTACAACTATTATCTTTCAACTAAGCCATGCCTTAATAAAAATGTCTGAGAAGCTAGATGTCAACAAAACGTCCACGCCAAAGAACGCAGCCGGAAGAACGATGACGTGGTACGGTTGACTGCAAGAAGATCTTTACTGTGAGGAATCCGTGCAAATACAAAGTCAGCGTTGGGAGTCACTCACCCCCAACGCGTCTTTTAAACTTTGCCTGTAATTGGGCAACAGCCCCACCCATTAGCCCCACCCTTTCCCCGCACAGACCAGCATCTGCCTGAGCTGCGTAAAAACCCCACCCCCCTGTCCCGTCGTCCCATGCCCTGCTTCTCCCCCTGACGCCGAGGTCCATACAGCGTGGAGGAAGGTGTAAGCCCAGCACCCCCCTCTCCCGTACCCCAAAGTCCCCAATGTGCTCCCCTCCACCATCTCAGCATCCCGCGCCACAACCGCAGCCCCCTGGCAGCCCCCATCATCTGAGCGCAGCCAGCATGTGAGCAGCTGAAACATCCGCCTGAAGCAGCTGAAGCCCCGTGAGTCTTGCGCGGCTGCCGGAGGCCGTTTCTAGCCGCTTCACAGCTGATTGGGCAGGCGCGGGTCCTGCGCGGCCTCCCGTGGCTGTTTCTAGCCGCTTTGCAGCTGATCGGGCGGGCGCAGATCCTGCACGGTCGCCCGTGGTTGTTTCCGACCGCCTTGCAGCTGGTGGGTGTGGGCGTGGCTGGGCCTCCTCTCGGCCCACGCGGATGCCGTTTGCAGTGCTCCCCTGAGACACTTTGTGTTGTCGAGCCCGAGGGGCTTGACACTAGAGATCAACAGTTCCCAATTAGAATATGATATGGTGTATTGCATGAAAGGTCAGAGGAACAAGTTTCGCTCTTGATAGAATAAACATGTGTGGAAAACTTGGATTTTAATTCATATGGATTGAACATTTTTAAAAGTGGTCCTGAAATACTGTAAGAGTCATCCAAACATTGGTCTTCTGTTTGTTGGAACAGCCTTCCGAAATATAGTGTCCTTCACATATTTTTATTACATCATAGCCAATGAAGGCATAAATTGTAAATACTAAGCTGTAGTCAAATATAACTTTCTGACAAAAGGTTGGGAAGATTTCCCTAGTACTAATCTAAATGATGCCTGATCTCTATTTTTCCAAAGCACATCGAAGGTATTCTAGATGCTGCTGAACCACAGTCCCTAGCAACTTAGGCAATGTGACTACTAATAAAGAATGCCATTAGCAACAATACCCCGAGGGCCACAAATTCCCCAATCTCTTAACAGATCATAAATATCATTAGTTGCAGAGAGGAACAAGGAAAGAAGAAAGGAACAAACAAAAAGTGACTCTTAGAATTAAAGAATATATGAACATATTGCATGTCTTTCAAAATACATATTGGTACTGTAAATTCATTGTATAATACTCTAGTGGACAGACTAACATTCTTCTTTTCCCGTTCCCACTTTCTTATGTAAGTCTGCATAAAGATATAACAAAAGCAATATATTTTCCCTTCCATATACATATTGTTTGGGGCTTTTCTTCCCAACTTTAAGGAATTGGCTTCTATCCAGATATTTGAGCTAAAACTTCTCTGAAGGAAGAACCCAACCTCTTCTAAATCAAATTAACATTTTTTCTCTCATTTGTAAATCCTGTATTATTATCTTCCCAGACTAACAAAATTTATGTCTCAAGAGCCTCTTTCTGGGAATGAAACTATTAAAATAAGCAATACCTAATGAACTTATTGTAATTGGATTGTTTTTGCAAGATCCTGTGGGTCTTTGCAATGATTAATATTATAAGGTGGTAAAGCTGGATTATTTCCACTATATTAAATTCTAGTGGTTACTTTAAATGATACTGTTAATAGTACAGTGCTCTCTATGAAATTTTATTTTGTAGAGAATCTGGTTTCTATCCTCATTCTTGCTTAAACCTTTTAATTTTTATATGTATTGACCATAATTTCAAAAAGTCTAAGGTCAGAGAAATATCTACAGTGGCTGTATTAATACTCTGTATTATTATGTTCAACTTTGGCTTTGCTGAATGTGTAACTGAGTCATTATAGTTTATAAACCATGGCTTATGCTATTAGTACTTCTTAAAAAGTACTAATGGCTTACCACAGTGAATCAGCGTAGTCAATAAAAGAAAAATCCCACTAAGTTTTTCACAAGACCATTCATGAAAAACTTGAGGTAATAGGTAACTTGAAATAGATTTTTCTGTGGCAATTAAATCCCCAATAGATAAACACAATGTATAAAATATTCTGGATCTTTGCCAGTGTAGTGGCTGGTTGCACATATACTGTTCAAAAAAATAAAGGGAACACTTAAACAACACAATGTACTGTATTTAATAGTAGGATGTCTTATCTTGTGTTCCCTTTATTTTTTTGAGCAGTATATTACATGAATGCAGGGTTTGTGTGAATGCCCCAACTGAATCTTTCCTTCATCTGTTTTCTCCTGCTGAAATATCAACATTGTGTTAGTTAAGGGGCCTATATCAGAGTATATTTGAAGTAATGAGGAATCTTGAATAATTTGTATTGCAGGTGCCTTATGATTCCATTTATCAACATGGAAATGGGAGAAACTGGTTAACAACATATCTCCCTGCTTTGATCAGTTAAACATGTTCCATATCAGCATGTAACCTTGTTTTTTATTTATACAGGTAGTCCTTGACTTATGACTATTTAACAACCTTTCAAAGTACTGAAAAAAGTTACTTGCAACTGGTCTGCATGAGCACCATTTCAGTGTCCCCATGATCAGGTAAACAAAATAGGAGCACTTGAGAACTGTCATGTATTTGCAATGGTTGCCATTTGCAACCTCCTCAGGAGTCCTCCAACAAGCAAAGTCAGACTCAATAATCATGGCAAAAAAGTCTGTAAAATTGGGCACAATTCAGTAAACTACTACACTGCTTAGCAATGGAAATTTTGGTTCAAATTGTGGTTGTAAATTTGATGACTACCTGCATATATAGAAACTATACTTGGTAAACTTTGTGTGGAGTTGAAGTAAGATTGGGCAGATCCTGGCATTGATCCACTGTTATCCTGGAAACTAACTGGATGGTTTGTGGTTACAACTTCCAGCCCAATCCACTTCACAGAGTTCTTCTGAGAGATAAAATAAAAGAATATCCCCAATGAAACTATGTTGAGATCTTTAAAAAAGGTAGGATCGTATTCTAACAAATATATTAGCTCCTTGAATTTTCTTCTGTTCTACTTTTTTGCTTTACTTTTTCCTCACATTTGAGCCAAGTATTGTGCTAGCATTAAAGGCATTAAAACATTAAACCTTTTTTATTTCTGATAATGCCTATCCTTCATTCCTATCATTTTGCTTAACTTTAGTCACTCTGCAGGTTCTGCTTAAATGATTTTTCGTCTTCTGCTACCATAGTTATGCCACATCTCTCCTTCCCTTTTTGCATTTCTAAGCTTTCAACCTGAATCTTTTGCTACTTGTTATGTGCCTGAGGGGAAAACCCTGTAATTTTTTTCTACTTTTACCAAGAGTCTGCTTATTCCACTGCCCATCATTTGGAAACTGTTTGAAACTAGTGATGTGCAGAAAATTTCTCTTGCAATTTTCTTCCTATTAGTTCTCATTTAAGTTTATGAAAGAGGACATCTGTTGTCATTTGTTTCACCCTTCATCTCATCTAATAGCAAAGTAAACATCCAATAAAAAGTCAGAAAGAAATTCTTATGTATTCTGAAACTGAAGTAGAAATGCAAAATCCTCATTCAGAAGGAAAAAATGTTGAGAAATTGCAACACAGATTTTGGCATAACATTAGCTGAAACCATGGCAAAATGGTTACCAAACTCCTTCTCTGTATAGTATCTGTAGCAAAATCAGATTAAACTAAACACAATCACAGTCCAAATTGATGCAGTTTTCTTAGTGGTATTACAGTTTTCTGTTGCCTTTTTAAGAGTACATATACACATTTATTATCCATTCATAATCTCTGGAATCTAAGGAACTGAAAAGACTGCAAAGTAAGCAGGATACACAGAGATCAAACAAGGACTTTCCAGCACATATTTAAAAAAAGACTGAAAAAATACATGTTCAGCTGAGGTGAATGTCGTACATAGTGTGTCATTTAATTAACCTTAAAAATTCATCTGTAAATGTCAACATTATAAATTTGTATTTGAAGGTCACAGATTCTAATCCTCTAGCTTGATGTCTGGCTGTTTTTTATGCAGATGCTCAAATCTAAAAAGGAAAGGGTTATGGATTTGGCAGATAGCCAGATAGTTATATTTGGATAACTAATCACAAAAAATGTATTCTTTTGCCCAGAAGTAATCAATGTTATTTTAATGCATCCTATTTTTTTAAAAAAACAAACTTTTATTATTTTCTTACACAAAGTGCAGCTTGCTAAAGCTAAATATCTTCATGCAGGTAAAATCAGTGGCAGAAAATCTTTTGGAGAATCCAGTTGAACATTGGAGTCATGAGGAAACCAAGAATTTTTGATGTGATGGCCTATATCTGTCTACCAATTTTCCCTGGAGATGCTCACCATTCCTCAATATATGAAATAAGAGGCATGTAAACTTGGAGTCTTTATGGTGTCCTCCACCATATGGAAAAAGTTTAATCCAGTTATTGATCTAGGCATCCTTCCAATAAGCAGCTAAACTAGAATTCTTCTAAACAGACCTCCTGAAGTATAATTTTTTGCCATTAAACTGCATTTGCTTTTATGGTTGTCATTGACATTAGTATCTCATCATATTATTGCTTATTTAATTGATTTTATATTTTAATTGGAATTTATTGTGTTTTAGATTTTATTTACAGTACATGTTGTTAGTTCAATTTGGTAATATATAAATATGATGAAAAAATAAATAACTGCAGTTTTCAAGAATTGAGCTTGACTTCTGAAGGACTTCCTTCCTCCCTCTCTCTCTCTCTCTCTCTCTCTCTCCCTCTCTCTCTCTGTCTCCCTCCCTCCCTCCCTTTTAAATGAACAAAGGTCAGAAAAGGCAACCATATTTTTTAAAATCTCCTTTAAGCCCCCCAAGGTAATGAGCTCTTCAGACTAACTGTACTGAACTAAGTCTTTCCCCATTTTTTGTTTGTTTTTAGATGTTGATGGTGGAGAGAGATGTTAGGTATTCCATAGCAGCTTGTTTAATCTCTTTTTTTGCAATCTGAACTGCTTTCCAAACCATCAAAAATATCAATGATCTACCTTTATCTGAAGTAGAAGAGAAATGTTGGCAATGGCTTATTAAACAGAAGTACCTTTTCTGAGACAAAGGGCAAACCCGCTAGTTTCAGTTTCTAGGGAATGCAGAGGTGATAGAAATTTTCTGCAGAAACGTGAAAAGATCCATCACAAATGGAAGCACTGCCATTTCTTCCAACTATAATTTTTGTTCTGTACTGAGTCAGTAATAGATTTTGTGGCTATGTGATAGCTGTGTAAGGCAACAATATTACCATTGCAATTATTTTGCATTTCATCAAAACTGCATTTCAGAAGTATATTAGCCTTCAAATTGAACAGACTGGTCTTTTCATTTCTGCCACATCAAAATGGCATTTTTAGCTCCTGGTAGATGATTCAATAGTGAGAAGGTTGTAGATCTCAAACCTATCCTTCTGGAAACCCTCCACTTTTTGACCCTTTTGGAATAGCAGATTAGAAGTAATCAGCTGGTAGTTCCCACTGACATAACTACTTTTTTCTCATTTTTTTGTATCTTTCCCCAGCTCCAGTATATAAAAGAGAAAGAAATTTCACAACCTATAATTTAGAGGAGAGAAGAGGAGAGGAAAAAGGGGAAAGGGGGAAAGAGGGAGAGGGAGGGAGAGAACAGGACAGGATATTCAATTGTATAATCTTCTGGCCATGAGGTATAAAAACATTTTTCTAGATCAGGGGTGTCAAACTCAATTTCATTGAGGGCTGCATCAGCATTGTGGTTGCCCTCAGGGGGCCGGGTGGGTGTGGCCTGGTTGGGCGTGGCCTACTGGGTGGGCATGGCCAGCCCTACATCGTTCACATCAAGGGTGCCTCTGGGGGCCTGGGCAGGAGTGGGACAGATCTGAGGGTCTCTGGCAGAAGGAGGGTCTCTGGGCTAGGGCCAAGGCAGTGGGGGACGTTCCCTCACTGTTTCCAGGATGGCTTTGCGGGCCACATGAAACCACTTCATGGGCCAGATCCGGCCCCCGGCCCTTGTGTTTGACATGTCTGTTCTAGATGATTCAACTCCTTCTTCCCTCCTTCAGAGCTCAACTATCTCAAGTAAAATAAAGCATTATTTAAAAAGAACTTATAACATATAAAAATCCTTACTAATTTTAATACTACACTGTAACAATATGAAGAGGATAAATTCTGGAGCTATCCAGATTGTGAAAAAACAGCTGCTTAAAGGGATACAAGAAATGCAGCAAGCGGACCACAAGATGGTAATGGCTGCCATATGTGGCTGGCTTCCCAAAAACACTTTGTGGCTCCTTCAGCCTTTATTCCAATGTCTCAAAAAACAGGTCTGTTTAGAAGTTTCAGATTAATCTTACAGGTTAAAAAAACAATATAGAAAATATGGTATTTTTATATTCAGTCTGACAAATAAAAATATAAATTTACATATTTAGTCATATAACTTGTATAGAGAAATAACCAAACACAAATTCCCAGCAAGACTTTTGCCAATTTTATTGAAATAGCAGTATATGAAGCATCTATTTCTCTGCTTTAATTTTCCTGGAGTCCCTATTTCTTGGAAGCTCTAACTAGAGTTTACAGAAAGACTATCTATATTCCAGCCTTGGTCCACACATGTTTCAAGTTCTGTCTCTGGTTTCATTAGGACCACTTGTTTCTTTTTCTTTTAACTCTTTTCATAGTTGCAACCATCATATGACCTCTGCAGTCAAGTGATAACAATTCGCAAACTTCCCAGCCAGTTTCTAATGAACAAAGTCAATGGAGAAGTCAGATTCATTTAAGAACCGAATGATTCATTTAATGACTATGGTAAAAAATTGCTATAAAATCAAGTCTGGTCACCTGGTGACTCGCTTCTTGATTGCATCACTTAGTGCATGAAATTCCAATTCCAACTGTGGCCATAAGTCACAAACTACCTGTGCTATTCAGAATAAAACCAGTCATTTATTTAGCTGCTGGCTGTGTGTTTCATCTGCTTTCCAAGGTATGATGGTAGTGACAGGTTAGGAAGTAGATTCAGATGGATTTCATTTGGAAGTAAAAGTATACCCCAAACTACCCATTAAGTTAAATGTATCTTATTTTCCAATATGTCAAAACAGATTTTCAAATGTTACCTCTAAATTCCCTAGGTAAACTTCAAAAACCACCATCTGAATTCTTTATGCCAAATCATAGTTTGTTTAAGCATAGCTTATTTAACCTAATAGTTAGGTTACATAAGTAAGACATAAATCATGGCTAAGGCATAACCTCTTTAAGCCTCACTAGTCTATAGAGACTCAACCATTGTGTTTCATCCTAAATCCATGTTCAATATGGTGATGTTACTGACAATGGCTTATCCTGCAAGATTGTATTGAGAATGATTGAAATGATTTGAGAAAGCTTTGCGATACTGAAGAATGCTGTGCACATACTGCCTACAGACCAATAAACACCAGCTGCCATCAGCATTGTCAATGAGAGGCAAAGAAAAGAAACATATTTGCTTTTCTCTTCCCCTCTCCACCCGTTGCTAACATACAGGGAAGAAGAAAATCCACTAGTATCTATATATTTCACATCAATCTAGCTAGTCTTTATTTTATCTGTCTTTTTATCGGGTGGCTCTTGGTTGGGATGGCATTTACTGTCACTGCAGTTGAAGCAAAAGGTAAACATGTGCTGGGTTTCATAGTAGCTTTTCTTTTTCCTGATGGAGAATGATTGGAAAGCAAATAGACAGTAATATCATACCACCTATTTGACAGAAAATATTATTAAATGGAGAGATCCTTCTAATAAACATGTTATTATACTTGAATTATAGTGAACAGGGCATGAACACCAACATCTCTGAGACTCAAAGAAGTGTTGTAACCAGTAAAAAGACATTGGATCTAATTTACATTTATTCTAATGTATCTTACAGTTTGATGCCTTTGGTTCAGACAGTTATTTTTAGTATTTAATATTTTTAGCATTTTAGCTGAAAAGCTCTATTCCATCTTTTTCTCCTAAACAGTTCCTCTACCACCAGCAGCCCCTTATGTTCAGGCTGGAATAATAATAATAATAATAATAATAATAATAATAATAATAATAATAATAATAATAATTATTATTAATAATAATAATAATAATTAATAATAATAATAACAACAACAACAACAAACAACAATAATATATTATATACTATTCGTGTTATTATTATTATTATTATTATTATTATTATTATTATTATTATTATTCAGGTTCACAAACAGGATTTGTTATTGGGCTTTCCTTCTATAAAATACAAACACCTTTGTTATACTACAAGGACAATTCAGAAATAAACCTCTGTTTGGTTATCAGTGACAGACACTCACAGATACAGAACTTTTATTACACACATTAGAAAACTACATTACATTAATTTTTGACATAATCACCATTCAAATTGAGGCACTTGTCATAACATCTTACAAGGTTTGAAATTCCTTAGTAATAGTCACTTGGTGCCAAATCTGGGCTAGTGGGGAGGTATGATCAAAAACATCCCAACGGAACTGCTTCAAAAGTTCTTGGGTGCGTCTAAAGGTGTGCGAACCAACACTACACCAGAAGTGGTGCTATAGAAAATCCCACCAAATGTGAAGATGCCAAAGGTGTACTGCTAGTGAAGTTCATGGAGTATGATTCGACCATCAATTCAGAAGTCTACTGTGAAATGTTATGAAAATTCAGATGAGCCATGCATAACAAGCGTCGGGGCATGCTGACAATTAGGCTGCCACAAATGGATCAGTGTGGTCTGGCTTTAAAAATATGAATATTTCAGATTGTTGTGCTTGTATGAAATTCTTATGATGGCTCTTTTTTACTCTTCAGGTGTTGTCGTAAGAGAACAAGTATATTTTCCTTTTCAAGATATATTTTGTAGACCTTTCTTTCTTTTCCATTTGGCAGACTGCAGTCACCTTGTGATTATTCTGAATAGAAGTATTGATTCAAAAAGTTGGCAGATTGAGCCCCCCAAAATAGGTTCTCAGCAAATTTTTGAAATTATATATGCTTAAGTCTACATTCTATGTCTAGTCAGCCAAGTCAATATTGCTACACTACCAAATTGCTGGACCCTTTCCTCTTATCCCATTGTGTTCATGCAAAAAAGACTATACCTTTCTTTGTGAAACATTTGACCACCCTTGATCTTGTTCCATACAAAATGGTTATGAGATGCCATTGTTGTTTTTAGGCTTTAATTCATTTTATGACTGTATAATCTATATCAAGGGTCTTCAAACTTGGCCCTTTTATGACGTGTGGACTTCCAGTCCCAGAATTCCTCAGCCAGCATGCCTGGCTGAGGAATTCTGGGAGTTGAAGTCCACAAGTCATAAAAGGGCCAAGTTTGAAGACCCCTGCTCTAGGGCTTAAGGCTATGAGATTATTTTTCTTGAGCTAGTAAGGACTTTAGTGAACTTTGAAAAAAGTTTTGTTTCCTTAATTGACTTTTTTTCTGAACAAAAGTTTATTAAAACAAACACATCTGCCCTTATTTACAGAAACATGTCTGCTGAACATTTTGTGCAAGATACCACTGGCCAATATTGCTTGTTAAGCCTTAAGTTTTAAATGGCCTTATGGCTATTTAATTGACATTAAAAAGGATCAAATTTGGCAAAGGAAAGATGGTGACAAGAGTGCAGACAGAAGGCTTTCTTTTTCTTCCTATGCAGATAAACCCCAAGGGTAACTATAAATATGTGCAGAGAATATTGCTTTCCATTCTACAAAGCTGGACACATGGGACAGACAATGTAATAATATAGAAAGCCATGTTGGTTGAAAAAAAACCCAAGATGAGCTTCATAAAAATAAAGTCTTTTTCTTTATGCTTAGGAATGCTGAAATGGTTTATATTTACAAAGATGCTAGGGATTTAACTTAACATCTGGAGTCATCTGAATAATGAATTTTAAAAGTCAGGCAAGATAGTTTCAGCATGTCATCTCAGGTTATGAAGGCATATGCATATATATAGCTACTGTTTGTTAAATGCCAAAATATGGCATTTATGACTATATGGCAGCCTTACACAAATCTCTCAAATGACTTACACTTCCCAGGGGGTTGCCAGTGTGTTAATAGTGTGCAAAAACAATCTTCCTTATGATTGTCATACAGATGCGGGGGGGGGGGGGGTGGAGGAGAAACCTATGTATTGTATCCTGCAATAAATGTAGTTAGTGTTTAAGTAACATGGAACTGAGCTGCTGGAATAAGTTTTATTTTTCTGTCCTGTCAGCAGTGTGGAGGAAGTTCAGTAGCACTTTCCAAAATATAGAAATATGCTTTTATCTTATTTCTAACCTTTATGGCACCACTAAATTCCTTGCACCATATTTTGCCTTCCTTTTAGAGAGCTTTACCTTGTATGACTCTATATTAGATATGGCAAAACTCCATTTCTGATTTTAATGCTTCTAAGCAAACTATATACTATAAATAGATGTTGGGACCAATATTTCTGAAGTCAAGAAAGTATTTAAACAGTTTTGGAAAATTTTGATGTACGTGTAACAAATGTGTCTTTCATCATGATTAATGTTATTTGTGCAGAATTGCATTTAAATATATCAAGCTATGCAACATAGCTCTTGAATGTAGCAAAATCTTAATTTACCTCATTGCTGACCAATCTATAATGACAACTTTAAGTTATTTTCAGTTCTGGAATATTATATCAATTTCTGCTCTATTTTTCTACACTTAAATTTTATTTAACCTACCTTTCTATTATTATTCTTTATTATTTAACCTATCTTTCAAATGTTTCTTTTAGAGGAAGCTTTTAGAGATTAATCTTACCCTCTATTTAGTAAATGCTAGCTTCAATGCTAACAAATGCCTTTTTAAGATTCTGAAAAGATGAAGCAAGCTGTTCATTTAACACCCCCCTTTTCACATATAGTGCCAATATAATGTTGTCTTAATATTTTGTTGAGAGCCATTTGTTCCTTCAGTTCTCCTGCAACATTTTCCATTACACTAGCATGTTAACCAAATGGGATCCTCAACTGTTTTGAGGTCTGTTATTTTGGATTTGCAAGGAAAGAAGAAAATACAGTGGAAAAGCTTCTTTTCTCTAAGAGTGTAGTAATACTCACATCCTTGATGTCCAATGAAAAAGCAGCCACCTTTCATTGGATTTACCAATGCAAGGCCCAGCAATTGTTGTCTTCAGCATTAGCATCCTGTTTTCCTTGTCAAAGTCCATAAATGTCTGAAAGGAAACCTTTTGGCTTTCCTGCATGCAAATTTATTAGGTAAGTGACAATCTTTAATTTCATAGGACTTTACTGCCAAACACCTCTCACTGCATGGCAAAGAAAATTACACACTCTTTATAAGTTAATACAATTAGACAGAATCCACAAAAATCCACTCAAAGCAGCATCACATCATAAGGCCAGCTCATACATGTAAGTTCATCGCTTATTGACCAGAGCATCTGTTGTCATTAATCATTCCAACCATGTGATGTCACCTCCATAGAACAATAGGGCAATTAACTTTGGTTCTGTAAGCACAGAAAGTCACTCAATATATGTATCATAAATTGACATGGTGCTCAATCAGCAATAAAAGGACCACAAGACAGCCAGCTTTCTTCAACCAGCAGCAGATGACTAAGCAAAAGTCCAACTTGGAGATTAACTGCTGCATTCAGACAATTGACCAAGGTCTGGAATATGGAGTGTATGGATGGGCCCCCATTCTCTTCGTCTTTCATAAAGGCATAAAAAACAAGGCAGTGAATCCTTGCTTGGAGCATGCAATCCTGGTCTGGCTGGTGCCTGAAAGTCTTCCCCCTGATTTTTAATCAATTTTTAACATTCCATGCTTCTTTTAAATTTTACATATTGTTTTCTATGCTGTTAATATTTTATTGTACACCTCCCAGAATCTCTCTGTGAGAAAGATGGGCAGTTCTTAAATAAAAAAATAACAATAACTTAAAATAACTTAAAAAATAAATGTTATAAAAAAACTTGTATATATATAAATTATTGACATAATTCATTGCTTAGCAACCCATTTCATAATTTACCCATTGAATCGCAAAGGTGCTTTTTCACAAGGCAAATTGACTTTCTTGTTTTTCTTTGAAGACATTTTGCTTCTCATCTTCACTCTGATTGTATGGTGGAAAATGTACAGATTTATACTTCTTGCAGACAGCTGGTCATTTGCATTCTTTTAGAGAGTCATTGAGGCCACCTGGAGGCTTATCTGTGTTCTCAGGATCACCAGAGTAGTGCAAATGGGTGTGGAACCTTCTTGGAACTGCTGAAAGGACTGGGTTGTAGACTGGAGATGATGATGTTGTATCCCTCCCCCTCTGTTGAGAGAGGGCTGTTCAGTTTTGACATAGATGGCCTCTTTGACCCCTCTTTCAAACCAGCAATTCTCTTTGTCCAAAATGTGGAGTTTCCTGTCCTCAGAGAATGGCCTTTTAAATGCAGATGTACTGCTGAATCTTATCCTAACTGGTTTGTTTTCCTTTGTTGTGTCATGTGTTTATGCAGAGGTTGTTTTGTTTCCTCAATGTACAGATCTACACATGGTTCACTGCATTGTGCTGTATACACCACATTGCTCAGTTTGTGTCTGGGTGTTTTATCCTTGGAGTGGATATCTTTCCATTCCCCACCATCCAGTCAGAGCTGAAGAAGCTTCTTGGATAAGAAGCGAAATGTCTTAAAAAAAAGTCCATTGCCTTGTGAAAAAGCACCTTTGGAATAACTACAATATGACTGAGAATCTCCATAGACATTTACCCATTGTATATTTCATTAGCATCCTTTACTTACAATTAAATGGTTTAAAATTCATTTTTCATTTTCCAAATTGTTGCCTTGTTAAATGCCTTGCAAAACTACCTATTTGCTCACCAGTCAAGGTGAGCTAGCATGTTGTGATTGACTTCAAAGAAGCCAGAAATCAAAGATAGGACACATGAACAACAGGTCAATGAACAACAAGCGCACTAACAACAATTTCCTTTTGTTCTTTTTGTCAACTAAATCCTTTCTAAACACTCAGATTGTACTGGTTTGAATATCACCCTATTATTTTCCTGTGGGAACAGCCATTTTTCAACCTGTGCTGTGCGAAGCTGTATGTGATGCTTTATTTCTTATTGGAACTTCGGGTCAGCAATGGCAAGAGGTAAAGACAGAAAGAGCTGAAGCTTTACCTCATCAAAGGTAACAGCCTTATTTAGCTCCTTCATTGCATTTTTCCCATTTGTTTCATTTGGAAATTTTCTGGGTGTTTGAACTATTTATTAGCTAGAGGTTAAGCAAATATATAAGAAAATAGTCTCAATTAAAAATGATAGGAAAAAGCTCTTGGGCAATACCAGTTTAAATAAGATCAGCAAACATGTACACAAGCATGGAAGTGAAGAAGCTCTGAAGTTCTCTAGAGTTTGGAGAACCCAGAATATTATTCACTATTTTGTATTTCTTATTTGGTCCTGATGTTAATACTGAGGTTTAGAATTCATCAATGAAATTTTCTTCATGAAAAAACAAGGAATA
Organism: Vipera ursinii; assembly: GCF_947247035.1. Taxonomy (NCBI): domain Eukaryota; kingdom Metazoa; phylum Chordata; class Lepidosauria; order Squamata; family Viperidae; genus Vipera; species Vipera ursinii. The sequence continues at coordinate 35,315,250 of NC_139514.1, read as the reverse complement.
ATTTATCATTTAAGACAGAAAGGCCTGTCGACACCCAATTTTTTTCTTCTATCCTCCAAGAAAATGGTTGCAAAGAAAACCACATAAGGAAAATATGTGTAATAAATGCATTATCTTCCGCTGGAAAAAAAAAACAAGTTATATGCATAAACTTTGCATATCTATATGCACAGAAAATCATTAGGTATTACATATCATCAAATTCTTGCATAACCTATTAATAAATTATATTTACATCTTGTGTTGCAAAATATTTTTTAATAATGAAATAAGCTATTATGTAAAAATATTTCTTTACAAAGAATCGATTCAAAATTTCAGATTCTTGCATTATTATGGCAAAATAATTTTTTCTAATGCATGATAGAACAAGAATAAATTAAAAGAAAAGGGTGTCCATTGAACAGCATTTGCTGGCTCAAGACGCAGACTCTCACTCTGAAGAAACTACTCCAATTGAACCAGCGGAATGTCAGCCTAAGGAATCACCAAGCCAGGAATTACCTAAGGATGCTATCAAACATGGGCACTATGGTGCAGCATCAGAATCTAAGTCCTGGGCCACAACAAGTACATCAACAGTAAGCTTTTCAGTTCACCCCATAAGAAAGATGTCTATGGAAATTCTCAGTCATCCTGGCCATGGTTGTCCCAAAAATGCTTTTTCACTTCTCATCCAAGAAGGTTCTTCAGCTCTGACTGGGTGGTGGGAAATGGAAGGATTTATACTCCTTGCAGACAGCTGGTCATTTGCATTCTTTTATAGAATCGTTGAGGCCACCTGGAGGGTTTATCTGTGTCCTCAGGGTCACCTCAGTAGTGCAAATAGATGTGGAGCTTTCTTGGAACTGTTGAAAGGACTGTGTTATAGACTGAAGATAGATGATGTTGTATCCCCCACCCTCTGTTGAGAGAAGGCTTCCGTTCTCCACCATCCAGTCAGAGCTGAAGAAGCTTCCTGGTTGAGAAGTGAAACATCTTCAAAAAAAACCCCAAAAGTCCAGTTGCCTCATGAAAAAGCATCTTTGGAACCCATAATAAAGATTACATCAGTTCTATACCTACTTCGTATCTCATAAACTGTATAACATTTGTACATGGTTATGTGCTCTTATTGTTATTATCCTTACTGTATTCCATTTCTCCATTGGCCCAACTCTTGTTCCTTTCATCTGTTCTCCACTGGAGACAGATGAAAAAAAACAGTGACCAGCATGTCCCTCTTCTTGCATTTGTGTCGCCACATTTGTTTTTCACAGTGAGGAAGAAACTAATAACAAATCTCCAAAGAACTGGCTACTAGCCAAGATTTGGAAGAGGATATAGAAAAAAAATGGTTGTACTGTATATGATACATAAAACTCACAAAGATACTCATAAGAACCAAGGTTACTATCAAAGGAAGAGAAAAACACATTGTTACCAACTCAAAGCAGAATTAGACAATTGCTTGGAAAATCATATCCCTGAACCCAAAGAAAATCTTTGAAGGAAAGGGTCTGGACCATGTGAAAGAAATATGCAAATAGAGATTTGTTGTACTGGACACTTTAAATGATTATTTAAGTTATGGCGACATATATGTTTGGTAAGAAATATAGAAAGAAGAACTGTCAACCCGTGATGATGTTAAAATGTATAAGGAGTAAGTAATATTCTCACTCAATGAAACATAGTCCTATTTTTAAGTGGTTTGCTCAAGATATATTTGCATCCATTATAAACAATACATTCTGGTGTAAAAAAATATAACCTTAGCCACTAGTATTTAATCAGTGAGTAAAACATACAGACCTAAGGTGGGCAGCTGGTTTATTTTGCCTTTGCCCTTGCAAATATATCATACCATTTGCTCATTATGCCTTTAAAAGCAAAGCAAATGTGATCTTTATTGACAATTTTGAAATGTATTTTATGATTTAGAGAATGTATCATTCTTTCAATGTATTTTTAGGAGCACTCAATTGAATTTTGCCTTTCCCTGAAAAAACCTCTTGAAAGAATCTATTGCCACTAACATGATCTATAATTAAATATCATAAGGCACAATCTGTCTTTATCACTGCAAATGTTAATGGTAGTGACTACAAATGAATGTTAAATAGCATAACACAATTGAATAAGAAATGCTTAAAACTGAGTCTAAAAGATTATAATGAAAAATCCTTACTTATATTGAAAACTAGAAAATCTAATAAAAAAAGTTTATTTGCCTGTCTGTTTCAGTAACAAGCTTTCATCCCATTTCTCAATGTATCTTTACAGTGTTCAAGTTGAAGGATTTCTTCTACTCTCAACACATTAGCAATGGAAATAAAACCTACAATCATGAGAAAAGCCTTCAATCATTTCCAGTGCTTACTATCAAATGGTGCAGAGGAACTACAAAAGACCCAAGACAATCCCATGAGACTGGAAAATGACAGATTCAAAAAAGATAAAGAGAAATGTACAGTGCCTGCACATACTTTCATTACTTTAAGATATGGCAATTGCCAGTAGCTTATACTGCTTAAGGAGGTATTTAGACAAATCTATCCTAACATAAAGCAATCATTGTCTTAAGTACAATGAGATAAATATGTAGCTGGCTCCAAATACATACTCTGAATATGTTAATCACTGGTTTGTCAACTATTTGGCCAAGAGATATTCAAGTACATGTAATACAGTTCAGTCCTAGATCCCTTATTGTTCAATATGTTCACTAATGATAAACAGATCAATTTGATGCTTTTCATATTTGCAAATAAAACAAAATTTGATGGGACAGCTAATATTGTAGAAGGTGGAAATAAAATTTAAAATCATCTTGCCATAAAAAATTTTTTGTTGTTGTTAGCTGCGAAGTTGTGTCTGACCCATCGCAACCCTATGGACAATGTTCCTCCAGGCCTTCCTGTCCTTCACCATCTTCTGGAGTCCATTTAAGCTCAAGCCTCAAACATCACGTGCCATGTCGCAACATGTCGTGACTTTTTTGCCATTGCCAGCAATGGGGTGGGTGCGGTTTTGCTATGATGTATCTGGCCTGCGGGCCAGCAGTTTGACACCCCTGATCTAATGCTATATTGCAGCTTGTGAATACATGTGGAATTGAATGACTCCAATTTTTGTCTTAATGTTCCACAACCTGCAATACCCTTAGTTATGTTTTGAAGGGCTTCTGAGCCAGTGACAACTGGCCACATCTGGACGTTTTAGAACATTTTGTTGATATTATTGCAAAATATCTGCTACCCTGGGCCACATTCCTATTCACAAAATGGTTGTCATGCCGAATATGGCCAATTGCAAAACACTCTGCTCACAATAAAACTAACCAACCAACCAACCAACCCCCCCCCAAAAAATCCAATGAGTTGTTGTTAGCTGCGAAGTCGTGTCCGACCCATCGCGACCCTATGGACAACGTTCCTCCAGGCCTTCCTGTCCTCTACCATCTTCTGGAGTCCATTTAAGCGCAAGCCTACTGCTTCAGTGACTCCATCCAGCCACCTCATTCTCTGTCGTCCCCTTCTTCTCTTGCCCTCTTTCCCACCATTAGGCTCTTCTCCAGTGAGTCCTTCCTTCTCATTAGGTGGCCAAAGTATTTTAGCTTCAGGATCTGGCCTTCTAAAGAACAGTCAGGGTTGATCTCTAGGACTGACCGGTTTGATGGCCTTGCAGTCCAAGGGACTCGCAGGAGTCTTCTCCAGCACCATAGCTCAAAGGCCTCAATTCTTTGGCGCTCAGCCTTTCTTATGGTCCAACTTTCACTGCCATACATTGCAACTGGGAAGACCATCGCCTTGACTATACGCACTTTTGTTGACAGGGTGATGTCTCTGCTTTTTAGTGTGCTGTCTAGATTTGCCATGGCTTTCCTCCCGAGCAGCAAGCGTCTTTTAATTTCTTGGCTACAGTCCCCATCTGCAGTGATCTTGGAGCCCAGGAAAATAAAATCTGTCACTACCTCCATTTCTTCCCCATCTATTTGCCAGGAATTGAGAGGGCCGGATGCCATGATCTTGGTTTTCTTAATGTTAAGTTTCAACCCAACTTTTGCACTCTCCTTCTTCACCCGCAACAAGAGGCTCTTTAGTTCTTCTTCGCTTTCTGCCATTAGAGTGGTATCATCTGCATATCTGTTGTGATTCAGGGTCAGCCTGTGGGTTCGGCAGTTGGGTCGGACGATTCAGAGGAGGAGGAGGGGGTGTTGAAGAGCTTGCTGAGAATAATATTGAGGCTCCACAGAGCCCTCAGCCAGGCCCCTCCCACCTGGTCACGATGCAGACCCAGCTGTGTGAGCCTGACAGCGTGGATGAAGATGACCCACAGCTGGCCCTGTTCAAGGACGCCCGATGCAGGAGGCAGTCAATCAGGAGTAAACAGAGGAAGGCAATGGGGCACCTCGGAAGGAGGCAGAGAGAAGCCATGCCCTGAACTGTTTAAAAGTGGAATGTGTGGGAGGGCTGGTTTGCTGAAGGCAGCTGTTTGAATAGCTCCTGTTTCATGGTTCGTGTTTGCTCTCTTTGCTCTGTTTGCTCTGTTTATGTTTTTATGTTAATAAATTTGGCAGGCTTAGTTCCAGCCTCTTGCCTTCTTGTAAAAGGGGTTGTCCCTGCCTTTTCTGCAGGGCCGGTAGCAGGCTGGTACAGAACAATATCTTAGGTTGTTGATATTTCTTCCGGCAATCTTAATTCCAACTTTTGATTCATCTAGCCCTGCCTTTCTCATGATGTGCTCTGCATATAAGTTAAATAGGCAGGGTGACAGTGCAAGGATTAGAGCTAAAATACAAAATCTTGGAAACTATAATCTGAACATCAGCCCTTATTTAATTATGAATTCATTAATGCTTAATCTTTAGGATGCTTCAACAAAAATATAATTTCCTTATTGTGGAAAACAATTATTCTTTATTCTGCTTGATCAGATCTTTCTTTCAGTTTCCAATTCTCATCATACTAAGAAGAATTCAGCACAATTAGATAAAATGAAATGTTTAACTTAAATTAAATGTAACCAATTTACGTAGGTCTCTTGCTTTCCCACACTACTGAATATGATGTATAAAGGTAAAGGTGTCCCTTGTCCAGTCATGTCCAACTCTAGGGGGGTCATGATCATCTCCATTTCTTAACTGGAGGACCTAATTGTCTGAAGACACTTCCATAGGTGGGCAAGAGCTCAGGCAAATAATGGAAGCTCACCCCGTCACATGGTAGTCAGGCCCTGAACCTGGGCTGTTGACTTTCCAGCTGACAAGCCCAGCATCTAATTGCTGAGCTACCGTGCTGCTTAAAATGATATATAAAGCCTGTATAATCCTGTTGCAATTTCTTCAAGGTGTCCATCCTTTTTGCTTAGGAAATAAGAAGGTTATAAACATTTGATGAGACAATAAAGTGGCTCATTGGCAGACCCCAGTTTCTATTATCTGTTTGACTTGCAATGTATGTTGTCACAGTGCAGGACTATTAGCCCAGAGAAACTGCACTTTCCAAAAGCAAACATTGTGTTGTATCTTTCAAACATTATAACAACTGCTCTACTCTGAATAGGGGGGAAAAGCAGTCTTGCTGAAATAATTCCCATATAAAATCAGTTTTAAAAAGCATAGGAATGCTTTTTTTTAAATAAATATACACATAATAAAAATATACACATAATAAATATGATCAGCTCAGTTTCTGATGACTAAATGGACACATCTATAATCTTCCTGGCAAGAGAACAGAAATATTTTGTCTTTGTCTTCTTCCAATATTTATTTTAAATTTCCCTGTCTAATCCTTGGTCCTGGATTTCCTGACTTGGATATATACATCTTGAAGTAAATTATTTCACAACAGATATCTGATTAATGTAAAGTAGTGAAAGCAATACGATTTTCTACCTTTGGAGTGAGTTGAGAATGTACCGTATATGTGAATTTATACATTGCGCTTTTCTCCAAAACCAATTTGTCTATTCATTTAAACAGAGAATCCATCATATTCAGTTCTTACTTTTATATGTTGTCCTGTGTTTTAGAACAGATTTCATGACTTGCCATAGAATTGCAGAAAAGCAATAAAAACATTTTTTTTGCTACCCTGGGAAATCCCAGGGTTCATCACCCAGCACAAATATCATTTTATAGTGTGTGTGTGTGTGTGTGTCTGTGTGTGTGTGTGTGTGTGTGTGTGTGTGTGTATCCCTTGAAGTTATAATCCATAAATATTCTTGGTAATTGTATTTTAACCACATGCTTTAGCCCTCTAATCTTCAAAAACATTTCAGAATATATATCTATCACACTTATTCCATGTCATGAATAAAAAATAACAGCCCCTTTAATACTTTTTGAAAATATTAAATAATACTTTACTGAGCTCCATCCCTCAGAAAAGCTCTTGTTCTTGGTAATAAGTAAAATAATGTTTCCAAAAATAGTAGTTGTTTTCAGCTGACAGGGCAACTGTGCTAAAAGGTCCTAACATTGAAAAGATCCTATATTATATATACGGTAACATATATGTATATTAAGCAGCAGATGTTTGCCCTAGTTATCAAGTTTCTTCTGAAATCTCTTCCATTCCTTACATAAAAATGGAATTGCTCTTGTGAATTGTTTTCAGAGTTCACCCTGAAATGGGCCTGAAATTTAATATATGCCTTCTGAGTTTGAAGACTTGAAGATTTATAAGTCAATTAATGGCAAATAATCAGAAAATGTTATAATATCTTAAAATATGTGGAATTCAGTTCTCAAAATTTTACAGCCATCGTGCTGACTAGGAAATTCTAGGAGTTGAAGTCCACGTTTCTTAAAGTTGCTATGGATCAGAAATCTATCCAGCAGACTTCTATCTGATGGCAAAAAGACCGTCCTCACACACAGCCTCAGTTTCAACATAAAGATGATGACCCCATTGAATTCCTCGCTAATCTCTAATCCATTCTAAAAATGCACCACCTGGACCAAGAAATACAAGAAGACATCAGACAAAGAATCATCCCTAACGTGCAATGCAACAGACAAAACGAAAAATTCAGCCAAAAAGAGAAGAGAGCACTGAAGACACTGAAACACAATGAAAGCATCATCATCCTACCAGCAGACAAAGGCTGAATTCTTCAACCCCTAGGAATAGCAATATCCAAAAACCCACAGCCACACTCTGCCAGGAATTATCCAGATCCAAAGACAAGATACAGAAGGATGAAATAAACAATGTAATCTACAAAATCATCGATAACCATTGCAACCAATTCTATGTGGGGCAAACATTACATCAATTAAAAACCAGGATCCATAAACACCGACTGTCAGTCAAACACCACGATCCCAAATCCTTAATCTCTACTCACACCGACATCAAACAACACCAGTTCAGTTGGAACAACACAAAAATCATTGACCACTATACCACACTCATGAGTTCATCGAAGCCTGGCACTTCACAAGCAATTCCATCAACAGACACATCAACCTACAACCAGCCTACAACCAGCCCTCAGAATCCAAATCAACCACACAGCCAATGAAAGACAGCACCGACCCTCAAACAAGTGCTCCCCCCACAGCAGTTCACCTCCCAATGTCCCTGACCGGATGGAACCTCCACATCACAAGACCCATCAGAAGACTCACTGATGACTCACACCTGACCCATCACAAGACCCATCACAGACCCTCATTTGACACATCCACACCTGAAAGCCTTATAAACAATACTGATACTGATATCCCCTAAACTCTGCTGAAGATGTTACCTAGCCTGGTAATGAAATGTTCAGAAACCAACCCAGAAGCTCGGAGAAAGAACCTTCACCTTCACATTATTATAATATTAACTTCCAAAAAGAAGTGAATGACTGATCATGAGAATGTGAATGAGCTAATCCACTATGAACACCTGAGATTCATAGTTCATTTTTGCTTTTTTCTGTCTTTTCAGAAATGGTTGTACTGATGATGAATGCTACACCACAGATGGGAATCAAATGCATCCAGAGTTTCCTCAATATGAGTGTGAGAACATTTATCCTGGTTTGAGAATCTTTTCTCATGGCCAAAGTTTCTAAATATTAAATTTTCTGGTCAGAGTTCCGAAAATAAACCTCATGAGTTTTTGAATAAATTGGAACTCAGTCCTATTCAACCTACTTAAACCACAAAAAGATTACTTATTTTCTGTGCTGTAGTGGATGGAAGTGTATGTGCATGTGTGTACATATGTCTCTGTGTGTTTAGGCTTAGGTTCATATCATTATTGGTTGTGAGGAATAAACAGCTGTTGTAATGTGATGTTCCAAGGAGTGTGTGGGGAAAATTTCTGGCCTTTCTCCCCTAATGTTTGTTTTCTGAAGAGAGTTGGTCCACCAGCTGCCAAACTGAGATTGGAACTGTGTAGTCTATGAGCATTGGGTTAGCTTTCTATGCTCTTTTTACACTGATTTCAATAACTAAAAAGGGGATGATGATTTAATAGCTTTCTTTAAAGTGAAAATTCCATCATCAGTGAATAAAATATAATTATTGGGAAGGGAGAAAAATAAACAATAAATACTGAAAACATAAGGGCATACAATCATCTAATCTTGCATAATTATGAATAGTCTAGATTAGATGATAATATGGAAGCAGTATGGAAAGACTACTAAACCTCTCCAAATTACTATGAACTCAGTTTTGTAAACCATGTACAAGACTATAAAATAATATGAGATTTGATGTTTTCAAAAGATTTTAATTATGAATTTGTGTGTGTATTCTTTTCTAGGCCATTGCTCCAGCACTGTCTAAAGACGTTTCCATGATCATGTGACCAGCATGACATCATGCCTCAATGCAAAATGTGTGGTGAAACATGAGCGCTGTTACCTTTCCATGGAAGGTAGTAGGAGTACCTATTTATGTACTTGCATTTACATGGTTTCAAACTGCTCAGCTGGCAGACCAAAGTGGCTTAAAAGTTGCCGGAGAAGGTCTGTGATCCAGCAGTTTGAGTCCTAACACCGCATGATGGAGTGAGCTCCTGCCAGAGGCAGGTCTGGCCATATGACCATGACTGAACCTCTGTGTAGGCATAAACAGTGGTGGGATTCAATTATTTATTTATTTATTTATTTATTTATTTATTTATTTATTTATTTATTTATTAGTTGAATTTATATACCGCCCTATTCCCGAAGGACTCAGGGCGGTTCACAGGGCAGTTAAAACAGTACAAAAAGAGAATAAAATGAAATTAAATTAGTACAAGCCCACAATTAATAATAACAATAAAAATTAAAATTTTAAAATTAATTTAATTTAATTTAATTTAATTAATATAATTTAAAATTTAAAATCCCTCAGTCCAGGCCAGACAATTCAAACAACCAGGTTTTTAAGTCTCGGCGAAATGAGCGAAGGTCGGGGGCAGTCCGAAGTTCCATCTGCAGTTCATTCCAAAGGGCGTGCGCACTCACAGAGAACGCCTTCCCCCTGGGAATCACCTGCCGGCAATCTCTAACCGGCGGAACCCTAAGGAGGCCCTCCCTGTGGGCACGCACAGGACGATGGGAAGCTGATGCTGGCAGCAGGTGCTCCCTAAGGTAATCCAGACCCATGCCATTTAGGGCTTTATAGGTCATCACCAGCACCTTGAATCTCTTGAATATGTGAACAACCAGTTCTCTGTGTGGATGCCACTTGCAGAAGTCCATTCTGGGCCTGGGGAACAAAAAATTAGCTGCCGGCTGAATCCCACCACTGGGCATAAATTGATATTCTGTGCAATGATTTTGAATATTTTAAACCTTTCTATAAAGAGAATCTTGGGATTTTTTTCAGCTTACAATTATACTTTCCTATGCAATGATGCATACTTTTAAAACCACTTCTTCAAGATCAAATAGTGGCTTAGGAAGTGGGATCTGTAAAGCCTTCTCTTAGCACTCATATTAGGCAGTAGCATTAAGAACTGAGCAATTCTATTGTGAAAGATTTCAAAGAATCATAGAAATTAGTCATTTAAAAGACTTCTTGGCACCTCAAGATTCCCTGTGGGCATCCTACAATAAAGCTTTCTCTTCTTATACCTTTTGTCTTCCTGAGCTGTAAATATTCTTTGAAAAAAGTGATTCCATGACTTCCCCTGGGACTCCTGCTTCTAGTCTAATAGATTCTATTGTCACTCACTTTGCTTCTGATATTCAGTTTAATAGTTGCTACCATAGATTCACAATGCCACTAACAGTATGTCACTTCCATTCACAAATTCTTGTTTGGTGGCTGAATACAATATTGCTGCCATTATGTGAAATGCATAATTATTTTTTAAAAACTGGAATTATAAGAATCAGCATTAATATATGTTCTTAATATCCTATAGAAGGAACATTTCATGGGAGATATTTGGTGGATTGTCTCCTTTTTATAGCATTTTATACAAAGGGCTATGTCAAAAGCTGAACACAGTGGAAAATCATCAAAGAATATAAAATAAGCCTTTGTCAAAAACTCAGGGTTCTTCTCACAAAAAATGATGGGAATGAAAAACCCATGTCTGAGCATGACAGTAAAAATAAGGCTCATTTAAACTTTATATTGTAAATAAATATTCCTTTAAGAAATATATTTCTACATTCAAAAAAAAGATGCCAAGAAGAAATTAAATTAGGCTACTAGCCCTTTTCATAACATAACAGAAATGCAATTTGTTTTTCTTTCTTTCTTTCTTTCTTTCTTTCTTTCTCTTTCTTTCTTTCTTTCTTTCTTTCTTTCTTTCTTTCTTCTGTCCTTTCTTATTTATTTATTTATTTATTTATTTATTTATTTTTCTTTCTTTCTCTTCCTTATTTTCTTTCTTTATTTCTTTCAATTAAAAAACTATTGAAGCAATGTTGATATCATCCTGTTTCTGTATTAATATGTAATTTATTACGCTCAAATATGGATGTAAGAATTTCAGCAGGGATTAGGCCAAATAGAAACATAATCATCCAGTAATTATGGTTTATAAACTTTACAGATCTTAATATTTACAGCTCTCATAATTATACAAAGAAAGTGCCACAAGGATGCATACTTCATATAAGATTGGGAAAGAGAAAGCATTGATTTATGCTTCTTTCTGTCAAACACAAGGCAATTTGTGTGCATGTTTGTGTGTATTACAGGAAAGAAGAAAGGAGAGAGTGTTAAGGTACTCACTTACCTATAGATTTATATTTTTATTTAACATTATGTGACATTGATATGGAAGTCATCTGTCAATTTCAAATGAGGTACTATCAATAGTTTGACAAAACTCAGTTGTTTATTGCCACTTCAGGATGGGGACAGGGATGACAAGAAGCCTTTGCCCAAAAATTTGTGTGGAAAAAGATAGAGCAAAACAAGCTTATTGATAGTTGACATGACTGGATTCTGGTTCTGAGTTTGTCTCTATATAGGTCATACTTCCCTTGAGGAAGTAGGTCAGAGTCCACAAGTAGTTCGTCTGGACTGATGGCTATACTGCAGAATCTAATGAAATAAATCTGTGTATTGTAAAGTTTAAGGTATATGTTTTTCCTCTTTAACTCCTAATCTTAGCAAAAAAGGAAAAAAAATCCTAAGAATCAACAGGACTCAACAACCTAAGAAAACCACACACACACCACCCATTCTCTTAAAGTCAGCATGTTCCTCTGCCTGGTTATTTAATAATAATGGAGATATTTTAAATTATCCAAAATATACACTGTGGTACTTTATACTGTTGCCTTTTTGTAACTGGAATAAAATTACAGGAATAAGAGATACATATTATTTTGTTAATAGACAATGAAGTAATCAAAATTTATTGAAGAGGAAGTGATTAAACTACTTTAGTTAGATAATTGCTTTCATTTGATGCCCTTTCCACTAGTCATATCAATATTCTAACAGGTCAAAAGGAGAGCAAGATGATTATATTTATTGCAAAATTGATGATTGCTTAGTTAATCTTTGGAAGGATGAAATATATACACAGAGACTTTAATGGCATCTTTAAAAAGAAAAGAAAAAAATAAATTATCCAATTTAGTTCCTTGGCTTTCAATTTATTTCCCTAGCAAGCAAATGACTTTCAGGTGAGTTTTCCCTTTTTTGTTTTCTAAGAGGGTCTGACTTTTACTTATTTTTTGTTTTCATCTGATACGAATATCATTACAAGGAGAGGGCTGACAGCAATATTTGAAATAAATATATCATGCTCATGATTGACATCATCAATTTTCCTAAAAAGAAATAATACTGGATATGAGACTAGAGAATAGGCAACACTTCAGTTTGAACATACTAGAGTACTGAAAAGTATGCATTAGACCAAGTTAAGTACATATCCCTAAAGATTTAGGGATTAAGACAGGCAACGAGAATCAGTAGATTATTACTTCTCTGTTCATAAAGTTTTTACCAACTAATCATTGAAGAAAAATAGAGGAAAACAAATAAAACCATCACAGAGGATCAATTAGCTCTTCCCAGGGCCATTGCTTTTATTGAATGATTTATGTGACATCAAATCATAGTTGAGTCTTACTAATGCAGATAGATTTTCTCTATGCCTGTTGCTACAATCTGCCTGTTCTAAGGCCCCAGTAAGTTTGCGATCTGTATGGTTTTGAATAATACTCATTGCTTTTTATTGTAAATTGCTCCTGAAAGGCTTATTGTACTAAAGTGGAATGCAAATAATTGCAATAAGTACTAAAGGCCAGTTTTCAACATTTAGACGTACCTGTAGTGGATTGATTATTCTAGATAACAAATTGGACAGCTGCTTTCTTTTCAGATTTTCTGAATTCAGCACAAGTCATCAGTAACATTAATACTTTTTTAAAAGAATCAATACCAAGTTAGATGAAATGTACCTTTTGAAATACATTTTTAGAGTTGTAAAAAATTATATGCCACTCTGAGATTATAGGAAGAAATAACAAAAGAACAACGAATTGTGGCATTTTGTTACTTTTATATAATTTTTATTGAATGTTTTAGTTTTATTTATTCCACAATTGGAGAATAAAAAGTCCAGTGTTATACCGATGAGCTATTGCTGTACTGGCTAGTAGGAGGATACTATTCAACAAAGCAAAGTATCCATTTTCTAGATTTGTGACATTATGCTCATTTTACAGTGATAAAACAAAAGCCCATACATAAAGCAATCCTTGGTAATGAGCTGTGCTAGATCTAACCATGCTCAGGTTTAATCCTGTCATTTGCTTCCCCACCTCTTTTAAATGAACAGATAATTATAAAGAACCACGGAGATGAATTTGAAAAGAAACTGATTATTTTTCATTTTTGGAACTGGGGGGACTTTTGTGGAAATAATTGTTGTTTTCATTCTCCTCATAGGCTGTCTAAAACAGTTTCCTTTCAATGGCTGTAAATTTACCTGTCATTAGTTTCCACAGGTGACCTGTAGTTTAGATAAGTAATGTAATACATGCTTTATTTATTACCACTATTGGGACCAGAACTTCCATTGCTAAGCAATGCAGTCAGTAATTGAGTTGTGCTTGATTTTACAACCATTTTTGCCATGACTGTTAAACAAATCCAGCTTCTTCTATTCAGTTTGCTTGTTGAAAGATCCCTAGAAAAGTCTCAGATGGTAATTACATTACCCCATGATGCTGCAACTATCATAAATACATACTTGTAACCAAACAACCAAATTTTGATCACATGATCAAAGGCACAGTCATAAGAGTAAGGATTGGGTGGTTAAATGAATGGTCATAGGTAGAGGTCTACCTATAATAGATTTGTCCTGGGTATCCCTTTAAACATTGCACGGCACATACTTTTTTGTATCTGTCAAAGTGCATTTCTGAGTATGGCAACCTGAACTCAGATGACATATTGACAGTTTAGGAAAGAGAACATATCCTGTTCACTGTCAGAAAGTTAAAGCATTGCATCATAGATGTAATTTCTAGCATATGTGGATTTTGAGCAATACACCACAGATGCATTGCTCTGCCTCTGTGTGGTAAAAGGCCTTTTGCTCCACCATTACATAATGTTGAAACTAGGACATTACATCTCTATTGTGAAGGACAGTTTCTATGCATTCACAGAAGCTACATTAGTGACAGAAAGTGATTTGTGCTCAAAATCCAGTGGAGTGAAGTTTCCTCAGAAGATTTGCTCAATCTTAGCCCTAGTGATTTAACTATATTGTTGTGTATTGATTAAGTGCTATGTTAATCAGTCATTCAGTACTTTGTTAATAGCTTTGAGACCAATTCATTTCAAGTTCTAAGAGGTTTCTGTTGATATATGAATCCAACCAGTAGTGGCTTTCCTTGAAACACGGTCCTAAAGAAATCAAGGTTATTCTACTGATCAATCGGAAAGAATAGATGTTTTTTAAGGATCAGACCAATGCCTTATTCAGTCCAACTTTGATTTCCAACAATCAGACAGTTCTACAAAAGGGCACAGAAACAATAGATATTCTTTTTGACACAAAATAGCTAATGTTTATAAAAAAAACTTTCTGATACAGAAGGAGGAGGAGGGGGGAGGAGGAGGAGAGGTAGATGTGTGGCAAAGAAGTTTAGAGTCCTAATCTCTTGCCTTTACTTGCAGATATATCATCACAAATGGTTTGGTATAAATACAATGATTTTCAGTGCTCAAAATGCTCAGTGGTTTATAATATTGAAACAATTAACTCATCAACTTAATTGGTGTTTTTAGCTATTTCCAACTTTAAGGGTGCTGAATTCCCTTGGCTTAGTAGATAATCTCATTGTATCAAAAGTTTTTTGTATTGCTTCTTTTTGTGGCACTGTTTGTTGGGATTATAAATATTTGTTTAGAAAAGGCAAGGGAGAAGGTCTTAAATACATGGTTGAAGCATAAGTCCATTCAGAGTAAAGAAATGAATATACATTCAGACAGAAAATTGATCTGGTAGGCTTTGATTTAAGAGTAAAAGGCAGTGTCAAGAAGAAGAAGAAGAAAGTGAAAAGAGAATGAACATAGAAAAAGAAAATGCAAGCCTGATTATGCAGAAGGCATTACTCTCCCAACACAATGAATGCAAAATTAATATAAGGAAAGAAGAAGAAGTTGATTAAAACAGACTGAAAATAATTGTGCTACAGAGTGTTTCAGAAGAATATGGAAGCTACCTCTAGGAAGTATGAAGGAGAATGCTTGTCAAAATGAGAAAATTAGGAATGAGGGATAAATGGTTGCTGTAAAACATTTTAAAAAGTAAATCATATGTAAGGATAAAGGAGATACATAGAGAATTGTTCAATACTGAAGAGAAAGTAATGTAAGAACGTGTGATGCTCTTTTGTTGTTTAATGCTGCATTTTTTTTGAAAAAAATATAATAGGATAGAGCTGGAATGGACTTTAGAGTTCTTCTAGTACAGCCCCCTGCTCAAGCAGGAGAACCTATACCATCTCAGAAAGTGACTGTCTAGCCTCTTCTTAAAAATCTCCAGTGATGGAGCACCCACAATTTCTGGGGGTAAGCTGTTCCACTGGTTGATTGTCCTCACTGTCAGGAAGTTTCTCCTTAATTCCAGGTTGCTTCTCTCTTTAATCAGTTTCCAACCATTGCTTCTCATTCCTCCCTCTGGTGCTTTGGTGAACAACCTGGCCCACTCTGCCTTGTGGCAGCCCCTCAGAAACTGGAACACTGCTATCATATCTGCCCTATTTTTTCTTTTCTTTAGACTAGCCAAACCCAAGTCCCATAGTCCTTCTTCGTATGTTTTAGTCTCTAGGCCTTTGATCATCTTAGTTGCTCTTCTCTGAATTTTTCCCAAACTCTCAACATCTTTTTTGTGATATGGTGACCAAAATTGGCTGCAGTATTACAGGTGTGGTCTTACTAGAGTTTTACAAAGCGGTACTAATACTTCACATGATCTTGATTTTATGCCTCTGTTTACACAAGTCAGGACTGTATTAGCTTTTTTGGTTGCTGCTGCACACTGCTGGCTCATAGTCAAGTGATTGTCCACTAGGATTCCAAGGTCCCTCTCACAGTTACTGTTTTTAAGCTAGGTCTCACCCAATCTGTATTTATAACTTTGGTTTTCCTGCCTAAATGTAATACTTTGCTTTTCTCCACATTGAAACTCATTTTGTTGTATAGGGCCTATTGTTCAAGTTTGTCTAGACCTTTTTGGATCCTGAGTTTGTCTTCTGGGGTGTTGGCTACTCCTGTCAGTTTGTGTCTTCTGCAAATTTCATGAGTTCCCCTTCAATTCCCTCATCTAAGTCATTATGAAGACATTGAAGACTACTGGGTCTAAGACAGAACCTTGTGCTACCCCACTGCTTACTTCTCTCCATGTGCATGTAGCGCCATTGAGGACTACTTGTTGAGTATGTTTTGTCAGCCAGCTACAGATCCATCTTGTGGTGACATTGTCTATTCCAGCTTTTTCTAGCTTATCAAGGAGTAGGTTATGGTCTACGTTGTCAAATGCCTTACTGAAATCTGTAAACCAATTAGAGAGGACTGAAAAGCACTAGTCTAAGTGCTATTGCTATTGCTACCTCCAAAGGCAATAACTTTGTTAGTACATCAAGGTCAATATTCTCTAAATACCCAAAGTGTTTAAATACATGAATATTAGTAAAAGTTGTTTATTATTTGGTTGTTTGAATAATTCTTTTATTATTATAAATCAAAACTGAAGTTTGACAGAAAAAATAATGCCTACAGTTGACATGTGCTGCATATATTCCCATTTATTATTATATTGTATGTATATATATATATATATATATATATATATATATATATATATATATATATATATATATATATATATTTTCTGAGGTTTTCGCGGGTGTTCGTATGTGCATCTTTGGTTATTCGGGTTTTTCCCGGCGTAGAACTAAAGGTGTAGGGGCGACGTTTCGATGGAATCCCATCCGTCATCATCAGGCTGGTGGCTTCTGCTTCCTTCTTCTGGGAGAAGCATGTGGCTGTTTGTTCCTCTTTTTTAAACTGCCAGAGGGGGTGTGTTCTGTGGGTGGTGTGCTCTGATTGTGAGCTTCGATGTCGTATCCCTCTTCACCCAAGTGCCAATCAAAGAAGCCTTGACAGCTATCCTAAATAAATACAACCCCCCAAAACACATCCTAGATCTGACCAACCACTGCCTATCTAACACATACTTCATCTACAATGGACAAAGATACAAACAAATGGAAGGAGCACCCATGGGATCACCCCTTTCACCTGTCATCACAAACCTCTGCATGGAACACTTTGAAACCCACTTTGAAACCCTCAAACTCTGGCTCAGATACGTATATGACACCTTCGTAATCTGGCCACACGGCAAAGAAAAACTGGATGACTTCCTCACACACCTCAATAGCCTACACCCCAAAATACAATTCACTATGGAATCAGAAGCTAACAATCAACTTCCCTTCCTTGATGTCTTAGCCTACAAGAAATCCAACGGCTCCCTAGGACACACTATCTACCATAAAAAAACACACACAAACCGCTATCTGAACGCACTCTCACACCACCACCCAGCACAGATCAACTCCGTAGCCAAGACACTCATCTCCAGAACAAAACACCTAGCTGACGAACAACACCAAAAAACCGAACTACACACTCTCACTAATGTACTAACAGCCAATGGATTCCAAAGAAACACGATTACCAACTTAATCCGAAGAGAGACACCCACAAAAACCCAAGACAGAGAACAAGAAAATGGCAAAGCCCTCCTCCCATACTTAAAAGGGACCACAGACAGAATCAGTAAGGTCCTCCAAAAACACAACATCAAAACAGCATTCTACACAGACAGAAAAATATCCACCATCCTAAGAAACCCCAAGGACATAATTGGCTTAGAAAACCAAGGAGTATACGAAATCCCATGCACCACCTGCCCCACCACATACATTGGACAGACCAACAGAAGAATAAGTGCACGCATTGAAGAGCACAAAAACTCACTCAGAAAAGGAGAACAAACTTCATCCCTGTTCCAACACTTTGAAGCCACGGGACATGAAATTGATTTTAAAAAAACCAAAACTATCGCCAAAATTGAACATTTTAACAACAGAATAATCAGAGAAGCCATTGAGATAGAAAAACACCCCCACAGCATAAACAAACGAGATGATACCTCTCGCCTACCAACCATTTGGAAACCCACCTTGATTGACAGACGAGTCCCAACCACCAAGAATGATAGACCCAAACTCATGATAACACCACATGACATCACCACCACACAACCATTCAATAAGCAAATCTGAACCCACAATGATAACGAGGCACAACCACAAAACAGAAACCTAACTACAGCTGCAACATCAGCCACTTTAAACCCCTCCAAACCACACAATAAGCAAACTGACACCCACTATAAAAACATGGCACCACCACAAACACGAAGCCGAACAAAAGCAGCACAACTCACCAGCTCAGGTCTAAGGCTGGCAGCTGAGACCAGCCCATCCACTCAAAACACACCCCCACCCAATCAGAACACACCCACCATTCAAAACACACTCCCACCCAATCAGAACACACTTACTCCCCCACCCAATCAGAGCACACCACCCACAGAACACACCCCCTCTGGCAGTTTAAAAAAGAGGAACAAACAGCCACATGCTTCTCCCAGAAGAAGGAAGCAGAAGCCACCAGCCTGATGATGACGGATGGGATTCCGTCGAAACGTCGCCCCTACACATTTAGTTCTACGCGGGGAAAAACCCGAATAACCAAAGATGCATATATATATATATATATATATATATATATATATATATATATATATATATATATATATATATATTATATATTTCCTGCCAGTTTTATCACAAACAATGGGGAAGCCAATAGAGAAGGTCTCAAGTTGCTTCCGTAAGTTGTTCCTCCATTTTTGTTCTCCCAAGGAGCTACCAAAGGGTCTTGTATTCAATAGCATCCCTCCACCTGTTTGCCATCCATAGCTCATATCCACCCTACCCACAGAACCTTCCTGCTCACCTGAGGCTGATACTCTGTAGTACCCATCTGTGGCCTCCACCAACAGTCCTTACTTGCTCCTTAGGATCTGCCATAGGCATCCCTATCCTCCCCCATTGCACCTACGCATCCCTTGCACTCCTTGCCACTTTTCATACGGTCTTAAGATTACAACAGCAACCACAATTGCCATGACTGTTATCACTAAGTGATAAAGTCACATGAAATCATGTTTTACAACCAGATCATTTAGTGATAAAAATTTCAGTGCAATTGCTACCATAGTTTGAGGACTATTCATATACAATGAGGAGTATGCATATATAATAAGAAAATATGGGGTTTTTTAAAGAGAAGAAAAATAATAGGCCAAAAAGGATTCATCTAATACTCACAAAGGGTTTCTCAATTGCATTGTTTTTAATTAATTTATTTTGATAGAAAACTCTTTCATGAGATTATTGCACTGTCTACTTGTGCAACTTTCTCAGCTTTAGAACTTTGTCATTCTAAACATAAGTATGATTACCAAATCTAGTCTGAAATATATGCTGGACATTCGTAGATGGCAGCAGAAAAGCACAGAGCAGTTTCCTGCTACTTACAGATCATTTATAACATAAAATGCTACTGCTGAAGAAATAAAAGGCCTGTTTTTTTATATTAATGAAAGAATTGATCAGCTATATGTAGCCCCTTGACTTAGTATTTGTACTGTTTTATATTCTCCCAAATATGTCACTAAAAATCAGCAACAAATTGTGAATTTCAGGACAGGAGAGTAAAAATGAAATGAAAATGATATATTAACTGTGATAAGCTTAAATAAATGTGCTTACAGTAAAACAACCACAAAACTCCAAAGTCCCTCTCAACTTAGCCTGAAAACTTTGGCTTCATTGTTCCAGTGGTATCATCACATCACCCTGAAGCTCTTGAAGACAAGGTAACAGGCAAAGGTCTAAGTCAGGCATGTCAAACTGCTGGCCCATGGGCTGGATGCATCACAATGAAACCACGTCCATTCCATTGCCGGCAATGGGGGAAAAGTTGCGATACATCGCACGACGTCACATGACATCGTGAGTTTGACGTGCCTGCTCTAAGTAATAAAACTTGGTCACTGGTCACAGCTAGCCACTGCCCCAATGTTGTAAATTCTAGTTACACAATTATGAGTACAGATAGCCCTTGACTCACAATCTTTCTTTTAGTGTGACTGTTCAAAATTACAGTGGTACTGAAAAAAGTGACTTATAACTGTTTTTCATGCTTACAACCATTGCAGCAACCCTGTGGTCATGCGATCAAAATTTGGTCATTTAATAACTGGCATGTATTTATGATTGTGTCCTGGGATCATGTGATCACCTTTTGCAATCTTCTGACAAGCAAAGTCAGTGGAGAAGCCAGATTCACTTAACAACCATTTTTACTAACTTAACAACTGCAGTGATTCACCTAACAATTGTGGCAAGAAAGGTCATAAAATGGGGGTAAAATACTCTTGACTGTCTGAGCAAGAGGACTACATGTATAAACATGAATTATGATATTTACAAGTATATGAATTAGTAACTTTAAACAGATGTTGCTCAGTGAATTTTGGGGATATAAACATTCATATGAAACAAACACTGAAGGATAGGGCTGCAAAAACTCAGGTAATCATCAGATTCAAAGACAGAGAAAGCTCAAACTCTTTGCTGCCCAAATAAAGGTCTTCTGAATAATGTATATTCCAAATCTGGTAGCCGTAATGAGTATGGCCTAATAGGAAATAGCTAAAAACCCTTGAAAGCAGTCACTGAATCTACAGGACAGGCTGTCTCATTTTTTTTTACTCCATACCAGAATTTCAACCAAATAGTATTTTATCAGTTAAGGATGTCTTCTTCTGCAATAAGTATGATATTCAAAACAAGCAAAAGGAAATCTTTATGATAGTCATAAACTGCTACGTGTATTTATTTCATTTATCTCCAATTTTATGCCAGCATATTTCCTAACTGCAGCAGTCTGCAGCCAACCTAAAATGCTTTTGTTTACATACAGTGATAAATCATTCCCTAAAATTATGCTATTATGGCTAGTTTATTTCATATGTGAGTTTATACACAGCACTTCAATTATAAATCTGTATTTGTGGTGAAGAGGTGAAGTCTGAATTCAAATTACTTTGGGATCTATTTTCCATGCTGCAATGTCTTTTTATAGCCCAGTTCTTTATAACAGGATGGATAAATTATTTTTAGCTTTCTTGGCAATAAATAAGTGATATGTTTAATAAAATAAAAAAACAAAGGAAAAAACCTAATTTACTATATATCTTGTTAATTGTAATATATTACAATATTTCTAAAGATCCAGTTTGATGTAGCAGTTAAAATCATTGGACTAAAAACCAGGAGATGTGAATTTTAATTCTGTCTTGGGCACAAAGCTTGGCCAAGGGACTTCACTCTCAGTCCTAGGAAAGAGGCAATGGCAAATCAGTTCCAAAAATGTTGCCAAGAAATAGACACCAGGAGTCAAAACTGATTTGAAATCCATTTTTTCTTTATTTATAATATTTGTGATGTATTTTGCATTTGGCCAATTCTAAATATCATATTTTGAGGAGCAAAAGTTAGATAACTAATTTAGTTATCACTCAAAACATGTAGAAGCTATTCAGTTTCATAGAATATTTAATCAGATCAAGATGTTATCTAAAAGTAGGGTATGCAGAAGAAGTTCACAAGTAGAATAGGGTCAACCAGCCTTAAACTAGGGTAAATGCATTATTAAGTGCAATAAGCATCCTGATATATTTAATATTCAGTGACAAGAACATTACTTGTTCCATCTATCTTTCAATACTGTACATTAGGGACAATGGCACCAAAATTATGACACATGTATAATGATAATCACAATGCAAACTCCACACATTTTTGTATTCAGATTGTGATGTCTCTTACAAGTACAGAGCAGTTTGTGTTGCAATGTTGCAATGCACATGGTGTAGCAGGCTGTACGAACCCAAGTTGAATATCTCTGTGTGTGCTATTAATTCCCCATTTCTTTAGTGAAAATCTTAGCTCCAAAGAGTTTTTCCTTCAAGTATTTGAAGGATCATAATGGTATTTTTTCTTCTTCTTTTTAATCCTACCATGCAGAAAAGTCTAAAGTAACAAAACAGGAAATCCAAAACTTAGAAACCTCTAAAGTGTGACAAGTCATATGTCATGTAGTCTCCCCTTATCACAGCTGGATTATTCAAATCTCTTTGTTATAGACATTCAGACTGACTAAACGAACTCATAGAAATAGCATCCCCATTTATTCTTCTGACATGTTTCAGGTCACTCAGATAAATGTGGGTGTACTTTGCCCAGAATCACAGCAGTAAGACTATTCCAAAGATATGTGACCTTTTGCCTAACAGCTTATGTTCCTTAAGTGGTTTCTTTAACATCTATTCCAAAGGAAGATTAAGAAAATATAATTTGATTTGGGAAATATGTTTGTCTTCAGTATTTAAAATATGTAGTTATCTAAAATGCGTGCACTGACTGCTTACTTGTGTAAAATATTGTTATTGCGGTTGATGATGAATAAGAGCAAGCTACCATCTAAAGCATCTTTCACATCCTTCTTTTAGAAAGCAGAAAATAAGTAGCATCATTCTTCTGGGTACAGTTTGACATGTCTAGGATGATGAAAGCATAGCTGTGTTCCTTTTTGTAGATTAAACTAAATATAAGATTGGAGGCGTGACAAAGCAATAAGTAATGTTCTAAGAATAAATCACCATTGGTGACTATCTTTCACCAATTTGTCCAATATTTTATTAACATGCATTCATTACCCTGTTCAACAAATTCCAGCAAGTCTCTTTGTCCAGAACTTTTTTTTAAAAAAATAGCTTTTTAAAAAAAAAATTCTGCCATTTTTTCTTTGTATATATCTATTCTACGTGATCACTTTCTGTTTCAGGATTACTGTTTCTTCATCTGTTCATGAAAAATTCCCTAGAAAGTTAAATTGTCAGAGATTTAGCAATGGAGATGTTAAACACAGACTAAAAACATACCGTATTTGTCTGTGTATAACAGACATGTCAAACACAAGGTCCAGGGGCCAGATCCGTCCCGCAAAGTGGTTTCATGTGGCCCGTGAAGCCATCCTGGAAACAGTGAGGGAATGGCCCCCACTGCCTTGGCCCTGGCCCAGAGACCCTCCTTCTGCCAGAGACCCTCAGATCTGTCCCACTCCTGCCCAGGCCCCCATAGGCACCCTTAATGCGAATGATGTAGAGCTGGCCACACACCCCCTGGCCATACCCACCCGGCCCCCTGAGGGCAACCGCAATGCTGATGCGGCCCTCAATGAAATTGAGTTTGACACCCCTGATGTATAAGATGCTATTTTTTCATGCAAACACCCTGTTCAAAAATCAGGTGCGTCTTATACAAGTGCAGCGTCTTATACACGAAAAAATAATGGTAACCTCCGCAGCCCAGGCCATGCCTGTGTGGGTTCTTTACATGCCGCTGCCATGCTGCCTGGCGCAGGTGTCAAGTCCCTGTGGGCTTGCCTCTAACGGGAGGGGGGAGGGGGCAAGATCATTGGATGGCGGCATCCAGAGGCAGTGGATGGGACCAACAGCATGGATGGCAGCAACAGCCCTTTCCCTCCCTCGTACCTATATGCTGGCCGGGGACCCTGTGGAACGCAACTGCAAGGCCGTCCTGCTCAATAATAGCGACCAGCCGAACTTCCAGATTTTCCAGCTCAGCTGTTTGGCGCTCCACTGAACTGCTGATTGGCATGGAGAAACAGCGGGGAGTTTAAAACCTGCCTTCACTTCCCTTGCCTTGCTGTCATGCCAGTGCTCACGCCGGTTTGTTTACCAGGGTCATAAGGCTGCTGCTGTGAACTGACTATGCATGGTCATCGTGCCAGATGCTGGTTAGGTGGGTGGGGGTTGGGGCCAGCCGGGAGGCATCTATTTAGAGTGCTGGGAGGCGGTTGCTCCCAGCAGTGACTTTGTTTGCTGTAAGCTTGGAACTCGCATGCCGCAGCGTCTTATACAAGGGTGCGTCTTATACACGGAAAAATACGGTAGGTCATATCTCTGAAATGACACATTTCTTTAGGGCTATTAGTACATTTCAGATTAAACCAAATATCTGTAGTGCTGAAATCTAGAAATTGGTATCAATCTTTTCCTCCTCTGAAATACCATGTAAGTTACTGTAAATAATAAAGTGTTTATGGCTATTGTGCCAGATTGCATAAAAAGGACAGTGAAGAAGTACCTGAAAATGAACTCTTGCCAGTAAATAATATTAAATGTTCCTTCCAGCAATGACGAGAAAACATGAAATCCAGTGAAAATAATGGCTTTCCTATAAACTGGACATATTAGCAAGGGAGAAGTGCTATAGCTGAAAACGGCTTCTATTAAAAACAGGACACTTAAGTCTTTCTGTAGATGGAAATAAAAAAGTCACAGTTTTGTCTCAGGTGAAGCTGTCTTGAGATAAACGAGGTTCGAGAGCTTGCAAAAAATTAATTTAAGCCTAAAAAATCTAAACAGCAAAGCCACATGCAAATAAAACTGATTCTAATCTTAGCAAGGAATTGGGAAAACACAAGAATACTCTAAATCCTTAAAATCCTTAACAATGTAGGGTGTATAGTTTTGAGATGACTCAAATTATGCTAATTACAGATCTGGGCATAATAAACAAGAAAGCTCATTACCTTTGCTTCATAAAGATTTGTTGCAGCTCAAATGAGATTATTACGATTTTGATTTGCATAACAAGTATGGTATTGTGTCACTATGAGCCTGAGTGCAAATAACCCTTAAATGCTTATTCCAATTAGCCAAATCTTGCAGAAACACACCCTCATATTTGAATACTTAGAACTAATCAATGTGAATACCATTACTTTTCTGGAAACGGTGGTAAATCAAATATCTTCTGGACAATGCATCATCTTATTGTTTTGTCATGACTACTGACTAGACTTTCCTCTCTATGGTAGAGAAAGCGTTCCCATAGATACTGCCTCAAGTCCATTTAAGACATACAAAAAAAATAATAACTGTATCATTCTCATAGTAAAGGAATGAGACTGGTCTTTTGGAAAGCATAAGGGGATGAAATTCCAATTCTAACAAAGCTGGCACAAGAAAGTATTCCAGAAACTGAAAAACCTAAGTGCCAAATGCATCCTTGCCCCAGCCCCTTCAGTAAGAATTGTAGAGAGGGAAGGATGCTCTGAGTTGCTGCACGAACCTCCACTGAATTATTTTCATGAATTATTAATCACTTCTATAATCAAAATGAGGATATGTCAGTTATCAGAGGAAAGCATGCTATTTTTCCTTGAGCCTTTTTACAGGGTTTGTATGTGAAGTTGCCTTTAAATCAATAAAGGCGACGTTAAAATTGCCCACCCAAAATGGAAATGTACTTCTCTTCAGTATTAACATCTTTCTTTGAATTTGTTTTGCTCCTCCATTGGATTACTTTTTTCTAACATCCAATTCACTAATTTATCTTGAAGATGCTTAAATATGCACAACGATCCTATTGGGAAATATATTTATTTGCTGATTTGAATATTTATAAGCCTCTATTTCATGGAAAAGTAACTCTATTGAGATAATCTTGGTCCTTTTTTAGGGAAAGGGATAGAAATGGCTCTGTACCAGTCTGCTGAAAACTGAAATAAGTGGTTTAGCTACATATACAATATTGCCATTATGAAGCCCACCAATTAATGTTTAGATCTAGCAAGAAATAACAACAATAAACTCTCAGCAAGGCACTACCTTGACATACACTAATTATGGGGCTACCATACCAGTCATCACCCAGGTCAACAAGGTCCATGCTTTATGTTGCAGTTCTTAGACCTTTGGTGATAAATGGGCTACAGGACTCAAGACTATTGGCCAAGCACTCTGGGCCAGCAATAATTGTTAAGTCTGGACTGTTATGTGACAGGTGCTAGTCTGTTTGAATTTTAAGGTCCTAGAGCAATTTGACTTCTTCATTTTCTATTGCTTTCTCTATTTTATAGTTTATCATTATTATTGTATAAACATGTATTATTATTTAGATTGGTTGCCCAGTCATCCAGACTATTTTAGCTTCTTCATTTTCTATTACATTGACTATTTTGTGGTCCCACCAGCGATTAAGGTAAAGGTAAAGGTTCCCCTGCACATGCGTGCTAGTCGTTTCTGACTCTAAGGGCCGGTGCTCATCTCTGTTTCAAAGCCAAAGAGCCAGCGCTTGTCTGAAGACGTCTCCATGGTAATGTGGCCAGCATGACTAGATGCCAAAGGCGCACAGAACGCTGTTACCTTCCCACCGTAGTGGTTCCTATTTTTCTACTTGCATTTTTACGTGCTTTCAAACTGCTAGGTTGGCAGAAGCTGGGATGAGTAACAGGTGCTCACTCTGTTACGCGGCACTCGGGATTCGACCTGCCAAATTGCCGACCTTCTGATCGACAAGCTCAGCATCCTAACCCACTGAGCCACCGCATCACCAGCGATTAGATGCAGGCAAATGGTATTTCTTCCAGGTATTCCAATGCTCCATTGTTGGTACTTTGTCATGCCATTGTTTGTCATCAGTTTGTGCAATCTTTTGCACCAGCTAACTAGTTAGTCCATTGTTTCTTAAACTTCTTTGCAGAGGCTGCATTTGATGTCTGTTGCACCCAGTACTATACATGTCTAAATATGATAATTATTTTGATTACTATATGAAAAACATCTTAATATATTATTAAATAATAATAAATTTTATGAACATTTATCTTCTGAAGTCCGTGAACACAAGCAAGGAGATTTCATGCATCATGATAACAAAGAAATGCCAAATGACATTTACATCACATCATCGTACATCGTATTGCTATTATTTAATTACATCAGAATATATAAGGATATAAACTATGGCATTTATAAAATGATGTCATCATGCATATTTCATCATTTGCCATGGATATTCACCATGGATATATCATGGATATTCACATCTTGTATAAAGAAAAGTCTCGGTGCCGTGTGACTCTCCTCACCTTTAATGTTTGCACTATAACAAATGTGATTGTCTCTTTATTTGTAAGAAGTTTTGTGCAGATCAGAAAATTATCCGGAATGAACTAAGAGGAAAACTGGTATAATAGAATCTTCTCATATTTCATTTGAATAAAGGATTCTTGAATGTCTGTACAATTTTATGTGCAGAAATCACTTACTGTACCACTGTGTATAAAAAATTAACCACTTTACATGTTAAAATATACATACATTTAAACACATGCTCCTTGGAAAGGTTGCAAAGTCCCATAATTGCAAGAAGATTCAGAGGATTATACTGAATGTTAAAGATAGTGAAGACTTTTGTGGTTCCAGGTCATTATAGATCTAGAGAAAACCCTTCACTGTCTTAAAATTCAGTATACACTTCTGAATCTTCTTGCAATTATGGGATTTTGCAACATTTCTGAGGAACATGTGTTTAACTGTATGTATATTCTCAGTGCTTTTTTTCTAAAAAAAAAAAAAAGGTGCCAGAACTCTCATCTTGGCGGGTGCAGGAGATGGGGGGGTGGGGAGGCGGTGCTGCTGTGGTCACGGGTGCGAGGGGCATTGGCAGGCTGCCACCCAGGGCCGCAATCAGCACAGCTGGTGTTGTGGGAGCAGCTGGGCATGCTCTATATGGTGGGGCTGCGCAGGGCAGGCGGCAGAGGCAGGCCAGGCCAGGTGATGCAGAGTGGCCACATAGACGCGCAGGGTGAGGCGATAGTGGCGCAGGTCTAGCACCAGGTAGGCCACCAGCCTGGCTGACACGGGTGAGCACAAGGAAGGAGTGCACATGGACTCTGCAGAACCCACCTCCCACTCCTTGTCCTCTCTTACTTACCTAGTTGAGATGTTGTAGTTGGGCAGCAGGAAGGGATGCAAAGTTCCTGCCTACTCGCCTTCGCTGCAGACAACTTGCCAGTGCAATGTTTGCTGGCCAGGTCTTTTGGCGCACTCAGCAGCAATTCCTATTGGAGGGAGTAGCAATTCCTAATAGAGGGAGTAGCATAGCTTGTGCAAAAGCATTTTTGTGTGTGTGTGCAAAAAAAGGGTGCTGGAATGCCATTCTGAGCATTCTATGAGAAAAAAAGCCCTGCTTTTATGTTTTAATCTTATGATTTTAAAAATATATATTTTTTCTATTGTAAGTTGCCCCAAACCTCGCCATGTGGATTGCATACAAATATTATATAATTGGTAAATAAATGTAGAACATATGT
Source organism: Vipera ursinii (assembly GCF_947247035.1). Lineage (NCBI taxonomy): Eukaryota > Metazoa > Chordata > Lepidosauria > Squamata > Viperidae > Vipera > Vipera ursinii. The sequence continues at coordinate 35,286,938 of NC_139514.1, read as the reverse complement.
TAAATATACATCAAATGATAATATGCTTCCCTACAAAGTCAATTCTTGCTCAATGACAGACCACTGAGTTAACTAGGAAAGACAAGAGGAAAATCTAGAAGAGATCTGTGCAACTTGTAGAAGGGAAAGGCCCACAGTGATAAATTAAAAATCTTTGTGGTCTGCAAAGGAATGCTGGTGGGCTAATCAATGATTTGGTGACTAGAGGAGCATCTACAGCAGGGGCGTCACTCAATTTCATTGAGGGCTGCATCAGCATTGTGGTTGCCCTCAGGGGGCCAGGTGGGTATGGCCAGGGTGGGCGTGGCCTACTGGGTGGGCATGGCTAGAGTGCGTATGGCCTACTGGTGGGTGTGGCCAGCTCTACATCGTTCGCATCAAGGGTGCCTATGGGGGCCTGGGCAGGAGTGGGACAGATCTGAGGGTCTCTGGCAGAAGGAGAGTCTCTGGGCCAGGGCCAAGGCAGTGGGGGCCGTTCCACCACTGTTTCCAGGATCGCTTCGTGGGCCACATGAAACCACTTCGCGGGCTGGATCCGGCCCCCGGGCCTTGTGTTTGACATGTCTGATCTACAGTGTTGGAGCTTGTGGTCATGGTAAGCCATGGAGGCACTAGGCAACATGACCTTCAGGGCAGTGGTGGTGATTTTATTACTTTTTTAAAAAAAAAAGTCTGTGCTCTGTCCAAGGGTGCTTCGTAGGCTGCATGTACAGGCCTGGTCTAGAATTTATTTTGGAGCATTCAACTATCTAGAGCAGGCATGTCAAACTCATTTTGTTTGAGGCAACGTCTTATAAAAGAATTGCCATTAATTTGTTTTAATAAAATAATTTAAATCAATTTTTCACTTGATTTCAAATTAAATGAATTATATTGGTTGACAATGAGATTTTTTTTAGTTGTTGTTGTTGTTGTTAGTTGCGAAGTCATGTCCGACCCATCGCGACCCTTTTTTTTAGTACAATTGCCAAATGCAATAAACTGGTTTTAGGTATATGTTACTGGAAGGAAAAAGCAATCCCTGCTGCATTACTGATCCCAGAGAAGCATTTGCATGTATGCAGGTATCCTTAGGGTGCCATAGTTATGGATGAGAAATATTGGTTGCAAAGTTGGCATTTCTGGATGTAATACAGATATTTTAGACTTATTTTTGTTTCTTTGCATGTTTGATATTTTTAAAAAGGCATATGCTACTGACTACGCTTATGCACATATGTAACATCTTTTGCTAGGATACATGACTACTTCTTGTCCAAAATTTTAATGTACAGATAATACCACCAGAAATTATTTTAGCCTTTTTAATAAATGTTGTTATTGATGTTAAGCTCACCATGGAAAACATCATATATTGTTATGTATATAGTAGGTTAATTATTTAAAGACTGAAGTGCAACATAACTAGATTCTAAATAATCTATTTTTCAAATCACACAACAGTCCAAACAGTAAAAGTAAAGTCCAAATTAAGAATATTTCATTCTTAAGAATTGTTTAATTTAAAGTGGTTTAGTTGTGATAGATGGTTAGATTCAAAATAGTTTTCAAGAGTATGTACAAAAGATACTAAATTTTTTTCTAGCGTTAGCTAAATTAGACATATTACATTGAGAAAAATGTTTCTCATTTCTTTCCTGTTACCTTTATTGATTTCATTGCAGAGATGTTAACATTACCTTCCAAAAGACAGAAACAGATGAAAAATGTGAGGTTCTTTCCTGTTGGCTTTTTTGAATTAGCTGTTTTAGATTCTAAAAGTTTAGTTCCTAAAGAAGTAACCCTATAAATAATTTCAATGTCCTCCTCTAGTGCATGGTAGGCAACCTTGGCTCTTTTATGACTCAAGGACTTCAACTCCCAGAATTCCTGAGCCAGCATGGCTCAGCTTGGAAACCTCTCCCTTTCCCCTCAGTATGGCTATCTCAGGATTTCTGGGAGTTGAAGAGTCATAAAAAAGAGCCAAGATTGCCTAGCCCTGCAATAGGCTTAGGAAAGGCAATAGAGGGAGGTTGTTGTTGTTGTTGTTGTTGTTTTTGGCAAATAAAAGGTGCCGGAATGCCGTTCTGAGCGTTCTATGAGAAAAAAAGCCCTGTATATTCTAATGTGTACAGTGGTTCTTGTCATTCTGTACTTGGGAAAGAATCAAAATAAAATAAATTGAGTAGAACTAAATAGATGTCTTAGGTACAATAGGCTCTTATGCTTTTCAATGTGTAAATTAAATTGTTACAATTTATAAAAGAGTAAAAATCTGCTTTAGTGATACATCATTTCTTTTTCCCAATTTTGTTCTTACACAACATATGAAATTCCTGCATCAAACATTGATTTACCTTGAGACTATCTGTCTACAGCATAACCTTTTTTCACAAATAGACATGGGGCGAGGGGGGGGGCTTGAAATCCATTATAATGTTAACTACCCTGATCACCACTTTTTTGCTGTCAGTTATGATGACTGAACTAGTGTATGGGTTTGGATCCTTTAAAATTATTTTCAAAGCCTGACTGGCAAACAACAAATTTAACTAATAATAGTTTGAAGTGTGTGATTCTAAATAACTGACAGGTAAAACTGAAAATGCCAACGAGAACAAAATGCTCAGCCCCAATTACTGCAGCCAAATCTACTTGAATATTACCTGCTTGAATGTAAAGCAGGTATTCAATAAACTGACAGGTATTTGTAGACTTTATTATTCAGTATATAGTAAAAAGTCACATTTAGAATAGCTTTTCCAGCTCTTATTAGACTCCCTGCACAGGTTTTGCAGAGTTTATTTTTAATCTTTGACAAAAATGTAAAATGCTACAGATGTAGACATTTGTTTGCTGTAGCTTAACCAGTTAAAGATTTGATAATATTTAGGCTTCCGGTTCTGGATTTCGGTGCAGCCAGATGGGCGAGGGAATCGCTCCTCATGTTGCCTGGATTTCTTCATTGGGGCCCCCCATAAATAGGTCAAAAGTCACCTTGGAGGGACGATGAATGGGGGAGAGGTCTCTCCAGTCAGTGGTAGAAGGGTGGCAGCCCTGCCATCAGCTTGGAGCTATTCTCCGAACCAAAGAAGAAAGGATTGGCCACTCCCATGGCCCATTGTTTAGCCATTTCCTGCTGAAGCCAAAAGCACAACAAAGCACTTGAAAGCACTTGAAAACTGGATGAGAATTGCCTTCTTGTTTTCCTAATCATCTACTTTCCCTGCCAAAAGCTTTCTGAATTTGCTTCCCCTTGCGAGGAGAGAGGGAAGGGATTTTTTTCCCCACCCTCCTTAATAGCGGCCTTTGTCTACATTTGGAGAGGAAAGAAAAAGCCTTGTAGTAAATTATACTGATTAATTGGATTTACTGCCTTTCTAATTTTGGCCCAGAGTTCCTATATTTACAGAAATGGACTATTCTACCTATTAGTCTAAAAAAGGGGACAAAAAAAGAAATAAATAAAAAGACACCATCTGAAAAGGATTTGAAGTACTCTGGGGATATCTAGTGAATACTATTGGCAAACAAGCTTGCTTACATTTTGGGCTGACCTTGACATTAAGATAAAAACCTGAAACAGCTGGAGAGGAATTTGGCTTAGACTTGTGGAGGTGGACACTTACTGATTTTTGTTTGAAAAATAGCCTCCACCAAGGACTATTTATAATTATTACAAAATGGAGAAGGATCAGCCACAAACCCTGCTTGACTATAACCTTATACTTGAAACAATCTACAGAGTCACTGAGATGTCTGTCTCCAGATTTAATAATTTACATGACAACCTTAAGTCACAAATTGAAACCCAGACTGCAACTAAAGAATTTACACTTCAGAATATAACAAAATTGGAAGATATTACTATTGAGACAGAGGATTATAAGCAACAACAACAAAGTACTGAAAAAACTAATATCCAAAACCTGACTTTACTCAAAGAACCTACAATTTTTAAAGTACAAGGAACCACTACTATGACAGACAATCTTAAAGACCAACAATCAACTAGGGAAAAACTTAATACTCAACCTCTGACCCTCTCTAAGGAGCCTACAATTTCAGAAATACACTACATGCAAGATTGTGATGCCAATATAAAAGGTAAAGGTAAAGGTTCCCCCGCACATGCGTGCTAGTCAAGCTGAAGACCAACAAAGACAACCTGTGGAAAGTTTGGACAGTCAATTACTAACTATAAAACTGGATAAGATTTTCTACTCAAAACAGATCAACCCAGATGGAAGAAGAATCCAGACTGAACCGCAGACAGAAATGTCAGAGCAAATAAAGAGAGTGGAATTAACATGGCAACAATATAATGACTATAAATGGTTCAGCCTTTGTATATTGCTGATGGTTGGATGGCCTCCTCCGGTGCAAATAATATACATGCGAGCAAACGAAGACCTACTTGGCAATTTAAAGCCCTGGGTCTGGAAACCCGAGTGGCAAAAAAGAAACCTAGAGTTAGATTTAAAATATGAATTCCTAGAGAATTATTGTAGGTCATTTTGTTAGTAATTAGTGACTTATTAGGATCTGAAATAGAAAATATTCATGAGATAGAATTAAAATGTGTTTAAGTATTTACTAAGCTTATTTCAAATTTTGTAAATTTATATATTGATATAATAGAAATTTGGCTTACGGATCCTATGTTTGATGTTAAAATTTTGGTTATGTATAAGTAGAAGTAGATTGATAAATATAGACTCTCCGATTGGTAACTTGTGATGTATTAGGATATGAAATAAACAATGTTTATTAGGTAGAAGCTAGCTATTTAAATATTGGGTGTATGTTAGATGATACAATTTTTGGTGTAATAAGATAAGGGAACTTTGGGTTGTGAATACTATTTGAGATGTTAAAGGCTAAACTTGGATACTATAATTAACATCAAAATTAGATAATATTTAATTACAGGATATAGATATACCTTATCAAAATTGGATTGACAGAATCTTCTTTAATTGACTATGCTATTCCTAGAAATTTATTAGTTTAAATATGTTGTATTGAATGTTGAGGGAAATAGAGAAGGATGTTATGATAAGGTAACCCGAACTATGTATTGAAAACTCTGTTATTCAATTGATGACTACCTAGGTATCATGATGCTTTCTAAATATATAGGTTGTAATTTGAAAAACTAATAAAACTTGTTTTTTAAAAAAAGTTCAGTACTATTTTAGTTCTTTAAAAACCATGAGTGAATATCATTCTGTCTCAGAAAAAAAATCACTTGGCTTTGTAAATAAGTTATAAACTTCATTTTGCTTTGATATAAAGTCACTCGGATTTGTCTGTGAAGTATGGAGCTTGAACTGGGAAATCTGGATTTCAATTTTGAGTTAAGGAATGAGTTCCTCAGTCCAGTAACTGCCACTAAATCTGTATAGATGCACTTGGCAAAGCTGCTAAACTATATATGTTTCTCTGTATACACACACACACACACACACACACACACACACACACACACACACATGCACACACATCCTCTACAAAGTTCCTCTTATATTTCCTATTACATTGCCTTTCCCTGGATAGGAACAATCTTGCCATCTAATGAACGCAAGTTAGAAACATGCCAAAGAAAATAATTATAAGCACTTTTAGGGGATGCTTTAAAGAATAAAAAATGGCCACAAAACCTTTGAATTCAGGCTTCATTAAAATACTTTCATTGTACAAGTTTGTATGATTTTGAATGACTGTTTTGACAGTGATAATATCAAGTCACCAAAAGGCAGTTTTCTGCATAGGACTGACATGATTCAGCTGCTGTTTTGCAGGGAAAATGCTTTCAAATACAGATAGATGCTCTTGCCTGGCAGAAGATAAAGAAGAGTAATGTACAGCTATTTGACACAATGGGAGCATCAAACAGATTTGAAACATTCACAGCATGACTGCATTCCAGGCAGTCACATAAAGAGCTAAAAAGAAATAAAGTTGTCCTAACCTTTGCAAAAAGGAGATGTCTTCCAAAGAGGAAACATTAACCACTCTGGAACAGACACTATCTTGCAGACAGTTAATACATCACATTTATCTATCCTACAGTGGGCACCATCCCTGGAGAATCAAATCATTCTGGACTGGTAGAGATATCTGTCCTAGAAGTGCCATAGGTTCATTGCCATCTGTTTCAAATTAAGTTAGAGATTACTCTCTTTACAACATTTTTAATGTTGGTGCAGAACATTTCCAGAGTTCAGAAATAGGACTGTGGGTATGTGCTAAAACAAAAAAAACAATAGATAAAATGTATTTGTTCACCTATATTGTTCTCTGATAGCCCTCATGAGCAACATTCTTGGCTGATAAAGGTGAACTATCTTTGTGTCTTCAGTGAATTAAACTTCCTTTTATAACCCTGGGTTCAAGATTGACTGCATATCACACTTCCTTAGAAAGAATGAAAATGTATATTGTGAGACTTTGTTTATTTTTTATAGTCACATTAATAAGTTATTGTTACAACTATTTTTATTTATTCTGGAAGTATATTTTGGCCTATTATAAGTTTCTATCTACCTCATAAGAAGAATATTTCCGCAATTAAGAGGTAAACAAATGAGGATCCTAAACTTGATTAAGTTAATCATGCTCTAACCCAATGATAGCAAATCTATGACATGCTATGTCATTTTTGGTGACATGCCTAGAGGCCACATTAAAATGTGGTGTACTCTCATGTGGACCCACACTCTTTGAAAGTTGTGCAAGAGGACCCTGCTTTTGCGTGCTCCCTACATGCTGAAAAAAATATTCTTGCATTATCTTCTGAGACTTCAGAGCAGACATGTCAAACACAAGGCCCGGGGGCCGGATCCGGCCCGCAAAGTGGTTTCATGTGGCCCACGAAGCCATCCTGGGAACAGTGAGGGAACGGCCCCCACTGCCTTGGCCCTGGCCCAGAGACCCTCCTTCTGCCAGAGACCCTCAGATCTGTCCCACTCCTGCCCAGGCCCCCATAGGCACCCTTGATGCAAACAATGTAGAGCTGGCCACGCCCACCCAGTAGGCCATATGCACTCTAGCCATGCCCACCCAGTAGGCCACGCCCACCCTGGCCATACCCCCTGAGGGCAACCGCAATGCTGATGTGGCCCTCAATGAAATTGAGTTTGACACCCCTGCTTCAGAGGCTGCACAAGAAGTTGTCAGACAGTTTTCAGAGGCTCCAGAGGCCACACAAGAGTAGGGCCCTCTCATGAGACTTCCAGAGAGTCCAGAAGACATACAAGAACATACTACATTCAACCTCTATAGCCTCCAAAAAGCACAGGAAATTATTCTGTGATTTTCAGGAGCTCCAGAAGCTGCTCAGGAATATGATGTGCCCTCACATGGCTTCTGGACCTTCTGGAAATTGTACAAGAGGGCTCTGCTCTCACACAGCCTCTGGAACCCTCAAAAAGCTTGTGAGAATGGTGTGTGGTTTCTTGCCTTTTTCAGAGGCTGCAAGGCCACACAAGAGTATTCTCTGAAGTTTACAGGCCTTGTGCCACCTGGAACTGCCTTGGATAGGCATTTTTTTGTGAGAGATAAAAATAAATTTAAAAATATTTACAATTATGTAAGTATGTATTTATTAAATTTATTTGCTGCCCTTTTACTATTGAAAGCAAGTCTTTGTTATTGGTTGACACACAGCAAAATCAAGTTAGTCATTTTCTGAATTTTTGATATGCTAACCCTAAAAGGTGTGCCATCATTGTTCTAAAGATCTATTAGAATCAGGAATCAGCTTAGTCAAAAGTAATTTCAGTCCCTTCAGTTTCAATGGGACTATTGAATATCATCCAGAATGATGGAAATCATGTGCCCAGTTAAGAATTATCACCTGTAATTTTCTTCATACTATAATTCCTTTCAGCAATTTAAATGGGACTTAAATTAGCTGCCTACAAATATTATGTCTTTTCTATGGACTTAGAAAAATATTTTAGTCCTTTTGCCTAAATAACAGTTCTTTTCTATTTCCATCTAGATTGTATTCCTACCTCTCTACAAAAGCATAAACAAAAGAAACAAAAGAAACCAATTATCTTTACAGCATTCTTCAATGAATATGCAGATAATTTCATATAAAAATGCCTTTCCATGCTACCAATTATAACATAATCAATAGAATTCATGAAAGGATAACGTCTCAGAAACCACCAACAGATTATTTCAACCATTAGCCATTACAAAATCCAACAAAGTAACAAAAACTTTCAAAGCAAACCAAAAGATCTCACAACTAAAGAAGAAAGAGCAGAAATTATTTACAATATATAAAGCAAGGATTGGGAAAGCTACTGTGGAGGATAAACAGGCATAAGATTATTAACACCAGTTGGCTATCAGAAGGCAAGATAAATTTTACCACAGATTCAATTGACGTTAAATCAAATGAAACCCCAAACCACTACAGCATTTCTAGAAGCCTAACATTCTGATACATTATCCATTAGCAGATGTAGAGATAAATGTAGTCTACAGAAGTAAAGATAGGACTAAGAAGGAAGCACAAACGTAACAGAGAACATCTTCCCTTATCACACACCCAACAATCAATACATAAATGATAAGGGCCAATATAATGGAGAAGAGTGATCTAAGATGGAGCAATGCAGCCAACTAAGCCAGGTAGCCCTAGCAGAGAAAGGAACACAAATTACAACAATCATTTAGGAAAACTACACATAAAAAAGGTCAGCAACTCCTGCTGACATTATCTAGTTTGGTAATGAAACATTTGCAAGAAGAAAACTAGGCTGGGGGGGGGATATTGGAGAATGTAGAGTATACTCAAATACCTGTTGTCAACTTCTGAGCATCCCCTCTTGTTTTATTTCTTTTGGAAAACAAAGCTATTCACTATTCTTTGGTTTAGACATTAAGCCCAAGTTACTGTCCACTGCAAGATTCCAAATTAAAGCATCCTAGAGAGATTGCAGTCTAGATGCGGTTTCAGTATATCCAGTAAAAGGAAGAACAACAACTTCTTTTCCTTTAGAATTTTCTTTCCCTAGCAACTAGAAAATGTCTTCTTGCAACCTAATTCCACATTTGTGTGCACCATGCTCTAGAACAGGAACAAGTGTTGAAATTCTTCTAAAGTTACTACCTTTCAAATATATGAAGAGTGCTATCAAGCTGAAGCTGAGGTCTACCCAATGCAAAATAAAGGGGAACTATTACTTCACATAATTTAAAAACCTATACAGTACCTTAGATTTTACAGCATTCTATTCAACCAAGTTTCCAACTCTGCATAGTATATCTATTGCCAACTAATACAAAAGCAACTGCCACTGTAAATTTGTCCTGCTTAGATCAAGAGATGGGATAGAGAAAGTAAACCTAGAGTAGATATACCAGTCTCTACCTTCTTCATGTGTTGTTATTCAGAACACCTGAGGAAACCTTAAGTCTTCAATATCTATTACTGCAAAAAAAAACCAAGTAAATGGCATTCTTGACATTTGTATTGCCTTATCCTTGTGGAGTTAAGCAGAAATTTGTGCCATGATTAATATTTGCCTTGGGTCTCCTGTTTCCAATTGATTCTCTATATTGGACAGTAGTCAATGTTGTACTTACCTTCCACATGCATGGTCTACATTTCTCAAAGGAGAAATTATATACCACAAATACAATACAAATGCTCTGATCTCCATGTTGAGAAGGGTATTTAAACTGGAGCTTTGACTAATACATCAAGGTCATTGCTTTAGAAGGAAGAATCAGACTGAAGACCGAACAGAATATATGTTTATTAATCTCGGCGCTGCAGACTACAGCAAAACTAAATGGAACAAAAGTAATGGAACACCCGGCTCCACAGTGCAAAATTAATGGTCATCGCCAAGCAATAAATATACTTGAAGTCACTTAAAAATGGAACAGAGGAAAAGACTTTTTAATTTACCTGGAATAAGGGACCAGGCATGACAGGATTTTAAGAGGGATACAAATGTGGGAAAGTGAATCAAGCTATTTGCTATAAGTAGTTTAATCTAAGATAATACTGCTAAAAGTTAAGTAGTTACCTTGGTATTTGCTTTGAAAGATCATATGAATGTAATGTAACTTTGAATTATTGCATATGACAGAATCTGAATCCCTTAACTTCTTTTCCTCATACAATAAAGAATAGACTATTTGTGAATCTTTTTGTTTTATTTATTGACTTACTTTATATACCTTTTGCTCTATTCCATATATAGGGAAATTGTTTTCCTGTACATTCCCTTAGGACAGGGCTTCCCAACCCCCTGGGCATGGTCCACTACTGGGCCATATAAGTGACTGGCTGGCACAGGTGTCCATGCACACTCAACTTGGACGAGCAGAGGGCCAGTTCTCCCTTCCCCCCCCCCCGGGTTGTCAAGCCATAAAGGTGGGGACAACTGCCTTAGGATATTCTTTGGGAGGCAAATAGAGTGCAGGGCTAAAGCCATCAATGGATCAAGCCAAAGCCAAAAAAAGAAGGAGGATATTCTCTATCTCATGAGCAATTCTCTACAGGCAATGGAGAGAAAGCTTGTATTAGAGATCAGAATTTACCTCTTGCACACATGATTTAAAACTGGACAAAAATTTGTCCACTTACCTCTAAAACCTGGCCTTGGAACACCTTGCAGGTGTCTTTTTAAATCTTAATGATTCTGCCCTTAAATAACTAATGATCTAAGGAAATCAAATGGCTTGTCTTGTTCTGCTTATTTCTACTAAGAAGACTCTATGGTACTGTATGTCAGATCAAAATGTGAAGCAGCAATAGTCATTATGAGTGAATCATTATTTAATTGCCAAATGTAAAAAATTAACCATGAAAATTCAAAATTATTACAATGTTTTTTTAAAAAAAATTACTTAAAATAATATTACAGCCATGTATACAAAGTTTACTTTTTCTATAAACTGAGAAATAAGGTTCAGTCACACGGGATTACATTCCACATAGCAGTCTCATTAAAATCTCGTCACATTAAGTTTCTTTCTTCCATTGGCAAAGAAAGCCAGAAAGAAATTTTCACGTGTGTGATGGTATGTGTATTAGCATCTATGAAATCTAGAATATTTACCGATTTATATACAGTATGCCAAAACATTTTTCTCCTGTTAATGTTTATTTGAACAATTAGGGCAATCATCAGATTTAACAGGAATAATCACATGATGAGTACTCCAATGCCCAGAAGTTATAGCAGAACCCTTTTCTAATGGGAATGTGCTAAAATAATCTTTTCATTTTGCAGGAATTCAACAAACTTTTGATAAAGCAGACAATCCCTTGGACAACTAGGATATAAACATGTAGAGCTTCAAAGTTTAAAGCCAAGAGAAAACTGCAGAAGTCTCAGAGTATTATGGTCTGGATACCATATCGTACTGAGCAACCTGCATAATGATTCTGTAAACATAACGTCTCTAAAAAAATAAAAATAAAGATTTCATGCCATAGTACACTAGACCAATTTTTCCAACCTGGATAAACTTGTGATGTGTGAACTTCCACATCCAGGATTCCCTATCCAAGGTAACCATTACTAAGAACTCTGGGAGTTTAAGTCCAAACATCTCACAGTTGTCAGATTAGGAAACACTGCACTTAAACAAAACCAAGGCAAATCCATCTTTTTTATTTTTTATGAAATGCCTGTTTTAATAAAAGCAATCAGAGTGGCTAGGACACAGTGCTAAACCCTAGATATTTCTATATATAGAAATAAAATACAGATAAATCCTTATGCCCAAATCCCAGTTTGAAGATCAATTTTCATATCAAAAACTGGAAAAGTGATGTAACTGTGGAAATATGGGATGGAGACAGTGGTGGGATACAAATATGTGAACAACTGGTTCTCTGTGTGGATGCCACTTCTGGAAGACCATTCTGGGCCTGGGCAACAAAAAAATTAGCTACTGGTTCTGCCGAACTGGTGCGAACTGGATAGAGAGTAGAGTTATGTTTGAGGTGTAGTGATGGCAGGCTTTCTGAGTTGGATCTTACTGCAGGATTAAATATATCTTCACCTTTATATTATGGAATATTCTTTTTTCATGTAACAAAATCAATTTTATATGATATTGCTAGAGGTGGGTTAAAAATAGTTTGTGATCAATCTTAATGTACCAGTAACTGAAGTTGAGGTTGATTATATTAATATTATAAGATGAAGACAGAGTAACCTTCCTAAAGCAGTAGAACTGAATCAAATCAAATGTGAGACTCTAAGCTACTGAGAACGTTTTGGTTAGAAAAACTGTTTCTAGACAAATATAATTATATTTGCTACACTTAATTATTTTTATCTCAACTGAATCACCACCTTTTTGTCCCACCTGTTTTTTGGAGTGGGGCATTTACACAGTGTGGAAATTTAGTAATGGGGACATGAAGGAAGGAATGGATAAACATGTGTATTTGTAAGCAAAGGCAAGCAGCTAGAAGTGTGACCTTGGCAAGGACACCGATAATGAAAAGCAGATTGTTGTCTTTCCTAATGATGTGAAAGAAGGGAGTACATGAGCACAATAAATGGCATTGTCGATAATGATGGTATCTACAAACAAAGTAGTATCCTGTTTAATAGAATGCAGAGGTGCCCTGGTAAGGTCACCCCAGATGGTGATATCAGAGGCATTCCAGCAATAAAGGTCATAGTATGATTTACGTTTTCTTAATCTTTTCTATGTAGCGAACAAAAAGTATATAACCTGGCTTTATTTGGGGCTGTTGAGGAACCCAACCATCACTTTATTTATATATGTAAAACAAATACTTTATTTCAACTATCTTCATTTGTTTTGGTTCTTAATATGATTGATTTTTCTCACAATATATAAACATGCAAACGTATCTATGTTAGCATTCCCATAAAAGCAGACGTTTCTCTAAGGAGGGAAAAGTATAGTATTAATTTCACTTTTTGTTTACTGGATCCCAAGCTCATTTAAATCATTAGATCAGACCACAAGATGAAAAATATTCTAAGAAAAGATTGGATGAGACCAAATATTTATTTAGCCTACAATTTTATTTTCCTAGTGTTTGTTTGTTTTTTCTGAATAGAAAATGAGTTGGGTTCAACAGAATCACTATGTGATATCAAAGCAGATGTTTTGCATGCAAAAACATCCAGATTCAATTTTTAGCCAAAACACTAAAAGAAGAGCCTGGATTGCCAACACAAAGATGCATCCAAGTTGGATAAAGAAGCAATCTGAAATTAGGCACCTTCTTGTAGGTCTTGCAGAATTAGTTCAGTTTAATTAGTTCTGAAGAAGAAGAAAATTACATCATTCCCCTGAAGGAATTCCTCAATAACATGCAATCCTATCATACATTTCAAATTTAAATTTAAAACACACCTGATTAAAAGAAAAGCTTGCTTTTATGGTTTGTTTTTCTTTTCTTTTTCTGTTACCACCAAGTTTTCTTTGTAGCATCAGTCTGCTCAAATAGTTTTAGAGCAGGGGTGTCAAACTGCCGGCCCAGGGACCAGCTGCATCATGTGGAGGCCCCGCCCACCCCGGCAATGCAAAAAAAGTCGCAACACATCACAAAACGTCATGGGACGCAGCGAGTTTGACACCCGTGTTTTAGACCCTGGCTTTTCAAGGGCCTTTACCTTGGCTTGCATAAGATAGTTGGTTACGAGAGATAAAAGGTTAACTATTTTACTTTAACATTTGAATAGGATAGTTAGTTGATGTTTGCAAATAATTTACATTCTCCATATAATTTTGTATGTCCTCATTTTATTGGAAATCTTAGTAGTCTATGCTATTCTTTAAGGTATTAAGTATTTCTATTGTCTGAATCACCATATTTATCATTTGCATAGTGGAATGATATTATTTTCATGATCTTCTGATATCAAGTATCCTGTGGAAGAATTTAAAATATTTGAGAATATCAAGTTTCAAATCAAGGAGACTGGATCAATTAGTCCTACTGTGTTGGCCTGCTATGCTGTTCACACTGGAAAATTACTCTGATAAGCATCCTGGAAGCCAAACGAAAACCATTAAACTGTGCCAGATACCTGTCAAATGTCACTGCTGTTATCCCGTATGTTTCAATTAAATAGCCTTGACTTTTCCCTCTAATGTGTGTGCTGCCTTTTCTACAAATACAGTCACATCTGTTGGGCTTTATTTCAGGAATGTGAGAAACAAAGCAAATGCTAATGAAAAACCTGTGTCTCTTTTCTGCTAAGCCATTCATGCATGAAAATTCACAGTTATATAATCTTCACTGATGAATAGGCCTTCTTTTGTTCTTGTGCCTCTTTGTGGAATCAAAGCACTACTACCATTCGTTTGTTACTCAGAGAATAGAACAAGAGATACGAGGTCATTGAAGGTAGTCTTCCTTCAATTAGGTCACATACACACTGAAGATTAATTGAATGCTCGTTCTCCTTCCCCAAAGAACCCAGAGAACTCTAGCTGCATAAAATGTATTAGGATTCTACAAAGGTAATTCCCAGTACTCTTACTAACCTTATATCTCAATTGTTTTACTTAGCAATGCCAAAAACTTATCTTTACATTTCCCACATGTAAAGCTACTCTCCATTCTACACAATACTACAATCTCTTACTTTAATTATACTTTTAAGCAATAACCTTTTTATGACAAAAAGTAACATATAATTACAATATGGAATAGGTGTGTATGTGTGTGTGTGTATAGTATTAGTATTACCAAAACTCTCTTTTTATGACCCTGTCATCCTTTAATATGGAGTCAGGGCAACTGGAGCTGAGCATTTACCAGCCAGATGCCCTTCATGATGCAATTCTAACTTCACAGCAGACATTTTTTTCTTTGCGCCATCCTACTACCTAGGATTTGAACGCTCAACATTCCCAATGGGAGATGAGTGCCTTCACCACTAGGCCACCACAACCCTCAACTAATAGTATTGGTATAGGTTTAAAATCCAATAACATTTGAGGCAAACCACCATGTTACAGCAGTATGAATTTGTAAAGATTTAACAAATATGCTAGGCTTAATTGTAGTATTTTATTGGGAAAATATTCCAAAATGCAAAACAAATAAGAATCCAAACTTACGATATGCTCATAACATTCTTATCCTGCCTGCTGCTTTTGGAAGTATTTTTTTAAAAAATACCTTGTCTTCCTACAGAAAATTGTTTCCCCCCCCCTTGCCTGCATGCAATCAAAATTATTCCTAATTATATTTAAAAATTATTTGTGGGGAAAACATCACAAAAATTCCTTGATCTGGCAGAATAGTCTCAGAAGAGAAAATATATACGGAATATATAATATATGTGTGTTCTGTATTTTTGGAGGATTTCTTATTAATGGTGTACTTTATTTATCTTTATTTACGTACTTTCTTCTGTTTCCTGTAGTTATACTATATCAAGTTGACTTGTTTTACTAGATGCAAGCATATAGCCTGTACAATAGAAGAGTTACTTGATTGTATATGTCAATCTGTCCACAAAAATGTCACCTTATTGGTGAAAGGAATAGCGTATAAATTTAATAAAAAATACATTAAAAACTAAAAAATAGATATTTTAGATTTCCCTTGAGTACAAGTGTTTTTAAAAAGAGAAATTATTAAATTTGAACAAAGCAAAATTCAAGTAATTATGTTATTCATAAACCAAGCTCAGGGCAGTAACCTACCCCCTAATAATTGTTGCTTTGATTTAGGAGATAATGTTGGATGACTTTCATAAGACCTATAAGCCAGTTTCGTCATTTGAGGAACATCTAAAATTATCACACAAATAAGGAAGATATAACCCTTTGGCTTTCAGTAATTTAAACACTGATAGGTTGGGCACACACAGAAATGATACATGTGTTGTTTGAAGCCCCTTCTGAAACCTCTAGCATCATGATTTCTGACAGGAAAATCAGACTTTATGACATCTTCATAACTGAGGAAATTGCACTGTATATTGTTATAGGCCATTGACCAGGAGATATTAAATTTTGATGTAAAAAAGTGCTCACAAGAGTACAGCCTTTTGAAAATCTAGCACTGATTTGCTGCTGCAGTGGTTTCAGAAGCAAGATTAAGTCTTGAAAAACTGCCTATGGTTTCCAAACCTATTTTCCCATTGCCTTCGATTACTTCTAAAAAGTACAGTTATCAAAATTCCTTCCACAGGCTAGTTGGTCAGTATGTTGTCTCTTACATAGCATTTCTTACTACTTTCCTACATAGGAAGGTATGCTACTATGTCACTGAGCCATTTTTTTAAAAATAGGCAAGATTCAATTATTATCATTATCATTATTCATCGCAAAGTCATTGCCTATTACTATTGATACTACCCTGGCTTGCCTTTGCCACAGCTATTCTATTTCTATTTGTAGGTCTTTGTATTTTGTTATCTTCTCAAGTTCTTTCTCTTCTATTCTGCTGTCTCCAGGCACTGCCACGTCCACTATCCAGACTTTTTTGTCGACAATTGTTAAGTCCAGGGTGTTATGTAGCAGGTGTTTGTCCAAGAGCAATTTAACATTTTCATTTTCTATGACTTTCTCTATTTTATGGTCCCACCAGTTTTCTTGCTTGCAGGTAAATGATATTTCTTGCAGATCTTCCAATGCACCGTTGTTGCTACTTTGTCATGCTGCTGCTTGTAGTCAGTCTATGCAATCTTCTTGCAGCAGCTTACCAGGTGGTCCACTGTTTCTTCAGCTTCTCTGCATAGGCAGCACTTACTGTCTGTTGCTGTCTTCTCAGTTTTGACTTTGTATGCACTTGTCCTTAAGGCTTGGTCTTGTGCAGCCAGAATTAGTCCCTCAGTCTCTTTCTTCAACTTTCCTGCTCTTAGCCATTGTCAGGTCTTGTTATACTGTATATTATTAATGTACTGGCCATGTAGTGCTTTGTCTTCCCATGCCTCTATTCTCTTCTTCATTTGGTCTTTCTTGTAGGCCAGTTTGGTCTCTCCAGTAATCAGTAAGCCTTCCTGATATACGTACTAACTTCAGTGCATCTTCATCATTGTCCTTCAGATATTCTTCCAAAGCCATTTTTTCTTCTTCAACCATCTGATGTATTTGCAACATTCCACGCCCACCTATTTGCCTTGGTAGAGTCTGTCAATGTCACTGCGTGGATGAAGGGTATGATTCATTGTCATTATTTTTCTGGTCTTCCTATCCATTGTTTTTAGTTCTGCTTGAGTCCAGTCCACTATTCCAGGTGTTTATCTGATGACTGGAATTGCCCAAGTGTTGATTGCCTTCATGGTATTTCCTCCATTGAGTTTGGACTTTAAGATCTTCTTCACTCTCTTGATGTATTCACCTCTAATCTTTTTCTTGACTTCAGTGTGCTTGATGTTGTCAGTTTGAACGATACCCAAGTATTTATAGTAATCTTCCTCATCCAGACTCTTAATGTTATTTTTGTGGGGCATCTTGATTCCTTAAGTTTTCACGATTTTTCCTCGTTTGATAGTAAGTGTGGCACATTTGTCCAAGCCAAACTCCATTGCAATAACATGGCTATATACAGTATATATGGACAGTGTTGAGCAGTAATTATATTTCAGATAATGCTTTTCCATACAGCTTCAGATCATCCATGTAAAGGAGGTGGGATAGTCTGGCAGATGTTTTTGATGTTTGATAACCATGTCCTGAGTTATTCGGTATTGTTGACAGAGGAAACAGTGCAATAGCAAATAGTGGTGATCGTGAATCTAAGATAATATAAGATAATCTTTATTGTTATTTTTTACTGTGGACACATCATCACACATCAAAAAATGCAGGGCTTTTTTTCTCATAGAACGCTCAGAACGGAGTTCCGGCATCTTTTTTGGATGGAACCTTGTAGCGTACGCAAGGCGGGTTGTATGACATGTGTGAGTTCCGGCACCTTTTTCTTTTACAAAAAAAGCACTGAAAAAATGAAATTTAGTTGCCTGCTCTCAAAGTGAAACACATACATGACACACACCTAAAACATACTATATGCAACATATGTATAGACCCACATCCCTACATATACGTAACAATTAAATACTATCCATCTTGAATATATTGGCCATGTAGGAGGAAACCTGAGAGTTCACAAGGTTAATGCTGTATGGAATGAAACTATGGCTGAATCTGGATGTTCTGCTATAGATACCTTCTCCTCGCAGAAGGTAACAAGGAAAACAGGTTGTGAAGAGGATGAGTAGTGTCCCAGATAATCTTACAGACCCTGTTCAAACAACACTTCTGTGCTATGTCCTGGATGAAAGGGAGGAAACTGCCAATGATCTTTTCAGCCATCTTCACCACTCTCTGCACCACCTTCCTGTCTGAAGCAGTGATGCTTCCAAATCAGACTGTGATGCTGTATGCTCTCCTTGAAATATTCCTCTCTTGATAGTATCCTCTCCCAGTCTCCCACCATTGACCTGCAACTGTGTCTTCCATTGTTCCATCAATCTTTGCACAAACTTTCTGATGTTTCTACTGACTCGTGTTATTTCTAGGCACTTGATTATCCAGTCATGTGGCAGAGAATCGAATGCCTTTTTGTAGTCAATCCATGCCACATTCAGGTTGGTCTTCCTTCTCTTGCAGTTTTCCAAGATCATTTTGTCTAGTAGGAGTTGATCTTTTGTTCCTCTGCTATTGGGCCAGTTTCCTTCTGGTCAGGTGGAAAGAGATTGTTTTCAACTAGATGCTGTTGGACTGCATCAGCTACCACACCAGTTAGCAATTTGAAAGTTGTTGGTAAGCAGGTAATTGGCCTGTAGTTGCCTGGTGCTGCTCCTTTTGCTGGATCTTTCATTATCAGGTAGGTTTTCCCAGTTGTTAGCCACTTTTCAATTTCTCCTCCTTGTAGTATGTGTTGAACTGCTTGGCAATGAGTGGGTATAGAACAGATAGATGTTTTAACCAAAAACCATGCAGTTCATCTTCACCTGGTGCTGACCAATTCTTGATTTTACTTGTTCTTTTCTCTACCATTTCTGCTGTTATTATTAGTTCTTTCATTTCAATTTCTGTTTTATTTGCAGCCACCTCTTTTAAGCAAGCTGTGTCCTTGTGGTATTTCTTTGGGTTATCCCATATCTGCGTCCAGAACTGCACTGTTTCTTCCTTGTCAGGTACTGACTGATTCATTGCAGTTTCTCCATTGATTGGATTGAAATTGGAGGTTCTGCCTATAATTTGCAATTTGAGCTTATCAGGGATTGATTGAAAGATGAAACAACTCTCTGAGTTGATTTGTATTTGAACTAAACTTTCATCAAAGAACATTAGCATTCTCTGACCTTGTCTCCAACCACAAGAGCAAATATCAACCAATCACCTTAGTAAAAATTGGTCATCTGGAAAATATTACAGTGTCTAATTAATGGATATGCTTTTATTATATTGCTTATACTTTCTTCAAAAAACCTCACACAACTTCTTTAGATTTTAATATTGTTATCTTTAGCCTATTTATAATTGTCATTTGGATTTTAAGAATGAAAAATTTATCAATTTATAGTTCCAACATTTAAGTAAAAAAAAAGATTCTTTTGCAAAGGAAATAGCATTAGGCTCCCTCTAGTGAACTGTGTCTCTTGAAGGTAGTCCATCTTCCTGCTGTTAAAGACATGAAGATTAGATTAAAGAATTTAACCTAATACTAGTTTTCTAGTATTGTGAACATCATGTGCAAAAATACAAAGATGTATTTTCAAGCTGCTCAGAACAAGTTTGCCAAGTTTACATATATCATTTAAGTATCAAATGTTTTCATTACCAAACATGAAGGACCTACTCTCTGAAATTCACTCTGGCTAGGAGAGTTATTAGAAAAGAATTTGAGAATAAAAAATGATTCATCCCAAACTCTATCCAAAGTTGGCTCAATTGAACAGAGTGAAACTCACTCCTCTATCCAATCCAATGGTTCTTCTTCAAAACAGATATAATAGTCTGCCCTCATTTCCTGATTTCCTCATGCTCAACTCCATTATGTTTGTATACATGGTCTTTGTTATATGTTCTTCACCTATGTTTGAAATAATCATAAAATATCAGTCTAAAGGAAAAATTATTTATTTATTTATTTTTATTTTAATCCCATTTATATCCCGCCCTTCTCCGAAGACTCAGGGCGGCTTACAATCTAAGCACAAATCAAATGTGCTTAGCAAAATGAAATGGACAGTATGCTATAACTAAGCAGTTTATTCAGTTTCAGTTTCAGTTTCAGTTTTATTTAATTTGTATACCGCCCTTCTCCTTGGTAGGGACTCAGGGCGGTTCACAGGGCATATATAAAAAAAAAGACAATACAAAAATTAAAAAAGATTAAACCCATGTCCAGTTAAAAACAATAATACCAATCTAAAACGACAAATTAAAACCCATAATCCCCCGTCAGGCCAGACCAGCCATTTCAAATAGGTGGGTCTTCAGGCCACGACGGAAAGTTCGGAGGTCTGATGCCGTCCGGAGCTCCACCGGCAGTTGGTTCCATAATGCCGGGGCGCCCACAGAGAAGGCCCTCCCCCTGGGGGCCACCAGTCGGCATTCCTTGACTGGCGGCACCCTGAGGAGGCCCTCTCTGTGGGAACGCACAGGGCGGAGGGGAGTTGATGCCGGCAGCAGGTGGTCCCCGAGGTATCCCGGACCCATGCCATGTAGGGACTTAAGGATCGTAACCAAAACCTTGAACCTCACCCGAAAGACAACTGGTAACCAATGCAGCTCGCGGAGCAAAGGTGTAACATGGGAGTACCGGGAAACTCCCAAGACAACTCTCGCGGCCGCATTCTGTACCAGCTGGAGCCTCCGAGTGGTCTTCAAGGGAAGCCCCATGTAGAGAGCATTGCAATAGTCAAGACGAGAGGTCACGAGCGCATGAGTGACCGTACACAGGGCATCCCGGTCTAGATAGGGCCGCAACTGCCGCACCAGGCGAACCTGTGCGAAAGCCCCCCTGGTCACGGCTACTACATGATCTTCTAAGGTGAGCCGTGCATCAAGGAGGACTCCCAAGTTGCGAGCCCTATCTACGGGGGGTAAAGACTCACCCCCCATAGAAAGTGATGGAACGTTTTGAATGTCCCGAGATGCCGGAATGTACAGCCACTCAGTCTTGTCAGGGTTGAGTTGAAGTCTGTTCCTCCCCATCCAGACCCGAACCGCCTCCAGGCAACGGGACATCACATCGAGGGCATCACTGGGGTGGTTTGGGGTCGAAATGAAAAGTTGGGTATCATCAGCATATTGATGATACCCAACTCCAAAACCACGAATGATCTCACCCAGCGGTTTCATGTAGATGTTGAACAGGAGAGGCAAGAGAACCGAACCCTGAGGAACTCCACAAATGAGAGACCTAGGGGCCGATCTCTGCCCCCCTGCCAACACCGACTGCGAACGTCCCAGGAGATAGGAGGAGAACCACCGAAGAACTGTGCCTCCCACTCCCAATCCCCTGAGACGCCGCAGCAGGATACCATGGTCGATGGTATCGAAAGCCACCGAGAGGTCTAATAGGACCAGGACAGAGGAATATCCCCTATCCCGGGCCCTCCAGAGATCATTCACCAGAGCGACCAATGCCGTCTCCGTGCTGTACCCGGGCCTGAAACCCGATTGGTACGGGTCCAGATAATCATCATCATGCTAAAGGTTAAGTTCAGTTATTAGAATTAAATGTCTGGAGTCATGTCTGACAAACTTTGGTATTCTCACCTATTAAATATGTTAATGAGCGGGTTCTTTGGCACAGGAATGAAGACGAGGTAGTTGAGTACAGGGAAATTCATATTTTATTTCGTGGAGAATCTGTCCTGAGCAAATGGCTGCAACCAGCCACAATATATAGTCTAGCCCCTAGGTGGCAGCCAATAGGTTTGAAACAACCATTGCCGCATAGGGATAGCCAATTGTAGTGCTGGAGACTTGTAGTCTGGGTGGCTGGAGAGCTGTTAGCTGCTCCAGCAACCCATGTGGTATTACTATGAGCCCAGTACATAACAATGACTATAACTTTAGGCAGCTTTAAAGTGGATTCCATTATTTTATCATGGAGAAAAGAGCTATCAATGACTATGAAATATCATAGCAGTAACTTAAACATTAGTTTCTATAGAGCAGCAATGAAAGCAAGAGTTCATCTTCCCGTCACACTTCTAAGCTTTATAGATTCATCTGACTGGTCACTTGCATAACACAGGGTGCTGGACTAGAATAAGCAGAATTTTGTATATGTTCTTATCTTAACAATAATAAAATAGTGAACACAAGAGCACTGCAAACATATGAAATAAAGGACCAATAGCCCAACTGCATCTACTAAAAAGTACAAAAATAATCCAGACTGTCTAGATGAGCTTTTGTAAAATCTTGTTGCATGATGCTGGAATAACATCCCCTGCTTAACTCTTCCATGAATCTCTATTTTGTCCATCTTCCTTCCCCAAATGTTATTAGTTGATCACTACAGTAGTGTCAACAACACTAGAACAATTCTTCTTTGGTTTGGGGATTGCAGAAACAAGAGAATACAATCCCTACATTCCTTTTTCCCCTGGCACCTGGATTCTTACTACTAATGTTCCACATGTATATCATAGATATACTCACAGGTATACCATTTCTGTATAGTAAAAAATAATAATAAAGAACACCTTTTTTGAATAAAGCTGAACTTCTGCTGGTTTTTTGAACAGTCCCTGAAGTTTTTCTGTTAACAGTACAGAAATGATTTGTGGTTTGCCTTTTCTGAGAAGTTGTTTTTACTTTTGGTCTTGAATAAGCCCTGATGTTCTCTGGTAGGCATCCATCCAAGACTCAATCAGGTCTGGCCCTGCTTAGTAACATAGTGGTAAATTAATTTGCATAGCATTCAGTCTTTGAATGGCATATAAATCTGCAGCATGAATTTACCCCTGGAATATAAATATTTCCCAGAATAACCGCTTATGTTTTTAAGTCTATTACAGATCTGTTGGTGGTGGTATTCAAGGTATTTGTGTACACTGTCAAAATATCTATTAGTCACCATTCATGCTTTGTCTCTGGTTCCATTTTTAAATCAAATGCAAATTCCTATGAATTTTCAAAAGAAAAATCCATGGCATAAAGATCTGTTCAAACATTTTTTTAAAATTCAGAATGACTTTTAATTGTAAATAATGTCATTCTTTAAGCAATCTAAATTATTATAGTTGTCTAAAAATGCCATTAGGATATATCCCTAAATATTTGCAAAGATTGGGGTGGGGGGCGATATTTAACAATTTATCACATAGAAGATTTACATGTGGTCAAATTGTATGTTTCAGTGAATCCCTAATTCAGCACAGATTGATACTAGATACCAAGTTAAAGATGATATCCTTCTTCAGATTTGAATCCATCCATTTTATAGACATTCCACAATTTTGTTCAATTTATTTAGCAATATATCTGCTATTCCCACCACCTATTACACTGGAACCATGCTCCATCTGGATTATTGTGAAAGATACAAAATAGTGGCCAGCATGATTATTGAAATGAAAAAAGAATCTGTGATGTTGATCCTGGTGATCATGAAGTCCATCTACTTTAAAATACAGTATTGAAGAATTTGTCCTCCAATGAAATGTTGGTTCCATATTCAACTCCAAAGGCTGCAGATTTTTGAAAAAGTGTGATCAGTTAATAAATCAAATTCTTTTAAATATAGTTTGGAATACATTTATTCTCTTCGAGAAAGAAGTTATACACAAAAAATAAATTAGTACTAGTCTGCTTTCTTGTTTATTCCAATTTCTCTGAATAGGGATTATTGGTAAAGCCTCAGATTTATGGATTTTAGGGATTGCTCAAGAATACCTTGGTTTACACATGCTTCTTCTTAAATGTTATTTTAGTCTAGAGTACACTTTTCGTAAAGGAAATAAATATTTCATAATTTATGCTGTGCTTTATTGAGGTTATATAAAATCTGAAAATATATAACATTTTTTTATGTAAAGATGACAGAATTATAGTTCCATGATGGTAAAGAAGACATCAGAAGCTGGAATCAGGCTTAAAGTTATATTTAAATTACTGTTCTGATGCACTTTTCAAAATTTGGCTTTTCTAAATATTCTTGGTAACAGTTTAGTGTGGAAGTTAAGGTTCAAGCTATTTGGCCATTTGGGCTAGTCATTCTCTTTCAGCTCTTGGAAGCAAACCACTTCTGAAATCTTGCCAAAAAAATGGCAGGGACTTTCTGAAGTCACCAGCAATCAATGCTGACTCAAAAGCACACACCCCAATCACACACTAATGCTTTGATTATATATCTGGACACCAGAGTTGTTTCTCTGAATTTAAGTACTGGAATTATTAACTAAATCTACATGCACATTTTTACTGTCCTTACTTTCATGAGGAAACATCTACTGCCTTCCTGCTGTATAGTAGGTTGTTAAAATAGGTTTTATCAGAAAATATGTGTAAAAATGAGTCTTATGCAGTTTACAGATTCAGTCCTTTCACTATGTATGAAGCAGTAAGAATGGTGTCTAGTTCTCTGGGAAGCATACAAGTTATGATGCCAATCACACTGATTTTTCCTCCTTAATATTATGTGGAATGCTCTCTAATCTGTTGCCGCCTCTGTTTGCTTTGCCCTTTAAACGGTCAGCCTAAATGAGACACAATTATGCCTAATTGGACTAGCAGAGAAATAATAGCATTGAACATAACTCTTTCCCTTTACCCCGGGGTGTAGTGAGGATTAATTAGGTAATACTTGTAAAAGGGGGGGGAGGTGATCTTTGAAGATGAAAGGACTGAGCCCTATTAAGTAGAAAACCTGAGTCTCATTCCTGCTGGGTTTTGTTGGGTAGGGTTTTTTGTCTTCCTGGTTAAGACATAATGTTCTTCCAACGTACAGCTTCATCCGCTACAGTGCCTGGCAAGCTTGAGTATCTTTTTGTGACTGCATTTTGGGTAAGAAATTCACTGCCAAGCAGAGATTAACTGTAGCCAGGTGACTAGACCTTTTTGGAGGTAGAGTTATTATGTTAAGGCTTTTTAAATAAAGGACATGGCCTGCCACACACAATATTTCTTTATGCCCTTAACTCAGCCACCCATACTTACACACAATCTCTCTCAAGCCCTATATATAATTCAATAAGATAATAGGCATGAAGGCTCAAGTGGTGTTTGCCTCTGTGGAAGCAGTCCCCTGAGTTTAGTAGTATATTCAAAAATTAGCAAATGCTAACTGGTAAAAGGTTTATTTTGTTTCACTGCTGATGTACTCTCAGAACTAGCTCAGACGTTTTTACAAAAAAAAAAAACAACAACTAAGCATTTTGAGATATTTAGATTTAAAAGACTCCCACATGAAAACAAGAAAGTGGAGCTCACTAGTTAGCAGACCAAAAAAGCAAAACATGATGACTTGGCTTACTTCTAAATTGTTATTTGGTGGGAGGGGGGGGAATTCCCTATTATATACCTGTGGGGAGTACAGACATCCATACATGTAGTGTTTCATTTGCAAAGGAAAATAATTTTTTTTACAAGCACCCACAGATATTTCAATTCTATTAAAACATACAAAAAAAGAGATACTTTAGATTCCCAATCTGTCAAGATTTCGGAGATCCTTTTAAGACCTAGCTCTTTGCCTGGGCTTTTGGCTAAAGGTGTTGAATCCCTTATGAACATGAAGCATATTTTTCACTGTTGCCTAGCTCTGCCATCTTTTTGCTCCTTTATTTTTATTGTTATATTTTATTATATTTTATTTTTCTGTGTCTTTGCATTGTGAACCACCTATTCCAGGGGTAGGCAACCTCGGCTCTTTTATGAGTCATGGACTTCAACTCCCAGAATTCCTGAGCCAGCCAAGCTGGCTCAGGAATTCTGGGAGTTGAAGTCCATGACTCATAAAAGAGCCGAGGTTGCCTACCCCTGACCTAGTCATTGAGAATCAGTTGATAAATAATAGTAAATAAATACATATGTAAAGAAATGGGCATGCTTGGGAAAAACTGATGATATAGCAATCGTCTATGGAGATTCTCAGTCATCCAGGTCATAGTTATCCCAAAGATGCTTTTTCATGAGGCAACTGGACTTTCTTGTTTTTCTTTGAAAACATTTCACTTCTCATCCAAGAAGCAAAATGCCTTCAAAGAAAAGCAAGAAAATCCAGTTGCCTCATGAAAAAGCATCTTTGGGATGATATAGCAATCCTTTTTTAAGGTTAATGTGTTATTGTTGGGGTAAGCAGGACTCACAATAATTAAATCCATTGGTAATTGGATAGTCAGGAGCTTTAACCTACTTTTTAGCTTAACCTACCTCACAGGATTGGTGATAGGATCTTCAACAGATCCTTCCAAAGAGGCGCCATCACAAAAATTTTCTATCCTGTTTTCCAACCAACTCTATTTTTTTACATTCAATTCTCTCTCATTTTATGCCTCTTCTAATTCCAGCAGCCTTTTTCTTTCTCACCTTCATTTCCTTTGAAGCTTCTCTTAATATGTTACTCTTTTTAACTATGCTAAGAAAGAATGTTTTTCACTGATTTCTTTCTGAACATATCAGTGATTGCTTTCTAATTCTTGTTTCAGAGAAATTTATAAGTAAAATAAGTCCTGATTAAGGCTACCGAGCTGTATTTCTTGCTTGCTGTCTTTCATTTATTTTATGCATTATATTTTATTTTTCCAGACTTTTATCTAAAACATTTGTGCTAATTAGCTATCTCATTGTTTGCATGGAGTAAGGGTTTTAAACCCTGATCCTCATCTAAAGCTGATGCTTTGATACATACAGTATATCAAAAGATAAAAGCAGAATTTCTATCTCAAATACAATAAGTAATTTGACAATTTAAATTCCATACAAAACCTCCATACAAAGCTACACATAAAAGAGAGACATGGAAAAAGAAAGGGAGCAATAAGCAGTCTAGTGCCTGGCATTGCTGATTAAACTCCTATGGAAGGGGAGTTGCAAGGTTGCAAGGTTGTCAGGATCGGATTTTTCTTATCAGATCTTCAGGTTAGAAGACAAGAATTCTCTTCAATGGGAAAATGAAACTACGCTGTCTCCAAAGAGAAGGAGTGATTATACTACATTGATTTGAAATTCATTCAACTTAGCTTTCCAATATTACTAGCATCATGGGAATGAAGATCTCGAACACCTTCCAAGCTGGTTTAGAATATTTGTGTGAAATGTTTACAAGCATAGATATCAGTTTTTGTAAACAAACAAAAAGCTTAAAAGTTATGCAGCATTCTTTTCCCAGGTTCTATAAACCCTTAATTAAATTTAAATAAAAAATAGCTTTATTATCATAAAATTAATATATTTTTACTAGCATAGATAAAAACAGTATTTACAAAAAAAATTAAAAAATCTATATTTTTGTGGCATTTTCTGGTTGTTATTAGTCACTCTGCTGATATACCAAGATATGAATTATCATTGTATATCTATTTTTACTGAAGTAGTGGATTATAAAAATACAATATCCTTGCAATTATTCCTGGTTTAGAGCGGGTGAAATTCAAGGTGCTAGTGATGACATACAAAGCCCTACATGACATGGGTCCGGATTACCTACGGGAGCACCTGCTGCCAGCGTCAACATCCCTCCGTCCTGTGCGCTCCCACAGAGAGGGCCTCCTCAGGGTGCCACCGGTGAGAGAATGTCGACTGGTGACCCCCGGGGGAGAGCATTCTCGGTGGGTGCGCCAATCCTTTGGAACCGCTTACCAGCTGAAATCCAGATGGCCCCCGACCTTTGCTCCTTCCGGCGTGATCTAAAAACTTTTCTATTCCAACAAGCCGGCCTGGCCTGATGGATTTGGGTTTTAAAAGTTTTTATTTTTATTGTATTCTTACTTTATTGCTCTGTACACTGCCCTGAGTCCTCCGGGAGAAGGGCGGTATATAAAAACAAACAAACAAACAAATAAATAAATAAATAAATAAATAAATAATAAATATAAATCAAATTAACAGTCTCAAACTACATTTGGGGCTATTAAGTTAGTTCTGGTATTTGGAAGAAAAACTAAGGATGCAAGCAGAGATTTCAATTTGTTAAAGATACATTCAAAATTGGGCTGGATATTTTGCTCACTTCAGGCTAAAATTCCAAAGATCAGCAACTATGCACAGGTTTTTTTGAACCAGCAGTTTGTGATGGAATATAGTAAGAGGGTGGATTCCAGTAAGAGGCAAGAATATTATGTGTGACACAAAGAGGGTAAAGACAACCACTACCTATATTGTAAATGCAGATAGTAGAGTTCGCAATCTGGCGAGATTCTGTCTATAAATGTGAAAACAATAAAGAACTCAGCTTGGAAGAAACACCTTGTATAATTCTAGTTTGGGGCCAGACATAATCTCAGAGCATGTTTTAGGTAGTTCATAAAACAATATAGCAATAGCAATAGCCCTTAAACTTATATACCACTTCACAGTGTTTTACAGCCTTCTCTAAGAGGTTTTACAGAGTCAGCATATTGTCCCCCACAATCTGAGTTCTCATTTTACCGACCTCAGGAGGATGGAAGGCTGAGTCAACCTTGAGCTGGTGAGACTTGAACTGCTGAACTGCTGGCAGCCAGGAGTTAGTAAAAGTAGCCTGAAGTACTGCATTCTAACCACTGTGCCACCACAGCTCATAATAGGCTAACTACTGCCAATATCTTCCTGTTTACTTGAAACAACTGCCCTTATAGACATAGTCCTTGACTTCCAACCACAATTGGGACCACAACTGCCATTGTTAAGTGATGTGATCGTTAAATGAGTCATCATGTGACTGTGTCTGATGTTATTACCTTTTTTGTCATAATTATTATATGAATCCAGTTTCTACCATTGATTTTGCTTATCAGAAGCAAGCTAGGAATCACAATTTGTGATTATGTAACCCTGGGTCATTGCAGGGTCACATGATCATAAATACAAGCTGGATTCCAGGTGCCTGAATCATGATCACATGACTTCAGGGATGCTGTAACCGACATACTGTAAATGTGAAGTCTGATCATAGGTCAATTTTTTCTAACTTTGAACAGTCACTAAACAAATGGTTGTAAGTCAAGGATTATCTATAGCTTGTTCCAGTCTTTAACAGGACAATGAATTCTGGGAGTTGCAGTCACAATATATCTGGACAAGATGGGAAAGACTTCTTTAGCTTTTTTAGACAGTTTTAACGTCCATGCCACAACCTGTTGGATTTCCAAGCCATTCCCGACTTACATACTTACCTACTTACTTACTTATTACATATAGCCACCTGCCTCATGAGCTTCAATGGTTTGGTGCTCTGTATTAGATTGTTTCATTATATTAATTGGGTAATCAATAATAGTTAATTTTTTCAAATAACTTTTATTGTCACAAAATGTGGAATAATTATACTAACAGTAATAAAGAAGTCTTTTTAATTGGAATGTCTAAATTTGTATACCCAATTACAAGTCTAATTTTAAAAAACTAATTTTTTTAGTTATTTGAGTGGATTTTTAATAGAAAGGATAAATAAATAAATAAATAAATAATAAATAAATAAATAAATAAATAAATAAGAGGTAAAGACATAAATTCAGCTTAGAATGGTAATTTTCTGAAGAGCATTACTGAAAACAAATGTGGGTGTTTGGTGTCATTCCTGATTTGTTTGCCTCTACTTTCTCATTCATCACCTAACAAATTAAGGATTATGATTCACTGTTTATTGGCTAAAATCTTTTACCTAAACTCTTTATAAATCATAAACATAGTAATAGGAATAGCTAAATTATCAGGATCTAAATGCTATCCCAATGCAAACCAAACAATATCAAACCTGAACCAGCAGGAATTAAAATCAAGCAGAAACATTCAACCTCAACATCTGTTTTAAAAGCAACAAAGGAGGAAACTTGATAAATGGAACTGTCAGATAAAAGTTCCTTTTCTTTAACAATTTAGAAAAAAAATATGCATGGTTCTATGCCTGATATTAGGACAGATTTTAATTATAATTATGTTATCTGGTTTTCTTTTGTATTCAATAATAGATGCAAATGACTGGTTCAGTCATGGATTGATTGCAAAGGATATAAACAAAATCTGACCAAAATGGAATCCATATAAACTGGGAATTTGTATATTGAAATGAAATTCAGGGTATTTCTGAGCTCAAAAATCTAAAGGAAAAAAATGGATAAGAAAGTAGTATTACAGAGAAAGAGCTTAGAGCTCTTTATGAATATTTTTAATAACTGAAATTTAACAGAATAGACTACTGTCTATATGTGGCATTAATAGGAACTGAATTCACTTTATGGAAAAAATAATCATAAAAGAAGGAATGATTAAGTAATCAGCTTTTACGCAATGCTTAACAGGATTTATTTATTATTTATTTATTTGTTTTTATAAACCGCCCTTCTCCCGAGGGACTCGGGGCGGTGTACAGAGTAAGGTAGGTATACAGATTGAACAATAGTGAAAACAATAGTAAAAACAAACTGGGACCCCAATTAGAGCTATCAGGCCAGGCCGGACTGCTGGAACAGGTACTCTGCCTTTTAAAATCCAGGATTCTACAGCTCCTCTACTTCTGACAAAGATTTCCAGCTTCATTCTTTTAGTTTGACCATTCACACACAATAGTTAAAACGTAAATTGACAAAAATTCATTTTGATAAATCTTTCAGCCTGTTTTCCAAGCAGAATGAATAGAGGAAAAAAGCAACAGCTACATTGTAAAGGAAATTGCTATGCAAGCCAGCATACAATCGTTTTTCCAATAACATACATTAAAAAGAAAGTCAGATTTCAAAACTCTTAAATTCCAAACTACAAGGTCTGGAAGTTAAGAAGATTAAATAATAACCAACAAGGAGATTTTATTATATTTTCATAAAAAATCCTATTTATTTAAAATGTTGATTTGATTGATTGACATGAAATCAGGGACGGCTTATGGAAATCACATAAATAGACTTTGTCCAAGATGATCTGAACTCAGCTTGTTCTCTTAGCAGGGCATTCTCTAATGTCCATCCAGTTTGATATCTTTACTGTCAATTCTAATTGCTTGGCCTATTGTTATTAGTTTGGTGTAATTCATATTTAATCATAATCCCATATTTTTCACTGTGCTCCTTGACTTTATTAGAGCTTGCATATAACAGAGTAATGTTATCAACAACACAAATTTTGATTTTTTTTGGTCTAATTTTGAATGCACTCATCTTCTAATTCATATATTCTGTATATAGGATGAATAAACAAGGACAGAATATGCAACTCTTTCTTCAACATCTGACATCTTTCTTTCCATATAGGACTCTAATCTGCATTGGATGACCTTCAAACATTATTTTACTGACATGAAATTATAGATTCTGTGTGATATTTTGCACACCCTGTTAAATAAATGACAATATAAAAGAAAGGAGACTTATTTATTAAATAAGTGTCTAGGCTGCCATCTTGTATACAAGGCTCTCGGTAGCTCACAATAAAAACAGTAAAGATGGTCAGAGTTAAAAATAACAACAGTGACAAAAAAATTTAAATAAAACATCAGCCAGGAAGACTCAAAACCACTCAGCTAGGAAGACTCACAACTATGAAATTCTATCACTATTCTAAGTATAAACAGTATGATTTTTTATTGAAAATATCCAATTCCTATCCATTTCAATGTATGGATGACTAAGATATCAATCTGTAGTCAGTTTATTTAATCTTTCATTTTGTTAAGCTTTCACATATTAATTCTTCTTTAGCTAATCTAAAATGCAGATAATAAGACAAATTTCATCATCTGGTGTCTTTATTTTGTCAGTTTAAGCTCTGCTCACAGCATACATCAGCCAGAGTCTGCTTTACTAGATTTATTGAGTAAACTATGATTACCTGGTTTTCTACAACATCATGTGCCATAGTTAACAAATAGTTAACAAATCACAGCAAATGGCCTCACACAACATATTAAGCCATAAAAAAGCAACTACATCTTTAAAAGCTCCCTTGAATACGTAAAAGAAGGACAAGATATCACCGCTATGCATTAAATGTGATTCTTCAAATAGGATGCAAGAATAATTAAGCATATTAAATGTATTTATACATAATTTATAACTTCATAAATAACATAGTAAATTTATAGTATAATTTATATGCATTAATTTATAATAAATTTATAAAGAAATAAATAAAGGTTAATTAAATAGACTTAATATTTGCAGTGTGTAAATAATTTCTCAAGGGCAGAAAATTATGATTTGTAAAAAGTTATACGTAACACTTACAAGACTAAAGGCAAGTTATTCAAGCCATCAAATGTTTTAAGTAAGGAATGGCAAACTTCTTAACATCTCAAAGTTATGCTTCAATATAAAATGTAAAGATTCCCTTAGTTCATGTTTAACTACTTCTAAATATGCCTACGGGACGCGGTAGCTCAGTGGGTTAGGACGCTGAGCTTGTCGATCAGAAGGTCGGCAGTTTGGCGGGTCAAATCCTGAGTGCCGTGTAACAGAGTGAGCACCTGTTACTCATCCCAGCTTCTGCCAACCTAGCAGTTTGAAAGCACGTAAAAATGCAAGTAGAAAAATAGGGACCACTATGGTGGGAAGGTAACAGCATTCCATGCGCCTTTGGCATCTAGTCATGCCGGCCACATGACCACGGAGATGTCCTCGGACAAGCGCTGGCTCTTCGGCTTTGAAACGGAGATGAGCACTGGCCCCCAGAGTTGGAAACGACTAGCACGCATGTGCGGGGGAACCTTTACCTTTACCTTTAAATATGCCTACACAATTTTTATGGCAACAAATAGAATTGATTTGTCATTGTCACTTCTGGGAAGATTTTTTCAACTTTAACCTTTGAATTTAAAGGTGGTCTGTCCTGCTAGCGCTTATCAAGTCCAGCCTTTTCAAGATATAAGGCATATAATGTGAGGTACAGGTAAAATATCTAATTGTGATTTTATGGACATAACCATATAGTTTATTGGCAACAAATATTTTTATTATGTTCCTCCAATTCTGTTTAATTCGTTAATATTAATCAAGGTCAGTTAAGTGCCATATAAATATTCCACCTGTTCATTCATATTTTTAAGAAGCTAAATGTGCACAAGAAGTAGCCACTGATCACAAGCTGATGTATTAACTATCCATGTATATCTCACAAGGTTTTTTTTTGCATACATTAAGGATTTCCTGATATTTTTGAAGTTCTTGTTGAACATCAGTACTGAATGTCCTCCTCCTATCTGTTCAACTCATGTATTAAATGCAGAAAGCCACACAATAAAGTTGGACCTGAACTTAAGAGGTGGCATTGGTTAATCTTCCCATTAATTTCATGATGTACATTTAAAAAAATACTCAGTAATTTAAAAAACTTATTCATATAAGATGAGCATCATGGTCTAAACAAATTATAACTATGTTTCTATAATGCTTTTAAACTCTGCATTCAAGGATCAAGCCAAAATATGTATTCTTGGCAGTGTTCTGACAATGTAAATGTAAAATTGGCTGAACAGCCAATTTTATTGCTGAAGGGATGGTATGAAATATTTATGGGGGGAAAGGTAAAAACAATGGCTTTGACACTGAAAATTACTCCTTACTGTTTCATTCTCTTAGACTTTCTCATGTAAAAACTACATTCCTTCTTTTTTTTCACATGTGTCAAATTTCATGCAGTTTGTACTCAACTTACAGCCATTTTGTTCAGCAACAATTCCAAGGTACCACAACAACAAAGTAAATGACTTAGGATCAGTCCTCACACTTGCAACCATTGTAGCATCCCCACAGTCATGTAATCCAAATTTGGTCTCTTGGCAACCAGCACGAATTTATACTGGTTGCAGTATCCTGGGGTCATGTGAATAACCTTCCTGGCTACCCCCAAGACAATGGGGGAAGCCAGATCCATTTAAGAGAGGTCAGCATAGTATTTCATGATGTTAGAGAGAGGAGTTAAAAAGTCTCCAGAAGAAATAAATATAAAACTACTTCTATTCTTTGCTAATAAAACTGTTTAAGTAAGATCATATAGTCTCTGGAAGTCATACTCAATTTGTATATGTAGACAAATCCTTGCCATCTTGTTAAGTAATGACTTACAGCTCTTTCAGGGATACTCTTGTATTCCTTTGATTCTACCCATTCAGCATAAAGGTTGTCTTCCCTTTTGTATTTCGTTGAGTCATATTCATCTCAATTTATCTTTTTCAATACTGTAGTATCAATTCCACCATGCTAATGAACATCCCTCAAATTCTCAGGACTTGTCTGCTAATATATTATATCTACAGCATTAATGAAACATTTCTTTCCATTTACTCTTCTATTTTGAATTTATTCAACTGGAGGAGTTAAATGCAGCCTACACCTTTCAGTAGGAACAGTATCCCCTAAATTTGAATCTTTCTCATTAAAGTAATGGTATTTCTGGCACTCTGGAAATTGTTTTTTCTTTACTCTTGAAATACATGAGGCTCACCAACAAATTCTGATAAGCACTGAATGAAGCTGCCGCATTAATCATTCTTAAAGGAATAACTTTGCAATACCATCTTTGTCTCCTCCTCAGCCCTCTATGGAGAAGAGTCACTTTAGTTATTCCAGTGTTAAAGTTCAGCTTTTTTCTTTGCCAACAATACAATAGTGGCAAGCTGGTTAAAGGGAGTGAAACCTGTTATGTATTTACATGTTTTAATCATACACACAAGTCTGTAATATAGTTCAATGGGGCTGAGGTAAAAACCGCGGCAGATTTTGACAGCTGTCAAAAGCTGCCGGAGATTAACCACGCAAGCGCAAGCCGGCTGACAGCTCTCGGCTGTCAAAGTCGCCAACTACCACCCACGCGCCACCAGTTTGACAGCTCCGAGCTGTCAAACCGGCCCGACACCGATTGGCTAAGACAAACAAGCGGGAAACCGGCACAGCCCCGATTGATTAAATATCTGACAGCTGTAAGAGCACTGTTTACTTGTTAATCACCTGGTTCAGAATAAAGTTGAGTTCTGTTTAAGCCTGCTGTCCTGCCTGCTCCTTGAAAGCACTGGCAACGAAGGTGGGATCCTCTGCTTCGCGTAGCTGAAGTCACCGTCTAAGGGGAGAAGAGATTTTTTCCCTTAGTCTCGAGCTAAGTCACTAGCTGAAGTCACTGACTGGAAGCACGACTTCCACATAACGCGAGCAGTACCCACGATCGGACAGCATGACGAACCACGGCCATATCCGTGAATTCAACACCCGCCACCCTGAGTGCTGGGAATCACATTTAGGCCAGGTGGAAGGGTACCTGGTGGTAAAGAAGATAACCGACGACCGGGCCAAAGCTGCAGCACTCCTCTGGCTCAGTGGGCCTGCCGTATATGATGCCGCTGTGGGTCTATTCAGTCCGGAACCCATCGCAACCATATCATACGCAGAACTCACCGAGGGACTGAGCAAACATTTTATGCCAACAAAGTCAGAGCTGTTTTGGAGAGTGAACTTCGCCCGGCGCGTACAACTCCCCGACGAACCTGCCAACGACTTCATAACTCGAGTCAGGCACGCTGCACGGCGATGCCGGTTCCCTGACCTGGAGGACTGGATCCGTGACCAGATCGTTATCGGGCTGAAGGACAAGCGCCTGCGAAGAAAACTAATTGCCAAACCCACTCTAACGCTGGCAGAAGTAGCCATGGAAGTCATCGCCTACGAAGATAGTCACAGCGACAACCCCCGACCCCTTGATAGCGGACCCAGCGGGTCCGTGCACCAGGAGGACGGTGCCTACAGCGCTCCAGAGGACGACGATGTCTCCACGGACATTGATGCCGTTCAACGCCGATTTGAGAAACTCAAGTCCCAGCGCAACAGCCGAGGGGGTTCTTTCAACAACAAGAGCCCCAGCTATCAGCCTAGCAGGGTCAAATGTGCCAGCTGCGGTGGGAACCACCCGAGGGCATCGTGCCGGTTCCACAGTGCCAAATGCCACGGATGCGGGAAAACAGGTCACCTCAAAGCCGTATGCTGTAGCCTGAGCCGAGAAAACCTACACGAATTGGAGGTGACATCTGCAGGTACGAACCGACCCACACCCAGGGAAAAACAAAATTTTAAACCCCTAGTACTAAATGTTAAGGGAAATACAAGGAAAAATACGATCCACACCATCCTTAAGCCCAAAGTTAAGGTGGACGTCCTAATCCACGGAATTCCTTGCGAGATGGAGGTTGACTCGGGGTCCTCCGTCTCTCTCATCTCATGGCAAACTTACAAAGACATTTGCAGCCGTAGTCAGCAGCAACCTGTTTTGCGACCCATTAACCTCCGCCTGGCGGATTTTCAAAAAAAAACCATTAAACTCAAGGGAAAAGCCTCAGTCCCAATGGAATTTAGACAATTTAAGGGACCCCTCACTATATTAGTCACACAAGAAAATAGGACCAGCCTGCTGGGGCTGGACCGGTTCGAAGCATTAGGAATAGCACTAACAGGCGTCAACGCCACTCAGCTGTCAAACTGGTGGCGCGTGCGTGGTAGTCGGCGACTTTGACAGCCGAGAGCTGTCAGCCGGCTTGCGCTTGCGTGGTTAAACTCCGGCAGCTTTTGACAGCTGTCAAAAGCTGCCGCGGTTTTTACCTCAGCCCCGTTGAACTATATTACAGACTTGTGTGTATGATTAAAACATGTAAATACATAACAAAACCTGACACTTCTCTCCACTTCCTGAAGACTGTTTTTTCAGAGACAGCCTGCTGTTGGCAGCACTAAAGTCTGGTTCTTTCAAGGTTCTTTTGCACACTTCCACCAACTAGCATTTATGATGTTACCTAGTTGGGTAATGAAACATCTGCAAGAAGACAACCAGGTTCAGAGAGAGCCAAGGACCCCATTCCTCACTTCCCTTGCTACCTCTGGCAGGTTCTGACAGTTTGGGGAATTGCTGTCATATCTCAGCTGACCTCAAGACTAGCAGGTCTGGGCAGGGAATAGGGAGAAAATCAAGGGAGGAGATTTTTTTATTTTTAGGTTTTGGATTGTTCATAGCAAAGTCCTGGCAGATAAAAAGTCACATCTCCATAGTTGGCATCTCTTGCCAGCTGAAAAAGCTGATAGCTTATCACTGTGGAAGTGCAATGATATGAGATAGATTCTGCTTTGCCACATCATCTGGCAGAACCTGTGAGATGTTTGGTAGCTCATTTAGCATTTCTTCATAAAAGCTCTAAACCAGTGGTTCTCAACTTTTTCTTCACCATGGAAGGCTTTTAACTACCTTTTGTGGCCTCGAACCATGGCCACAGACCACCAAGATTTAACTCAAGATTTAAATCATAACATTTCTTCATGTCTTCACTGACCCCTGTGATGATATCATGCCCCCCCCAGGGATGCGTGGAGCCACAGGCTGAGAACCACTGCTATAAATAAATGTTTAAATATTTATCAAACTAGTTGACACTGGGAAGTGGTTGCAAGATGAAGTGGGAGGATTCACTTCACCTTATATTCTTGAGAATGTTTCTGAAACTATGCAGGACTTGAATTTGTAAATTACTTATGAATGCTGTACAGTGGATAGATTGGAGGTGCTTGGCAGTGTCCAACACCTTTTACATTCCTTACTCCCAGAGCATTTTTTAAAGTGCAGACAGTGATTATGCAAATGGAAGAGTTGATTACAGTTCAAGTAAGTCAGCATGAAGAGCAGGCATGTTTTAACACAAAAGGGTTTTACTGAACATCAAAACAAACATGAGAAAAGAAGCCAAGATCTTCCCCTCACTCCAACCAGGATTTACCACCCAAAAAAACCCCACAATTGCTTTGCACGCATGTACTTATATTAGAGCTGAAAGCAATTAGCTTTTCAATAAAAGCTTTTCTCCAGCTGTGCTCCATTTTAATGAGGGCAGCAGTGAGAAATAGGCTGTAAGTACAGAAAGTAAGTACAGATTTCAGATTGTTGATCATATGGATTTCAGAAATGGCAGAGAATAGTAGGATTTGTTTTCTATTTTTTACTGTTCATTTTAATTTATTGGGTAGTTCAGGCAATATAGTATCAACTCTAACCTTTTACAACTGTTCACTTAATCATATGAAGTTTTCAAAGAACGTACAAAGTAAAGCTCCTGAAGTTTTGAGTAGAATCATACTGCATGAGAAAAAGAAGAGATTATACAGAGATTGTTTAACTCCTAGAACTATGTGTTCAATCAATAATTATGAAGGTATGCCATCAATGCACAATATATTTGACTAGTTGCTTTTTTTACCTCCCCACCAGAGAAAAGTAGGTGTATAATTTCTTTGTTAGAGAATCAATAATTATAAGAGTAATTTCTGAAAATATGTACATGTCTTAGACAAAATAGCATATTAAACAACAGTGCTTGAGATATTTTTATAATGCCACAATCAGTGCTTTTTTTGTAAAAGAAAAAGGTGCCGGAACTCACACATGTCATACAACCCACCTTGCCTATCCTACAAGGTTCCATCCAAAAAAGGTGCCGGAACTCCGTTCTGAGTGTTCTATGAGAAAAAAAGCCCTGGCCACAATAATTTTAACAGTTGTTCTTTTAATATTATTTCTCCATACTCGTAACAGGTATGAAAATATTGATACAAAACTGAAAATATTAATAAAATAAAAATGATGTAGAACAATTATATTAGGGGGAGGGGGCAGAAATCCTGTCAAGAATTGCATTTGCACTTTTACTATCTTCTTCATGATACTAACCAAAACAACAAATAGTATTAAAGCATTCTTAATTACACTCTAAATTTATACTGGAAATGGGAACCACAACAAGAAACATTTTGTTATGTTTGGTGGCTATGTAAAAAAGCTAGAAAATTCTGGATTCAGATGCATACACTGATTCAAAGGATATTAAAGATTAATATGCAATTGAAGACTTATTGACATTCAGCTCTGATGATTTGCTTCATTGCATGACACACATGACTTGCCATTAATTAATTGTTTAATTATGTTTAGCATAATGTTAACTTTTGCTCTTTTTTAATGTATAATATAGCAGAATATTCCTCTTTTTTCCTTCTTTGATGCTGCAGAAAACAGCTGTGTCAGTTCCATGTGACTGCAAGCAATTAGGAACATATCAAAACACATCAGTTAATGTCAAGAAGAAGCTTAGACCTGGAACACTCCATTTCTGTTAGATTCATATCCAAACTTCCCTACATTCCAATTGGGGAGTGGCACAAATTACTTTTTGTACCCATTCTGAAACTTTCAACTTAAATGCAAAGGATTATAGCTAAGTATTGAACATAGAAAGGCATGCTATTAAAAGGTTTGTTATTAATACCATCTATTTTGTTGTAGCTTCTATTTATGAGTAGCAGTAAAGAAGCAAGACATATATGATATCAAATTTAGGAAATCATATCTGAATTGCCAACATGAGGATGAATGCTGCTAGATGGCAGCAAAGAGTTACAAAAACAAGCCCTAGGATTATAGCTAAGTATTGAACATAGAAAGGCATGCTATTAAAAGGTTTGTTATTAATACCATCTATTTTGTTGTAGCTTCTATTTATGAGTAGCAGTAAAGAAGGAAGACATATATGATATCAAATTTAGGAAATCATATCTGAATTGCCAACATGAGGATGAATGCTGCTAGATGGCAGCAAAGAGTTACAAAAACAAGCCCTTTTTGCATGGCTTTTTGTAGTTCACATACAGTATGGTAGCCTTAACAATTATTTTTCTAAAATAATTATTTCTTTCCTGTTAAAAATCTATATGCTCTGTTAATGTTAACATTTCATTTGTTCAAGAATTTATAAGGAAAAGAAAATTATTTTTTTCAACATAAAAGCATACAAAATTCTATGTTTCTCAATCTTGCCAATTTCCAGATGTGTGGACTTAAATTTTTGGAATTCTTCAGCCAACATTGCTGATATTCTGGGAACTGAGGTTCACATATCTGAAAGTTGCCACAGTTGAGAGGCATTGCATTATCTATTTCTCTGAGTTTGGCTACTCTTAAAAATGGGATGGTAGGTTAATCAAAACAGAACAATATTATTACAATCAGAAAGAGTCAGTCTTTACTGATGTAAACTAAATAACACCCCCTTTAATCAAGTTTCAGAACTTTTAGGACTGAAGGTAATAATAATAATAATAATAATATAATAATAATAATAATAATAATAATAATAATAATAATAATAATAATAATAATAGTAATAAAAAAGTTGGAAGGGACCTTGGAGGTCATCTAGTCCAATCCCCTGCTCCGGCAGGAAACCCTATACCATTTCAGACAAATGGCTGTCCAGGCTCTTCTTAAAAACTTCCAGTGTTGGAGCATTCACCGCTTCTGGAGGCAGGTTGTTCCACTGATTAATAGTTCTGTCAGAAAACATCTCCTTAGTTCTAGGTTGCTTCTCTCTTTCGTTAGTTTCCATCCATTGCTTCTTACCCTGCCTTCAGGTGCTTTCGAGAATAGCCTGACTCCCTCTTCTTTGTGGCAGCCCCTGAGATATTGGAACATTGCTATCATGTCACCCTTCATCCTTCTCTCTCTTAAAGTAGATGTACCCAATTCCAGCAACCGTTCCTTATATGTTTTCGCCTCCAGTCCTCTGATCATCTTTGTTGCTCTTTTCTGTACTCTTTCTAGAGTCTCAACATCTTTTTTACATTGTGGTGACCAAAACTGGATGCAGTATTCCAAGTGTGGCCTTACCAAGGCATTGTAAAGTGGTATTAACACTTTACATGATCTTGATTCTATCCCTCTGTTAATGCAGCCTAGCACTGTGTTGGCTTTTTTGGCAGCTGCAGCACACTGCTGGCTCATATTTAAGTGATTGTCCACTAGGACTCCAAGATCCCTCTCACAGTTGCTACTATTGAGCAAGGTGCC
This sequence comes from Vipera ursinii, assembly GCF_947247035.1. Classification (NCBI taxonomy): domain Eukaryota; kingdom Metazoa; phylum Chordata; class Lepidosauria; order Squamata; family Viperidae; genus Vipera; species Vipera ursinii. Next base: position 35,246,000 of record NC_139514.1, on the reverse strand, counting down.
ACCTATATTATACCTGTGTATTTGGTTTTTCTTGCCTAAATGTAGAACCTTACTTTTTTCACCATTGAATTTCATTTTATGAGATAGTGCCCAATGTTCAAGCCTGTCAAGATCCTTCTGTATCTTAAGCCTATCTTCTGGTGTGTTGTCTATTCCTGTAAGCTTAGTGTCATCTGCAAATTTGATGAGTTCCCCATCTATCCCCTCATCCAAATCGTTGATGAAGATGTTGAAGAGCACTGGGCCCAGAACAGAGCCCTGAGGCACCCCACTACACACTTCTCTCCATGTAGATGTAGTTCCATTGAGAATCACATGCTGAGTACGGCCGGTCAGCCAGCTATGAATCCATCTGGTGGTGATGCTGTCTAACCCACATTTTTCTACCTTAACAAGTAGTAGGTTTTGGCCTCCCTTATTCATAGCTGGCATGAATTTGATTTAAATCAGAGGATGATCCTAGAGAACAAAGGGTGACGCGTGCTGCCTTAAAACGCTCAAAAAAGATAAAAAAATAAGACCAGTAGAAATCTATGGAACTTCCACAATATACTTACAGTCAAGTGGTAGTTGTGTTTTTAAGAGTTTTGGGATGATATGTATGGTAACAGAATCTTCAATTTGGAATTAATGGACAATTTACTACAGAGGAAGAGGAAGAAAGTTTTGTGGGTTAATGCGGGTTAATTTGTGTAAGAACTATCTATTATAGCCTATTTTGGCTAGAGAGGTTAATAGGGATAGGTGCTTGTGATGTGTAAATGAGAATATGTTTAGGAAATAGTGAATTGTGGAAGAACATAGATGGGAATGACGCTAGTTTTCTTTTATTTTAGTTCTTTATACATATTTAGTATTATTAAGGATTGGTTTACTCTATATAAGCTAGAGAGTGATGGATTTTAGAGTTTATAATTGTTAGTATATGATTGTTTATGATTGCTTTTTAGATATATACCTTGTATTTTGCTCTGGGAAGTCGGGGGGGAGGGGGGGAGGAGGGGAAGTAGGGGGGGGAGGCAGGGGAGGGAGGAGGGAGAGGGGGAGGGGGGGAGATAGGGGGGAGGTAGGGAGGGGAGGAGGGAGGGGGAAGGGGGGTTTTCTAAAGGAAAACTGTATTTTAAAACTTTTCAATAAATCAGAGGTGAACAAATTGTGGCTAATTTAACATTACTAAACTGCATCATCCCTCAACATTATACAGGTAGTATTCGACGTATAACAGTTCATTTAGTGACTGTTCAAAGTTACAATGGTACTGAAAAAAATGACTCACTGTATGAATATTTTTCAGAGTTACAACCTTTGTAGCAACCCCATGACCTGAAAACCTGGTTTTTTGATCTATCAGGCCTGGACTGAAGGGGTTTTAGCTTTTAATATTGTTTTAATTGTTGGGCTTAAGTAATTTAATCTATTTTAATTTTATACTATTTTTATATTGTATTTTATGCTGCCCTGTAAACCGCCCTGAGTCCTTCAGGAATAGGGCAGTATAAAAATTTAATTAAATAAATAAATAAATAAATGATCATGTGATCAAAATTCATATACTTGGCCACTGGTTCATGTTTATGACCACTGCTGTTTCCCAAGATCACGTGATCACCTTTTGCAACTAGATTGACTTAACAACTGAGTTACTAACTTATTAACTGAAATTATTCACTTAACGACTGTGGCAAAAGAGGTTGTAAAATGAGGCAAAACTCACTTAACAAATGTCTCACATAACAATCACAATTGTGGTTGTAAGTTGAGAACAACCTGTATAGTTGTGATTATAGAAATTATAATCTCAAATATCTGGAAATTATGTTGGAAAAAATGACAAGCAGCTGCCATTTAGACTATTTCAAATCACTGGTTTATTTACTAGTGCTGTCAACTTTTAGCAAAAAGACAGATACACTTTACAGAAACCTAAATAAAACTCATTATGGAGTTATTATGGTATATAAATCTCATCTTGTTTTAAAGCAGACATGTCAAACACAAGGCCCGGGGGCCAGATCCGGCCCGCGAAGTGGTTTCATGCGGCCCGCGAAGCCATCCTGGAAACAGTGAGGGAACGGCCCCCACTGCCTTGGCCCTGGCCCAGAGACCCTCCTTCTGCCAGAGACCCTCAGATCTGTCCCACTCCTGCCCAGGCCCCCATAGGCACCCTTGATGCGAACGATGTAGAGCTGGCCACGCCCACCCACTAGGCCATACACACTCTAGCCACGCCCACCCAGTAGGCCACACCCACCCAGGCCACACCCACCCGGCCCCCTGAGGGCAACCACAATGCTGATGCGGCCCTCAATGAAATGGAGTTTGACACCCCTGTTTTAAAGAGCTGCCCTTTGACCAGAATGCTAGTGAAGATGGACAGTTATTCATAATTTCAAAACCTCATTTTGGTTTGCAAAGATTGAAAGGAAATGAGATTATTATTTTGAGGTTTGGCCATCTCCTGAGATATAGGGCACTTAATAAACTTGAGATTTTGCTTCTGCCTTTGCTCACTTAGAAATCACTATTAGAATGGATGTATCTGTACATGTGACCATTTTGAATATTACTTTCGGTTTAGAAGTAGAATCAAAACTAAAATCCCCTTTATATCGTTTTACAAAATGTGACAAGCTGGTAATGATTTATATTTAATTACTGAAAAGGGACAAAACTAGTCAAAATATTAAAAAAGAGGTGATCTGTCAGGCAGATACCCTGGTCCCAAGCCATGTAGGGCTTTATTGGCAACCACCAGCACCTTGAATTACACTCTGAAACACACTAGTAACCGCACTGCAGTGGTATTAGATGTGCCATATATATCTGGCACCATTTATCTGACACCAAGTTTACATGGGTATAGGGTACAAGATGCTCTGGAGGAAGTTTGAGGTTGTTTCTGTCTTTGTTTTTGTGCCACAATAAATCTATAGCATGGCCTCCATTACTAGTTTTGTGTTTCCTGCCCCCAAAACCTGTCATTTTGGCAGTTGTGAACAGAAGTTCTCTAGAGGCAGCTCTTGGTTTCAAGTTACTCACTCCAAATTTAGATGGCAAGTTATCTTCAGGGGGACAACTTATTTTTCAATATGTGTCATCCAGTTACAGAAATCATATCTGACTGCACATGTGCTCTCGAAATGCCTTGTGCTTGACAGAGCAGATCCCATGCTCCTATTAGTTTATAATTCCACAGAAAGAGATCCTTAGAAGAGGAGGAGAGGCTGGCATTAAGCAGGGAATAGCATATCTTTCTTTCAACTGCATCTGTTTAGGCCAAGTTCCAGGTGAGCTTTAGATTATAAATCATTTTGAAAAAGGCAGCAGTGTTTTATTTTTTAGATGATTCATGTGCCTGTTGGGCTGAGCAGCAGGAGGTGGCATATCTTTTAAGAAGATAGTATCTCTTCCTTTGTCTAGAGTCCTTCAGGAAAAAAAATGATGTGTGTTGCCATTTTATTTTAAACAATATTTTAACTGACTGATTGCAATGGACTGATTGAAAACCTATTGGCCATCCTTATGCCCCTCAGATGTGTTGGAATTGAGCTCCAACACAGCTCAGATGAAAGAGGAAGTGTCATAAGGTTGAGAATGGCTGATCTAAACTATCTGTAAGGATCCGCTTCTGACACTATCAGTATTTTTATTTCTTATTTGTACTTCCTAGTAGTCAGAAATCATGTTAGATAGGCAGATATTTTCTTATGAATAGAGCCAAAGGGAATCAAAGTACTATTTACCTAACTAAAAACAGCAAGAATACTCACGTCATATACTCATGTCTTGCAAAGGATAATGTGTAAGAACATTCAGAATGTATTGCTGTTCCCTAGATCCAACTATTCATATATACATCTTAATAGAATTGGTGGCATTCTCCTCTGCTATCCCCATTGGGACAGGTGGAATACTTTTTGTACACTATAACTGTGTATGTCCCATAATGCTTGGGATAAAAATTGGATGTGCCATTAAGGTATGTTGATAAAAAAAGCAACTATTTTCATGACACTTAAAATCTTTTTAAAAATCATATATTATTAATAGAAAATTATGATTCACAATTCCAGCCTATGGTAAAAAATAGTGTCATATTTTGAAACAAAAACAAAAGCATATTGAAGGGATAATACAAAAATAATAAGAGAAAGAAAATACGTTGGTTTATTTGCAGATAAAGGGGAAGATGTGCCATGAAATGTTAGAATGATGTATTCATAACTGCTCAAATGAAGTTTTAACTAAATTATCTTACTTACCTTGTTCCCAGGTAAAAGGAGATCTAAAACTGCAAACCTAGTCCAGAGCAAACTATGTTTTCTTTTATTTTGTGCTTATGAATTAGCAAACACAAATAAATTTGAAGATATTAGCCTGACAGGTGTCTTAAGGAATTATTTTCTAGAATTGTGAATTTCATGGGAAATGATATGGGAGACTACTCAGTTCTTAGTGATGAAAATGGTGACAGAAGGATAGGGAACAAATACAATTGTCCCCGTTCTTCCTCTCTGTTTAATGAAGCAACTTGCACTTTAAGTTACCAGAACTATTCAAGAGAATTATGCACATATCTCACACTGATGAAAATGTAGATGGATTCTGTCATTCATTTTTTTAAACTTAGCTGAGTGCCTACTGTATATATATGAATTTTCAAAGAGATTGTTTGATTTCTCGGCTGTTTCAGTGTTATTTCAAACTTTACATATTCTGCTGTGCAACATCTATTTTCAGGAAAGATTAATATTGCCAGGTAGATAAATAAAGGTTGCACATAGATTAATTTAGAGAAACCTTATGATATAATGAGTAGGTAATATATGCGCAATACTTGTACAAAGGTTAGTTGCTGAATGTATTAAGAGTTATACTGTATATGATGGGACAAAAGTGAACCTAAGCTTAATGGATGGTTCAACATTAACCAGGGAATAAGATAAAAATGTGTATATCTCCTTGACTATTTAAGAAACTTATAAACATACAAAAATGATTTTGAGGTATTAGAATTTGGTTGACCGAGGATATTAATGTACATGAACTTTGTATGCAAATGTTGCCAAATGGTTGCCTCATGATTAGCAGCAATTGTGAGTAGAAAACAGCTAGATCAGTACTTTGGGCCAATCACTCTGTCTCATCTCAAACCATCTCACAACATGTTGTTGTTGGAAACACAGAAGACAGAAACATTATATACACTACATTGAGTTGTACAAGCAAGGATCTAAAAATTAATTTGTAAATGACAAATAACATGGCAGAGAAAATACATGTGAGTAATTAAGAGTTATACATGCATGTTAAAACTAGAAAAAGTAGATAAATATATATGCCTTGGCAGAATATTCACTAAGGATGGGTAAAATAGACAAAGAAATATTAAGACAAGTTAATTCTTAGAGAAAAGGAAAGAAAAACAGGAGTATAGTTGCATATTTTCTGACATATTTTTTAAAAAATTCCTTTAAAGTTGTTGTGAACTACAAATCATAGAGGTTTATGTATGTCTTTAAAAACATGTACTACCATATCCTTTTTTTTCCTTCCATACCTTAATACAGTTCCCTTCCTACAAGCTAAGGTAATATCAGGCCTGTAGTATGGAATTAATGGTTGTTGAAAGAAGCAAAAATGGCTGTATGTAATAAGGTATTTTTGCTCACTTTGTTATACAGAAGTGGAAAAATACAGTCAGAAAAAGCATAAAAGTAAGATGAATGAAATTCAAGTAGTGTACTTAAACAGTTATAAGGTAAACCAAGAAAAGATAAAGTCAAGATCCAGTGGGTGAATGAATATGTTTTGAATATACAGATTTCTTCTCGCTTTGAATTACAGGCATCTGGACAAGCGAAGTGGTAATATATATTTTGGATTTTTATATGTTCACAAAAGTGAAGGAATTATAAATAAAATGATAGGTAAAGACTGCGTGCTTTGTTAATATTATACTCCCATATTGCTTCTGGCAGAACAGTTTCAAGTTAAAATCTAATTTGCGAACAATCCCTAAGAATAATCCAGTTCATGATCAAGATTACAAAATCAATATTACATTGACTAGGACATTCCTCACATTCAAAGGCTATAACAACTACTTTTGATTTATGTATGACAATGGGTAGATTTCCATGCAAAACCTGTTGGAAAATGAATCCTATGCATGACAACTTAAAAAGTAATTTCTTTCGTAGAGGATTGTAGCTGAAGGCCTAGACGCTTTTTTTCACAGGATATATATACCCTTATCAATTCCAGGACAGGATGAAGACATTTATGCTGGATCCTTGTCAATTACACATAATAGCATTCACCTCAGGCACTGATTTTCCAGAAGAATTGTGTTGATTAATATCATGGATGTAGATATATAAATTTGGGAGTCACAGATTAAACCTGATGCTCTTCATGCTGCTGTAACATATTTTTGTAAAAACTAATATAGTCCCTGTAAAAAAACAAAGATTTTTTTTGTTAAAAATCATATTAAATAATGGAATATTTTTCAAAATGGTGTTCGTTTGCATTGGTCCTAGGAATAGGTGAAAACTAATTATGACCGTGATCCAGCTTTTGACCACTAGGAATTTTGAACAAGCCTTTTCCATTAATATCAAGACCACCTTCATGTCCAATTTGCTTTAGCACCTGGTGGAATTCATAACTAATGGAGAAAACTCAACTCTGCTATACAGAATAATGCCATACAGAATAATTCTCTAGTATTTTTATTATTCTTCAATCTATTAAAAAAAGAATTTGCTTCAGAAAGCCTTTTAAAGGTAACAAAAAAAATTCCAAAAACTTTCAGTGCTCTAAAAGAGGTGTTTTCACACATTTGGCTAAATCAGGAGTGTCAAACTCAATTTTATTGAGGGCCACATCAGTATTGTGGTTGCTCTCGGGGCCAAGTGGGTGTGGCTAGCATGGGTGTGGCCTACTGGGTGGGCAGGGCTTACTGGGTGGGCAGGGCCTACTGAGTGGGCATGGTCAGCTAGACATTGCTCATGTCAGGGACATCTGTGCAGGCCTGGGCAGGCCTGGGGCAGATCCAAGGGTCTCTGGTGGAGGAAGGTGGGACCGGGGTGAGTGCCAGGACATGGTCCATTGGAGGAGCCTCACCTTCCCTCTCAGGCCGTGCGGGGGTGGGGGGCGGACGGTGGCGCAGGCTGCCTAGAGTCTTGGGCAGCGGAGGCCAAGCACCCAGCCATCGAGTTCAGGGACCCCACAGCCCAGCCTAGCCTAGCACCATTTCCACAAGGGGACGCTCAGCTGCCCTTACCTCCTCCTCGAGGTTGCTGCTGCTGTGCTTGCTCTCCTTGGCCAAGTTGCTCATGGTGTTGCGGGAGGGCAAAATGTGTGGGTCAGAGGGAAGCCCACTCCCTCTCCATGTGAGGAGACCTGGCTTTGTAACCAAAGCATCCTCAGTGATAGGATGGGAAACCATCAGAAGAAGTCAGGAGGAGGGGACAAAGGGATGGCAAAAGGGCAGCAGGGCTGCTCAGGGCCAAGTGCTAAGGTAGGACATGCCTCAGACACTTCCTCCCTCTCATTATGATTTTCCTTCCTTCCTTCCTTCCTTCCTTCCTTCCTTCCTTCTTTCCTTTCCCCCTTTCTTCTTTTTTCTTCCCTCTTCATTCTCCTTTCCTTCTTCTTCCTTCCCCTCTTTCCTTCTTTTTTGTTTGTCTTTCCTCTTTCCCTTTCTCCTTTCCTGTCCCTTCTTGGATACTCAAATACAAAAAGGGAAACAGTTCTCAATGCCTCCTTGACTTGTGATCAAATGCCACTTTTGCTAGTAGTCTGTGGCCATTTAAAAGGCCGAGAACAAACCAGGCTCATTTTATACCATGCTTACATTTAGTGGAGGCGTCTACAGACAACAGTACAGGAGAACTGTCAAAATGGTGGCTGTGATAGTTGATCAGAGCTTCTCTGTTTTTTATGTGCAACAGCTTTAGCATTAGCATTTAGGAAAAGAGGTAAGTTAGTTGTTTTTCTATTAATAGAGCTCATTAAAAGAGCTCTCTTGCAGCGACCCTGCCATGGTCTAATTCAGACTGGAAATATAGCAAAGGAAAATATTTTCCTTTACTCTGCTTTGGCGCTGATCTACAACCTGGTTGCATCCATCAAAGACAGAATGTGCTCAGCCTTAGATCCATGGGGCAGCCCTGAAACCAGCCCTGGAACCAGCAAGGAGCTACCCCGCCACTTCTGTCCTGCCTCCTGGGTGTGCATATAGGAGATGGCCAGAGCTGGCATCCTGGGTGAAGTCAGTCTGCAGGGCAAGACAGCCAGCAGGGATGCAGGACTCCACTTGCGCACGCACCCAGAGGGGCTGCCCCATGGATCTAAGGCTGAGCACATTCTGGCTTTGATGGATGCAACCAGGTTGTAGATCAGCACCATCACCCCTCCCACCAGCACCTTCAGCCTCGCAGCAATGAGGCTTTCCTTTCACTGGGACAGCCCCCGCCCTCCCACATAGGATAGCAAGGCCAGAGGCAACAAGGCAGTGCTGGCAAACTTTCCCCCTGCCATTACTCCTTCCTGAGCACAGAGGAAGGAAAGAGATGAGAAGGAGAGAAGGAAGGAAGAAAGGAATGAAGGAATGAAGTTTCCACGGAGCAGCCCTGGAATCAGCAAGGAGCTGCCTCGCTGCCTCTGCCCCACCGGCATCCTGGGTGAAGTCGACCTGCAGGGCAAGACAGTCAGCAGGGATGCTGGACTCTGCTTGCGGTGTGCCCAGGGGGCGGGGCAGGGCTGCCCCGTGGATCTAAGGCTGAGCACGTTCTGGCTTTGATGGACACAACCAGGTTGTAAATCAGTTCCCTGTTGGCCTGGGCCAGGCTGAGGTAAGGCAGGCCGGTCCTTCACTGTTTCCAGAGCAGGTCCCTGGGCTGGGTGAAACCACATAGTAGGCTGGCCCTGGCCCACGGGCCTTGTGTTTGACATGTCTAGGCTAAATTAAAGTCAGTGGATCCATAGCCTTCTACATCATAATGAAATTCATTCCAAGATTTCATGCCAAGAGTAAAGAAGTCTTGTCACTAACAAATCATTGGGAATTTCTCCTTCTTCAGGAATGCCCTGCCAATTCTTATCCCCAGTGCCAAATTCTCGTTTTGCATGGCATCATGTAACACCTACAGTTCTTCATATAAGGATTCACCAGTGTAAAGCAAGCATTTTAAAGTTCCCCATGTATTATATCTATTTATTAGGCTACTTAGCAATGGATGGTTCTGCTAGCAATCATTTCTAAATTACACATTTCAAAAATATTAATAAATATCTTTGTGTGATTTCTCATATAACCCATGTGTTAATATCCATCCCATTAAATGCTGTAAATAAAGAAATTCTTTCAAAAGTTTCCAATTCCATGATTTACCTGGCTATGTCCATGGAATACTGTGATGATCTCTTCAGTAGTGACCAATATTCACTCATCTGATTAGAATAAAAATGTGATTCAGTTTTACAAGGAAAAGATGTTCTATGGACATTAGTTAGTACTGGCAATCTCAGAGAAGCTAAAGATTATCATTCTTACATGTAGTCTGAACAGAAAGACAGTATATAAACTGAAATAATAACAATTTGGACACCTCCCAGTACCCCAAAAAAGCACATTGTCTTTTGCAATTAATGCTGTCCTAATATGGTAATTATAATTCCCAACCAGTATGATAGGCAGTCCTGCATTTATCCTTCTGCAATTTTGCAGTATTTTTTTCTTTTCTTTTTTTCCTTTTTCCCTTCCTTCCTTCCTTCCTTCCTTCCTTCCTTCCTTCCTTCCTTCCTTCCTTTTTTTCGAGGATGAATCTGGTTATCATGGTTTAGTTTACTTTATTTTTATTATATAACAGAATTAACCCAATATAGAAAGGAAGGGAAGGGAAAACACACTACCTCATAGCAATTGCTGATTTTGCATGAAAATATAAGAGAAAAACACAAACTGAGAGCATATATGACTAAGATTCAAAAATTAATTAAAATCCAAAATTTTCATAGAATCAGAGTAGAAAAGGAACTTAAAGATTACTACTCTGTCCTCCATGATCAGGAATATTCTACACAATATTGAATTTAATGAATAAATATAGAATTCTAATCAATGACCATTACATGTCTGTCTCCATAAAAAGCAAATAGATTCACGCAATGTGGCAATCTGTTCTTCTGGCTGACAGCTTATACAGTCAGGAACTTTCTTCTGATTCTACTTCCATGTAATTTTAATTCATTTTTTCTACTCCTGTGCCCTGGGGCAATAGAGACTAAGACTACTTTTCTTTCTGGGTGAACATGCTTCTTAATGTTTCATCCCCAGAAAGACATTTCTGTAATTGCTATATTAGGAATTTTTTTATTTCTTAATGTAAGATGCCATTGAAAAACAAATAAAGAATTACAGGGGTGAGAATGATAACAAATTACTTTTCAGTATATTTAAAAAGCAAGAACAAAAAAATTAAAGACTTCACGTTCACAAAATTAGATTGTACCATATTCTGAATTTCTAATTTCTTAGCCTGAGACTCCTTTGTGTCCTCATTTATTTCTCAATTGTTCACAGTGAATATATGATCATTATTTTCTTTTTTGCACAGAGTAAGACTGGAGAAGTGTTAGCTATTTACAGTGCTTTTTTTTGTAAAAGAAAAAGGTGCCGGAACTCACATGTTATACAACCCGCCTTGCCTACCCTACAAGGTTCCATCCAAAAACGGTGCCGGAACTCCATTCTGAGCGTTCTATGACAAAAAAAGCCCTGGCTATTTAAACATAAACATCAGAATTTAATCCCTTAGCACCAGGCCCATCCCAGATGAGTTGTGGTTATAAACCATGATCCTCAGACCGAGAATTCTGAAATGTTCTTCCAATTCTGTCTATAAGGATTATGATTTTGATATTTCTGAATGTGTGATTGAAAAACCAAGTAGATCAAAAGCCCTATAATGAATCTGATGAACTCTATTTTTTAAACCGTACTAGTATCTCAGCAAAATCTTTGATTGTGAATGGGCGTGTGGGGTATGTTTCAAGCTCCATTCAGCCCTTGAACTGACTGCATTACTTTAGATGAGTCATTTCTGCTCTGCTGAAGTCTTCATCACAAGGTTTTAGGCCAGCATAGAGCCATAAGCTCCCCCAGGGAACAGTGAATTAGAAATTAAGTAATAAATACAGGTTTTTAAAATGTTAGAAAAGGTCAGTACCTGTTCAGACACTGTAAATGCATGCCAATTGGGTGGGTAGGGTAGCCTCTTAAGTCCTAAAAATTCATTATCTTCTTCTTGAGAGGCAAATGGTAGTCCCCAAGCCACTGAAATGATAAAGCCACAGGCTTAACAATCATGGGTTCAGAACATATACAAAATCTAAAATATACAGCTGTATACCAGATTTTTCTAACCTGATGATCTCCAGATATGTGCTACTCACAGGGATCTGCATGGGGGCAATTGACATATGTGTCATCTGGGGTCATCACACAAATGAAATGAATTATGTATGTTACATCAATCACAGATAATGCCATAATAATACATATGACTTCATTGAGCCTTTTCCTGGATGCTAGATTCTACCCATATCTTTTGGTCACACCAAGTATGGAAAATGTAGTTATATTCTATGTTAGTTATATTCCATGCTAGGCAATTTTTTTTCTAAGTTTTTAATATTACTAAACATGATATTAATAGGTTAAGCTACCTTTTATAATCACAAAACCAAACATTATTTTGAAAGAAAAATATACCTAGTCTGAGTCATCATAACTTTCCAGTTGCAATGAATTTTACCCACTGAAACTGAATTTCTTAGGCTTTAAGAGCACTTCATTGCAGTTCTTTGTGAATTTCAGCAATTCATTTAAACAAAATTAATATACATATTTCAAGAACGAGCATAATGTGATTTAAAAGCTTTACCTGTAAGCAGAGTAACACAGGTCATCACATGAAGCATTATAATACTCATGGTGCCTTCTCTGGAGTTGGAAAAGTAAAAATTGTATCCTTTTTGACCATTTAATTCCCTTTGCTTTATCAATCATTTACTCTGTGTCTGAACAGTTGTGCAGAAAGAGGGCAGAGTCCATTGTTGCATTTTTATGTTCCATCGACCTCCCTGTGCCCTTTAGACTTTCTTACATGGAAGTTTTGATTCACTTCAGACATGTTTTTCCCTTCCATGAATGGACACTGGACCCATTAAACTTTAAACTTTATTGCAAACATGTTTCCAGTATTTTTGCCTTGTGACCAGAGCTGAGTGAAACTACATTCCTTCTTGCAATGAAGGCCAATATGGTTCCTTTTTGCTGTTCCCCAATATAAGGAAATCACAGACAGCTCGCTTTTTTGTTGGTGATTCTCTTCTACAGCTACCTAGGATGGACTAACTTAAGGAGTCCAATATAACTCTCCTTTCCATATTCTACCTGCTCATCATTCCATCACCTGAGGAAGTGCAGGCCAACTTGTTACAGACTTCTATCAGCATCTCTACCCATCAACTACCTTCCACATTTATTATTGTGCAACTACATATTAAGCCAATGTGGATAAGATAGGTAGGCAAGCATGGAGTCGAGAAATTTACAATCAAGATCATGGCTTGAATATTTTGGTTTTTTTAAATGTGGTAAATTGCAGATGGCAACCTGCAGCTTTAAGGCATCTTGTGATCCTCAGGATAATTTTAGTTTTCTCACCAATATTCATGAAAGGATTTTACCAAGACTAATCACTCCACTTCTTTGAACCAATTTGTATTAATACAACTGGTTTCTGCACTTCCACTATCCTACTTCCAAGCTGGATAGCATGGTTCTTTACTAGATGGGTGGTTGAAATTCAAGCCTTTGTCAAAGGGAAGCAACCCTTCCAAGATCTTCAATATCTAGATCAGTGTGGGGAAATATGGCCCTTTTATGACTTGTGGACTTCAACTCCTAGAATTCTTGAGCTCAGATCTAGACCATTCAACAACCAGTTATATTGGCTAGGGAATTCTGGGAGTTCACATATGCTACAGTTGTGGAACACTAGACCTTGTCTAAAATCAAGAAAAGAAAAGACCAAAGTCAGAGGAAAAAGGATATTCCCTTTTCATTTTGGTGTCTGACCCCACCTTTGATTAAGCCCATTTACCATGGAGTCCTGTGTAATATAGGTTGTGACAGAAAAAAACTATTAAAATAGGTCAGAATATAGGAAACTGTTATACATCTTACAGGTGTGAATGCTTTGGAAATAATACAGAAAACTGGCCTTGTCCCTTGCCAGTGTGGGGCTGCAGGACCTCTTCAAAGACCCATGTTTTTTTTTTAATCTACTTTGAAAGGATGCCTCAGGCATATCCCTGCTCCTTTCAAAAGCCTTTTTTGAATCATTTTCAAAGTATATGTGTATGCATACCATATGTCTTTTTTCTTTCACTGAATATTTTGAAAGAAATTCCACACAGGTGATGGAAAATATGTGAGTAGGATCATTTCCTGCTACATGAATCTGAATTTTGGAATAGTCCTAAAAATACTGAATTCTTAGGAAAGATTTGTTATAGTACAAGTATGGGAGTCCATTGCTTTTTGCATTAACAAGATACAAACTGAAGTCTTCTTTCACCATACAAAGAAGTAAACAAGCAAATCTCAAGTGTTGCTTTGCACTGCAAATTTATTAATTTGAAGCAAATAACAATAATTGTTTTCTTTATTTCATAATACTGGAGTTGAAAAGGATCATTTAAGCCATCAAGTGCAACATGTTCAGCATATAAATCTGAATCAAAGAATGATTGAAGGACAGCTTTTCATTCACTGCTTGAAAGAGGATCTGACTGTCTCTCTAGAATTGAATCCACTATTGAACTCTTTTTGGAGCCTTGGAATGGAGGAAACATTTTGGTCACTAATCTGGTGCTTATGAGCTATTTGTGTGGATCTTTTGCAAGGGCAATTAAAATTCATAACTGTTAAATCTTCTAATTGTGCTTTTCAGAGGAGCTAGTTTGCAATTCACATAACTGCAAGCCGTGATTTTTGAAACTAATTTCAAGTGATTGGTTTGGGTGCAATGTCTTATTTACAAACCACCAAGTTCCAATGCACCCTAGTACAGATATGATGGATGGGGGAGGAGGGGGTTGTGTGAGCTCTGAGTCACTTGACCCCTGGCCACTTGTCTGGATAAATCCCTGCAGTTTTCTTCGCAACCTTTTTGGAAGCAGTTTACTACTGCTTCCTTAAGATTGAAAGAGAGTGACTGACCAGGCACCAAGCTGGCTTTGTGCCTAAATCAGACTTAGAATTCACCGTCTCCTAGATAGTAGCCTAGTGCCTACACTAAACTAGCTCTCTGTGATGGAGTATAATGAATATTTGTGCCCACTAAAAGTGATGTGCTTGATAAGAAGTACAGTACACAGAGTAATGAATAGGTATCATATACAGTAGCTTGGACTGTTTAACTTTCCCCTCCTCACGTCGTTGCAAGGTTGTTAACGTCAATCACTGTCTCCGCAAGAGGGCGCCTACGGTCTGCCTCTCTTGCCCTTCTCTTTTCGGCAGCCTTTTCGCAGCCACGCCCTGGTCGCAATGCGTTGCACGTCGGTCCTCCACTCTCGGAGACGAAGCTACTCAGTGCTGTTTCTCCCTGGCCGTGCTCATGGCTGAATCCGCTGTCTATGGAGCTCTGCGTAGAGCGGAATTAACGCTGGAGTTTTTGCATGCAAACTCGTGAGTGAGACAAGTGACTGCCTCTCTCTTTGTGTCGATACCTTGATTAGGCTCTGCCCTCAACGGGCAGCAGAACAAAAAAAAAGTCCTTGTTTTCCTGAATAATAGTGAGAAAGAACGGCTCACTTTTTTATAAAGATTTTTTTCATTTTAATTTAATTTAATTTAATTTTTAATTTAATCCCATTTATATCCCGCCCTTCTCCGAAGACTCGGGGCGGCTTACAATTTAAGCACAAACCAGTGTGCTTAGCAATAGATTTTGAACCCAAGGAATAATGAAATTATGGGAGCTTGGATCAAACGGTTGACTAAATAAATGTTTTTCAAACTGCGAAATTCAAGGAATTGAAGTCTACATACCTTAAAATTTCCAAATATGGAAAACACTTAACAAATAGAAGGCGGGGAATAGTTTTTGTGCCGTTCTGCACAACGTTTGCTTGGGAATATATATGTCCTACTGATTTAAATGGAATAAAAATTCCTGAGATTGTGGTATAGGTACACTTGCTAGCACATAAATTTTTGTTGATTACATCTTTTAGGATCCACGATATTTCATGATAATAAACACTTTAAGAAATTGTGTCTTAATATAATTGAGTAGAGTTGCGTGTTTCATACATTAGATTATTGGGTAAATTTACTATTCAAGTCAATGGTGGCGTTTAATGGTGGTAATTCATGGGTAAGTATGAACAGGTTTTTAATTTTAGGCAATAAGACACCCCTAGGGAACTCAATCTATATTGCAATCATTAATTGATTTGTTAGAAACAAATCTAACAGTAAGCCTGAAAAATCACAAGGGCTAAGTATAAACCAGAAACATTAACTAGAATGTTGAAAATAATAAGGTTCAATTAAAAAGATAAGCCTGTCCTAAACTTAATGTTTGAAATAAGCTACATCCAGCAGGCTACTCATGTGGTCCGTGTTCTTGTCTGCTTGTTAGGGGTAAATCTGCTGGGTGTATCTTATGATTTATGATTATTGTATTTTATGATTATGATCATATTTATTACTTGTTGCTTGTATGTGAACTGAGAGCTTATGCACTGGAGACAGATTCCTTGTGTATTCAATCATACTGGGCCAATAAAGAATTCTATTTTGCTATGACATATAGAAAATTAATTGATATTACTTTCCCATTTATGCACAAATATCAAAGCAGTATTTATCTCCCCCACCTTTTCCTTTGACTTTTTCATATTTCAAAGACTGTGGGATTCTAATGCACTCCAAATCCTTTTTTGTATTGCCATTTTGTGCATGTATAATTCATCCCTGTGTTTTCTGGCTTCTTTTGTGTTAAAATTGCTTCTTAATGCTTCTTTCTAGCACAACACATGACTTTCTTTTTGGAGCAATAGCTGAATTGATTGACAATTCACGGTAAATATGTTTCTTTTAAGGTCCATGTTTTATAATAAGCTAAGCTTTTCATTCTGGTACCTATCCTAGTGGCCTTTTATTCTGCAGTGGCCTTTTATTCTGTTCTGTACTGCCCTAGTAGCTACTTACACCTGAAGGCTGGACCTTCTCACCAAGTTCAGTGACTGGATAATGGAGCTGGTATGGACTGACAAAAAAAAACCCTAATTGGTTGTTGGTTTTTTTGCTTCATTTAATTTAATGCTGTTATTTAAGAAATCAGCTGTAGTCTTGTACATCTCTTTTGGAGAATGGGCAAGAATCAATGTCACCCATTGATTGTGCTGAGTTTTGGTGCTCTATTGAAGCTTAGTGAACCTTCAGGCTTATTTACTACGCTTCTAACTGCAGTTTCTGGGTGATATACAAACTAGTTAAAAACTTTATTCTTGAACATGAAGCAGAAAAACTAACCCAGAAAACTGCACAGTTTACAAGATAAAATAATCAGGCAGCCATGAGAATGATAGTGAACAAAGCATAAGGAAATTCTTATTTTTCATTGCCTTTATAAGTTGTAGGGATGGGAGATCTTGTCAAATCAACTGCAAAATTAACCTCCCCGGTGCTTTTTTGATGGTATTTTCCCCCTAGAACTGCTCATATTAGGTGCCATGTGCACTGACATTTCTTTAAAATCTACCTTTGAGTTTGACAGAGCAAACCTGTACCCCTTTCAGTGTATCTCAACATAGCTGAGATCTTGGGCAGGGTAAATGTAAGGAAGAGGAAGATAGTTATTGTTCTCTTTTGCTTGCTCTGTTTGTGGCAGACCATGGGATCAAATAATCTTTCTGTAGATAGAAAAAGCTAGACAGACACTATAAAAATATGGAGGAACAGAATTCAGAGAATCAAGCCTGTAAAGTATCACTTATTCCCTGGAATTTCAGAAGACATTACTAGACTGTCTGGTTGTTGTTATTTCTGGGCAGTAGTGCCACAAGCCTCAGGGGCCTAGGAAGAGGACTATACAGGCTGTCAAATGAAATCCTTATGTTCTAGAATTTTGTGAATATTTCACCATGCTGTTGGCCCATTCAAAATATGCCCCCCAGCCTAGTCATCCAGGCTGCAAGGTAACTTAGATGGAAAAAAAAGATGGAAACGGGATTTGGTCTCTTTGCCCCTGTCTCAGGTTCATGGAGAAAAAACAGCACGTTGCTCCAGAGAGTGCTGCCATTTTTTTAAGTCTCAGAAGGACATTGAGTATCTCCTGCCTCACAGTTAGTTTAGGCCTAGGTATCAATAAAATGGCTGCAAACAAATGAGCAATGAAGTTAACTTGGCCTGAGTGATGGGGCCACATTCTTAGCATGGTTTTTTTTTTAAACAATCATTTAATTTCTTTCTCCAGATTGGGAAAATGGAGGGTTGAGAGTAAAAAATCTTTGGCCTCTTTTTCTGGGGTTTGAACTGGAATTCCAGATGCAGAGTCACAATACAATGCAGTCTTGGTTTTATTTATGTTTTATCCACTTGGTGGCTGATAACTTTACACTTTATTGTAGCTTTTCAATTAAATTTTATTATGTTTTTATTTTGCTATTCAGTAGCAGCTCATATTAATTTAGTATTTAAACTAGATTATTCTGCATTTCCAGGACATAAATCCTTAGTAAAAAGGTAATTATTATTACTCTGGTGTTTTGAAGGGTTTTTTAATACTTTCAATATCTAAACAATATTTTCAGAGATGCTGGTGCCACACGACTTGACATTTATACTGGTGAGTTCTATATAAATACTCATTTGGATATTAAATATGTACATTTCAGTGACTTCTTTCCTTGATTCCATTGTTTTATTGAACACAGCATTAAATTTACTTATTAGCTCCCTTGTGAAAATAAATTGTTTGGAAGATTTTCTTCCTTTGACAAGGCAAAGATCTACCCTATCTCTGGTAGAAGTTACAATATTTCTATCTTTAACCTAAATACCTAATAGCATATATGTACTTTGACATAGATGATAGATGGATGGATGATAGATAGATAGATAGATAGATAGATAGATAGATAGACAGACAGACAGACAGACAGACTTATAAATGTACAATAGTTTATTAAAATGTAATACCCATTCAGATTTAAACAGATGAAAAAACTATCAACTGGAAGAAAGACAGTAAAGATCTTACATATAGGGGAGGAAAGAAATAAATAAATATTGAATTGGATGGCATATAATTTATTTATTAATAAGTATATTTAGGCTGTCCCAAGGGTCAGGAATGTTCAGCCTTTTATTCTCTGAGGGCTTCAGTTGCTTTTTGAGTATTGTGTTAAGGGCAACATTCCATAAAGTGAGCATCATCAGGAAGAAGCTGTATGTCATTTAATTATAATTAAATTAACTAAACTTATTTATTAGAATTATTCCTCATGTGTTTTTCTCTTTTACCAATTTATAATTTGATACCAACTTTTAGATTGTTTGGAAGGAGGGAAGAGTGGTATAGCTAAGACTTTGTAGGGAGACGGAGTTTGCTGTACCTTATTGGAGATTAAGTAGACGTGCAATATTGGCAGAACAAAACTAATTTTATTTAAAATTAAATAAGCCATTGCTGAAAAAATGGAAATAACTTAGAGTAATCTCTCCTACTTTATTGAACTTTCAGCATAAAGTTATAAAAAATGAGGGGATCAATAAGCTCCTTGGATTAATCAGTAAGTTCCTTGGACTTCCCATTTCTCTGATTTCCCCCCCCCTCCCATGGTTTCTTGTAAGTCCTGCACCTTCTGAAAGGGGCAGAAAAGTCTGCAGGCAAGAGGAGGCACCACCTGCCTTTTCTGTCCCTGGTTGGCTTGCCTTCACTAAAGCAGGATTTCTCAACCTGGCAACTATAAGACATGGATTTCAACTTTCAGAATTCCTCAGCCAGCATCCGGCTGCAGAATTCTGGGGGTTGACGTTTTCATTCCTTAAAGTTGCCAAGGTTGAAAAATACCGCTATAAATACTAGAACTAAGACAAAAATCCCTCTTTCCCATGCTTTCTCTTTCAGTGAATAATGATAACCTGCGAGGAGGATTTTCCCTGTGCTTTCTAGATGATGGATGTGGCATGTCCCGTCGTAAGTACTATTTCCTTGAACGTTAGTGTGGTGTCATGGTTGTAGAGTCAGATTTAGTTGCTGGAACCATGGGAAATGGGGAAAAAATCCATGTTCAGCTACCAATTCAGTCCTAATTCTGATTGGACATGTTGGCCTAGTCATGGTTTTCAACCATAGCCTTCCTCAAGAAAGTTGTGAATAAAAAGACAGGTACTTTACCTTAAATTGTAGAATGAAGGATAGGATTTACATATGAAAAATAGTTCTTTTTAACCTACAGGTTTGACTAAAGATTAACAGGCAAATAAGAACAAGAGAAAAGTCCTGCAACTCCAGGTGGTATTCCCATGGTTCATTTCTGGATTTTGCTATGACACAATTTAAAAGTCAGAGGAGAATTTGATGTATCACTGAATATGAATTTGCTACCCCTAGAATACATGGAGTTGTTGAAATTCACTGAAGCTAATAGAAAAGGATCTTGATTTTTCTCTGTGTTTGTATCATTTTGTGTAATTTTTGCAGTTTTGTGCATGGATAGTAATGGGGATATGGCACCTAATGTTTTATTTTAACTTTAGTAAAACTGGATATAAAAAGTGTGGCAGACCATGGGATCAAATAGTCTTTCTGTAGATAGAAACAGCTAGACAGACACTATAAAAATATGAAGGAACAGAATTCAGAGAATCAAGCCTGTAAAGTATCACTGTTATTCCCTGGAATTTCAGAAGACATTACTAGACTGTCTGGTTGTTGTTATTTCTGGGCAGTAGTGCCACAAGCCTCAGGGGCCTAGGGGCCTACTATACAGGCTGTCAAATGAAATCCTTGTGTTCTAGAATTTTGTGAATATTTCACTATTGATGCTGTTGGCCCATTTAAAATATGTCCCCCAGCCTAGTCATCCAGGCTGCAAGGTAACTTAGCTGAAAAAAACAAGATGGAAACGGGATTTGGTCTCTTTGCCCCTGTCTCAGGTTCATGGAGAAAAAACAGCACCTTGCTCTAGAGAGTGCTGCTATTTTTTAAGTCTTTCAAAAGGACATTGAGTATCTCCTGCCTCACAGTTAGTTTAGGCCTAGGTATCAATAAAATGGCTACAAACAAATGAGCAGTGAAGTTAACTTGGCCTGAGTGATGGGGCTAATCTTCTCACTAATGATCAACTTAGTTGTGTATAAGGTCTAGATCACAGGTCTGCAACCCGTTGCTCCGGAGCTGCATATGGCTCTTTCAGCCGTCTCCTGCGGCTCCCAGTCCTCTGCCATGTGCAGTCCCAAAAAAAAAGTGGGACTAAAAAAGTTCAACCAATCAATTCAAATATGCAGGGTAGGTGCATATCTCGCCTTGGCTCCACTCTTCAGTCAAACCCTGTTCTGCGCATGTGCCCATGTACGCACATACGCACAAATTTTTTGCAGCTCCCAGTTTTTCCTTTTGTGAGGGAACCGGTTCCGAGTGGCTCTTTCACTGTTTCAGGTTGCTGACCCCTGGTCTAGATTCTCTTGCTTCACCTAGTGGTTTCATTTTGCCAAGATAGGATATTTCCTTTTCCCAACCCCTTAATTATAAAAAGGTTATATAAACATATTATTTTTACATTTTACATGTCTTTTAACATGTATTGCCCTGTTCACCGCCCTGAGTCCTTCAGGAGAAGGGCGGTATACAAATAAAATTATTATTATTATTATTATTATTATTATTATTATTATTATTATTAATAAAAAAATTATTATTATTTACACATAGCAACCTTAGGCTGGTGCCAAAAGATAATGTCATTGACTTTGAGAGTTTATTTTAACCAGTGTTTAAAATAAACTCTTCCCAGATTGAGTGTTTCAGGGGTTCTTAGAATTCCCACAGAGCTAAAGTAATTTTTTTAAAACTTGCATACAAGCTGCATATTATACTGACCACAGTAATCAGCTCGTAGATTCAATTCCTCCCATGTAAAAAGCCTCTTAAAGCATCTCCTAATTAAGGGGGGCTAATTTTTTTAATCATCTGGCAGCAGCTCTATTTTTGACCAACCACATGCATTTTTTCAGTCTTGAGCAAACAAATTTAAGCTGTTTGGTGACTTATCTAAAATGCTAAAAAATGTGGGAGGGGGAGTCAAAACACATTCCAGGCAGGCAAAGGCACTGCATTTTCTCTCAGTATTTATTTGTATGGTCCTGGAAGACTAGTAAGAGAAATGGTATTTTTATTTCAATGAAAGCAGCAATATTGAGAGAGTTGTTGTTATTATATTTGGTCACAGATTCAGCCCAATTGGCATTTTTATCCACCTATCGAGTCCTTCCCAAGTACTTGGGATAGGCACATGTTATTTGATGGTGTTGAAGGTATGATCACACAGGATGTACGCTCTTCAAAGTAAAGCTGTCTTTTGTAGTTGACTGGTGGTGACTTTGACAATGCTGATGGTTTTCAAGTGGTACTCCAGATGTTTTGTGATTTTTTATTGTTATAATAGCATTTGCACAATATAAAGTTATTTTCCATGTTTCCCATGGCAAAAAAATATATCAACAATTTGCCATGGCTTCTTGGATTTCCCCCCTCTTTGCTACGAAGTCTACTGCTTTGGAATTTCTTGAAAATCTTGAATTCAGGTAATATCCAGATGTGGTCCTTCTCCCCCTCCCCGCCCCAAGTTCAGATATACAGAGAAATAGAGGCAAATCTACTATCTGAAGGGATACTGGATATAAGAAATCTAACTTTGTAAACCACTGGGACAATATTTCCTCTTCTCAGAACACACTTAATGACTTTAGAAGGGGCACTCTAGAACAAAAAGAATGTTTGAAGATAACATTGAAGAAGTTTAATCTCATAAATTCTGGCCAGATTTGAATTATTATTGACTTTATCCCACGTAGTTTTATATTAACAATGCCAGGATGCTTTTATTAACATCAGTAATTATCATCAATAATCCTTTTCAAATATACTTTGCATTTTTTTAAAAATGCACTTTATTTATTTACATGATTATACGGTATATAGAGGATTTCTTAGAAGTGGGCAAATTTTGCTGGATGGATCATTCCCCATTAGCACATGTTGCCAGACCTCAGTTTCCTAGTTTTTGAACCAGAATGAGCTGCAAAAAGACCATAATGATGAAGGACTGAGATACTAAGTTCAGATTGGCATATATTGGGTTTGAATGTCGTATATTACAGTCACTTTGTAAATAATTTTAGGAAAGACATAATTGTTAAGTCTGGGCATAGAATGTATATATAAGTAAAATCTACTCTAGAAAGTTGCAATAATTAACGAAGCATGTAATATGATTTATTTTTTAAATGTTAAGAGTATGATTTTTTTTTAAATGTACTGTTATACCACAGGAAATTTGAACAATATTTGAAACTATTATAAACCTAATTTTAGGTGAAGCTACAGATATTGTATATTTTGGAAGATCCTCTAAGAGAACCAATCCCAAGATGATTGGACGTTATGGCAATGGACTGAAATCGTAAGACATTCTTTCTACATTTTATTATATAGTTTTTATTCTGGTTGTCATGAAATACAGGAAGAAATATATAAAATGCCAGAGTCTTGCAGGTTAAATGCCAGAAAAATTAAAGTGTTCTAACAGTAACTGCTATAACTAATAATATCTTTATTCACAAACATATTGCAAACTTGTGAAGCAATATGTAAGGAATGTTCTTGTATTTAGAAAAATGTATTATTGAAAATAGATAATAAATGTATTTATGGACATAAAAGAACATTGTTGTAAGTATGAAAGCAAAATAGATTTTATGCTATTACTGCTGCAGTAATAACCTTGACAACATCAACAAAGTAAAACATAATTTTCATTGTACCATAAACACTTACCTAAGGAAAAAGGCTTTAATAGGTATATGTGCTTGGTTTTAAAGAAACAAAATCTAAGGGCCAGTTTATCATAAGTACTTAGATAGAGCCTTGCTATGTGTGTGGATGGGATGGGCTTATATTTTTGTAACAAGTGGCTACAATCTTAAATCACCATAAAACAACCTTCAGCCTCATTCACCTTAGGCCAGGGGTGTCAAACTGCCTGCCCGGGCTGGACGCATCACGCGGAAGCCACAGCCACCCCATTGCTGTCAATGGCAAAACAGGCCCAATACGTTGCGTGACATCATGTTGCGAGTTTGACATGTCTGCATTAGTCTGTATTTGGGTAGATAGGTGATGAAAGGGAGACTGAATGACTATCTAAACGTTAGAATCTTGAGAAATGCACAGAAGAGTAGAATACAAAGCTAAAATTTGAAAAGGATAATCCTGATATTCCACCTTGAATTCTGATAGCAGCAGAGAAAATAAAACAGTGAGGAGGAATTTGAGAAAAAGGAGACAGTAAAGGTAACTAACTAAATATGTGATTAAACTCTAGTTGTAGCATTTATATCTTATATGAATCTGTCTGGCGTTATCAATTTTCATAATTCAGTAAAGCAAGGAAAAGAAGAAAACTGCTCAAAATCATTAGCTAAGGATGTCCAGTTTTTCAAGGATAAAAATTGTGCTTAGTCTTTGAGTGGTATTCCAAGAAAACATTCCATATTATAGCAAGCAAGGTGAAAAAATAACTCCATATTTTGGATAATACTTGTGGGATTATAGTATTGCACAGTACACTTTGGAACTGTGTTGCTTGTATACAGTTTGTAAGCATATTTACATACAGACTGCAAGTATTTTAAAAATGTTTTTTCCCTATATTTTTACTACAGAGGCTCAATGCGTATAGGGAATGACTTGATATTATTTACCAAAAAAGAGAATACAATGACATGTCTTCTTTTCTCTCAGACGTTCTGTGAAACAGAAGGTCACAGTGAGGTATGCTTGTTCAGAATTACATTTTGAAGTATTTTTTTCCTATTTTTATGTCTGGATAAGAACATCAAGGTGGTTCAGAAATTCTTATATAAGTAAAACATGACCAAGTGTATAGATTGAAATAGAACTAACATCAAAATGTAAAAAAAACAAAGAAACATATATTGCATTTATACTTTTATCATTACTTCCTACTTACATAAAAGTAGAGTGTTTATTCATGTTGCCTCTGTGTTACTTTTCCGGTCATTTTATATAAATAAAAAATATTTTAAAATTCCAGTGAATCTTCCACAACAAAATATATGAATTAACTTATATCCAAAAGAGAGCTTCTATAGCATGCAACTCATATTTCATTCATGGCTTTTGATCATTGCAAGTTAGCTGAAACAATATTTCTGATTATTTTTTTTCAATCCCACATAAAAATGTTATTTATTGCATATGGGCAAATTTGGAATGTGGATTGCATTCTTATGATTATTTACAAAAATGACTCCCTGATTAGGGAGTTCTCCATTATAAATTGGCTCTAATTGTGGGGGAACTTAAAACAGGATTAAGCTATGTCCACTGGCCCACTTGGGATAGGATCTAGGCATCACCCACCCTTATTTTTTGGGTTATAAGAATACTTATAGGTTTATATATGTATTAGGTGTTCAAAGATATAGATAACACTGACATTCTACAACATCCAGTTGTAGTTCTAAGCATTGCTGCACATATATTCGGCCATCACAAAGAGAGCAGAGAATCGGGCAATAGGATTTTCCAGACACATTTATGCTCAAAATATGCTGTATTGATAACTCCAGTCTTAGCCGTAAAAATAAATATATTAGAATAATTAAATAGAAGAAGAAGAAGAAGAAGAAGAAGAAGAAGAAGAAGAAGTAGTAGTAGTTGGAAGGGACCTTGGAGGTCATCTAGTCTAATAATTCAAGGATCAGTCTCACTAGAGATTGTTTCATAAAATGTGCTGTTTGCATATGACATTAGCCTTATATTGAAAATTTATAAAATATAAATATAGGCAGCATTGAACAGAAGTACAAATACTGCTCTATAAATCTGTATTCTATCCTTGTAGGATAGGGCTCGCAACTTGGGAGTCCTCCTAGATTCACGGCTCACCCTGGAAGACCATATAGGAGCTGTGACTAGGGGGGCTTTCGCCCAGGTCCGCCTGGTGCGCCAGTTGCGGCCCTATCTAAGCCGGGATGATCTATGCACGGTCACTCACGCGCTCGTGACCTCACGACTAGACTACTGCAACGCTCTCTACATGGGGCTGCCCTTGAGGACCACCCGGAAGCTCCAACTGGCACAGAATGCAGCCGCGAGAGTTGTGTTGGGAGTTTCCCGATACTCCCATGTCACACCTCTGCTCCGTGAGCTGCATTGGCTGCCAGTTGTCTTCCGGGTGAGATTCAAGGTACTAGTTATGGTATTTAAAGCCCTACATGGCAGGGGGCCGGAGTACCTTAGGGAACACCTGCTGCCGGCGTCAACTTCCCTTCGCCCTGTGCGTTCCCACAGAGAGGGACTCCTCAGGGTGCCACCGGTCAGAGAATGTAGACTGGTGGCCCCCAGGGGGAGATCTTTCTCTGTGGGCGCTCCGGAGCTATGGAACCAGTTACCGGTTGAGCTCCGGACGGCGCCGGATCTTCGCTCCTTTCGCCGCGATCTGAAAACATACCTGTTCGAACAAGCCGGCCTGGCCTGAGGGTGGGATTGCTGGGGTTTTTATTATCATTTTATTGGGGGTTTTATTAATATATTGTTTTTTTTTATGGGCATGTATTTAATAATTTTTTAATTTTTGTAACTTTATGTTTTATTCTTGCCCTGTACACCGCCCTGAGTCCTTCGGGAGAAGGGCGGTATAGAAATATTAATAAACTAAACTAAACTAAACTTGTCTTTTTCCATAATTCAGATGTACTGTTGAACGAATAAGTAGATATAGTAAAATACACTTCTATATTCTCTTTCATTTTATTTTAGCTATCTTTCTGCCCTGGCAAGTTTAAAGTAATAGACTTTATCACATGAAGATTAAGCAGTTTAATCTTAATTAAGGCAACATTTTGCTCCAGAATTAGACAAAAGAGTCATTTTCTGCCTAAAATTTTTAATTAAAATCTACCATTAAAATGCTGGTTTTGCAGGTTACTTGAAACAGGTAAGATTTTAAGAAAGGAATCTAATAGCTTCAGTTTTTCTGTCTTTAACCCTGCTTTTTGCTCTTACCTGAACATATGTAACTTTTTAAAACATATTTCTCTGCCCTGGGAAAGACAATTTCGTCATCCGTGGCTCTTATCCTATCCACAAGGAACAGTTCCTTAAAATAAGGAAACTTGTATGAAAGTTTTAGAACAGATTGTTGTAATGATTATAAATGACAGCTACTGTCATAAGTCTTGCCCCTTCATTTCTCATTAAACAGATGACAATAGAAGAGTGGATAATGACTAAATATGTGCTTCTCTGAAGATGGTGTGTGTTATTTCTGCCTGGCCAATCTGCTGTGACAGTGATCGATGGGATGTTTTGAACATACATCAGATTCTTGGGCAGAAAATCATGACCCCATTTAGAAATAATGTTTTGATTGTGGACCTAATTTTAACCCATTGACGAAATGTGGGAAAGAGAAGGCTAAGCACACAAATATAGGATATCCATCTATGGTCAAGGTTGCAAACAGTTCCCAAAGCATATTTTTCTTGCCCATCTTGCTACTACTGTATTTGGACAGTTTAATTAGTGCACATGGAAGACATGGTTGATCAACATTTTGAGGCATTACAGACAAAAACTGTACAGTAAGCCCCAAAAGATTTGAAACAAAAAAGGGAAAATACCTATACCATCCACATGTGTGGTTGGTTATTTGAAGTGAAGCTCTCTTTATTTCCAGAATGTTAAGTCCTCAATGATCACAACTGGGCCTGAACCTTTGGTTACATGTCGTTGCAGTTGTTAGCATGTGCTCATTTTGACCCAGGTCACCACATGACCTGACTTAAATTTTACAACTGTTTTGATGATGGTTGTAAACCAAGTCACTATGGTTGTTAACTGAACTATGTGGTCATTAAGAGAATTCAACATATCCAGTGGGTGTTTTTTGCCATTTTATGCCAAAAAAATATCCCAAAAGTCATAAATAAGGTTGGAATAAAAATCAGAATGGCCATTATTATGGGCAAAAATGGAGACTTATTACTTGAAAATATTGGAACCGTGAAAAATAATTGGTGTCCTTGTGCTCTCTGCTCTTGGTTATTTTCTTGCAGACGTTTCATTATCCAAACTACATAACATCTTCTGTGCTAGTAAAGAGTGGGCTTTGCTCTCTTTTATATTCTAGCAGCTTGCCCTATCAGTGTTGGTTAATAAATTAGTAACCCAGTTATTAAATGAATCTATTTTCCCCATTGACTTTGCTTGTCAGAAGGTCATAAAAGGTGATCACACAATCTTGGGACACAGCAACGGTCATAAATGTGAACCAGTTGCCAAGCATATGAATTTTGATCACATGATCAGTGGTATTTTGCAAAGGTAAGGTCGTGGTTGTGAAAAATGGTGATAAGTCCCTTTTTCCAATAGCGTTGTAATTTTGAATTGTCACTAAATGAACTGTTGTAAGTTGAGGATTGCCTGTATAGGTAATAGAAAAACCTCTTTCTGTGTTTAGTATCTTTGAACCAGATCAATCACTCTAATGATGTTCTTGGTTATAGGTCATAGTGCCAATCCTTTCATGGTCAAGTGACACAACGACTCCAGTAATAAATGATCCTGAGAAATTTCCTACACAATTATCTATAATTTGCAAATATTCTCCTTTTAAGAATGAAGATGAATTGATGAATCAGTTTAATGCCATTTATGGAAAAACAGGTGAGTTTACAACTTAAATTTAAATATTAAATCCAGTTATGCAATATCAATATTGCTCTATTGTCTGAAGAGTACTGTGAGCTGGACCAAGGTAGGAAGCAGCAGAAATTAACATGGGTCAATTGAGATTGTAGCAATTAGCAAAACTAAACTAAAACAATAGACCAAAGATGTAGGCACTATTGTTTCAACACTGAAGCAGACAATGGCTGCAATTAGTACATAGATATTTTTCCAGCAATTAGCAAGTGCAATAAAGAATTTTAAATTGACCTTTAAGCATCTTGAAGTTCAGAATATCACAGAGGCCTCTCCGGATAAATCAGTCTTTCTATTCTTGAACCTAATATCCAAGTAAGTCTGCACCTCCTTAGAATGCAATATAGACTTCAGAATCAAAGAGACGGCATTCTCCATAATCAGTATCTTCAGAAATTGGAACCGTTAGTCAGCCCTCATGTTCTTTGCAGCAAATCATTTCTCAGTTGCTGTATGCATGTATGAAGGCCCTAAAGTAACTTTGTTGTTGACTAACATACAAAACTTCCAGCCTAAAGAATAATTAAAGGAAAACTAAAAATGGTTTTGCAGATTATGTAGATTAAATAAATGACTTGGAAGGCCATATTTGGGTTACTCATTTGAAGCAAATTCTGAATAAAATTTATTTTAAATAGCAATTAAATGTGCCTTTTTAGTACAATTAAAATAGAAAATGTATTTTATGAATAATGTATTTTATTTTTGAAACAAGCCCTTATGATGACTTAACTTCTTTTTTGTGCTTTCCCTATAAATATGCACAAAGTGGTTTACTTCATAAATTTATGTACACGCTTTTCAGTTAGTGTAAGATCTAGATGAACAAAGTTCATGAGAAAGATGAGTAAATCCTTATTTTATGACAATAGCAGAAGTATAAAAAGATCATGCTGATACTGCTTTTATTGTCAGAAGCAACTTTGGACTGGAGTAACAGAATTCTGTTTTTCTGGTGATAACAAAAATGGTGTCTTCTATTGTATATTCTTAAAAATTGAGTTGCACACAAAGAAGGATTTTAATGTAGAATACTTAAGTATCCATACATGAATAGTTCTAAAAAAAAGATAAGCTGTTGTATTTTATCCATTATAGTGAATCTTCACTGACATTATACAGTAAGATTGTTTTTTGAAAAAAAACCAATACAACCTGTTATTTACATATTCATACCTAGGAACTCTGCTTGTGATATACAATCTGAAGCTCACATTGAATGGGGAGCCAGAACTTGATATTCTAACGGATGAGAAGGATATATTGATTGGTAGAACTCCAGAGAAGTAAGTTACTATGAAAAAGAAAGTAAGAATATTGTGCAAGTTAAAAAAAAATGTTTACAAGAAGCAAATTTGTTCTGAAATCTGATATCTACTGATCACACATGTATTATATATCTCTTTGAAAGATAGAGCCCTAAATTCATTCTTTCCATAGAAATTTCAGCCCATTATAGTACTAGGCATTTTTTGAAAATATATTCACAAAACACTATCTTGGAAATATATATATAAGTTCAAATTATTTAGCATGTTTATCTTGTTGTTACTCAAGCATAGGAAGAATAGCTTTGTTCTTGGTTGCTTCCAGTATATTGTTTCCAGTGTTAAAAATCTCTCTCTCTCTCTCTCTCTGTGTGTGTGTGTGTGTGTGTGTGTGTGTGTGTATACATATACACACACACGTCATTTCCTTAAATACAGTTTGAACTATTTTTTATGAAAGTAACTTACAGGAATGTTTAATTTTTAACAAAATATTTGGGCTTTGTAATGTGACAATTTGTTGTAGTTCCTATATCTTTTAAAACATTGAGAAATGTCAAGGATTCTGTCAAAGATAACTGTATCTTTATAATGGTACTGCAGAATTCAGCATTCCAAATATTTGCATTCTTAAAAACAATTTCAATGTTTTAAGAAAGACCTGTATTATTTTTTCTTTATGAAAACAGTTTACTCAGTAAGGAACATATCTTACCTGAAACCTGTGGTTGAAGGTTGTTAATCATTCAGCTCAAGAGTCAATTTCTTCTCCAGCAAATGAATAGTATTGGCATCCCAAAGTAATTCAGTTTATTTTCAGCTTTCTCTGAAAAATGTTTGTATGCCTTTCTTGGAAAGTAATTGCACAGTATCTTAGTTTTGTATATTTTCTTTCACATTGGTAATACACTTCATTGTCTCTAACCAGTACAACTCTAATTGAAATTCATTTGGCCTTAAATGTTTTCTACACCAGCTATCCAGAAGAAAAATCACTAAGAGCTTATACAGCTATATTGTATCTCAACCCACGAATGAGGATATTCATTCAAGCTGAGAAAGTCAAAACCAAGCATTTGCCTTTCTGTTTTTACAGGCCCAGGTGAGTCAGCTTCGCCTACATATATAAAGGCATATATTTAAATGTTCAAAGCAATGTGCTTGAAAGCATTAGCAAACACTTCTTTGGCCCCAGCGACAAACTGATTTGGATTTAGAATAATGTATGATCTGAGTCAAACTAAAATCAGAGTGAACTCTTTAAAAGTAAGTCAACTGTGACCTAGAGTTTAGAACACTTTAAATAAAATAATCACCTTTAGCAACAGTGGGGTAGGCTTTATTTGATTTATTCTTATTGCTTGAATTTCTGTTTTAATGTTTCTGGGGAGGGGGGGGAAACTGCTGAATAATGCAAATTTCATATTTTGTTTTATTTTCTAACGAACCTCTAGTATTATAATACTGTCACTTGCTCAGGTAGACCAGATAGGAAACATGACCAGATAAGCTAATTTTACCTTAGTTAAGGTTGCATTAGCAGAATCTTGAAAGTCTCAAAGTACAAATCTCAAGCTGCCTCCTTTACAAATATGAGAAGGTAGGGTATGTCTTTTCTGAGTCTCTGTCTGCCCGTTAAGTAGCTGTGATTCTTAGCTATCTGTTCCCTAGGCAAAATTTATTCACCTTCCTTTGCAAGGTCTTTCTCACTTACCATTACAAATACAATGTGGATTTAGAAGTTTAGTAATTAATATCCTGGAACTAGTTATGGTGAGGCTGAAAACTGACCCAGTTCTGAGTAATCTTGGAGCTGAAAACTATAAAGTGAAGGGGAAAGTATATGCCACATAATATAATCCATGGAAGCATGGAGTAGCTATACCTCCCAAGATATTTCTGAGCATATTAATCCTAATAGTATACCTCCAGGACTTAATCTACCCCGACACATATGGGTGACATACAATAGAATTAGAACGACTCATGGGGTGTGTGCCAATTCTCTGTATAAATGGGGAAAGACACCTTCAGCACAATGTGATTGCGGGGCTCCCCGACAGACTATCCAACATATAGTGAGGGAATGCACTAATAGAAGATACCCAGGAGATTTTAAGGACTTCCTCTGCGTAACAACGGCAGCTACTGACTGGATCTCCAAACTCGACATTAAACTCTGAAATGTTATTTCTGCTTTCCTCTTAGGTTTTATAATTGCTTCTTTTTTTAAAAAAAAATGTTTTAACTGTTCTAACTTGTAAATATGAAGTGCTTTTAATTCTGTGTGTGACCAGCCATACGCTAAATAAATAAATAAAATAAAATAAATAATATAATCAGCACTGTGAACTTTGAGGAGAGAGGACAAACTATCCCACTGATCTCTCAGTTTTGCCTACTTGAAAAATAATCATTTAGGATCTAATCTGGGTTGGTCACAGGGACCAGAGGTTTTGTCTTAATAATTATTTAATCTTGTACGAGAACAACAAATTAAATATTTTAACTAATTCCATGGTACCTGCCAGGATGGTTTCTATGTTTTGCAGATATAGCCATTTTAGACAGAGAAGAAAACTGAAACCCAGTTCACAATATTTGTTAGCTTCAAATCCTGCTTCAGTTGTGGACTATTGAGGCTGGTTTTTGAAGGCTTCTAGAAACTCCTGAAACCTTATAGAAATTTAGCTTATCACAGGAAACTTGTCTTCATTCTACTCTAAACAATTATATAATGCAAAAGACACATCCATGGACAGAGTTCTACAGATATCTTAATTTATGCATAAAGGGAGTTTTATGTTATCATTTATTTGGAGCCCAGGTGGTGCAGTGATTAGAGTGCAGTATTGCGGGCAAACTCTAGATGTTTGATCCTGATGGGCCTCAGATTGACTCAGTCAGCCATTCTTCCAAAGTCAGTAAAATGAGGAGCCAGATTGTTGGAGGCAATAGGCTAACATTGTAAACCGCCCAGTGAGTGCTGTAAAGCACTCTGGGACAATATATAAGTCAAAGTGTTGTTGCTATTGCTATTGTGCATATTCCCCACGCAATAAGTAAAATGTACAGAAGTACTGGGAAAAGGAGTAAACAAGACGTAGTTCT
Source organism: Vipera ursinii (assembly GCF_947247035.1). NCBI lineage: Eukaryota > Metazoa > Chordata > Lepidosauria > Squamata > Viperidae > Vipera > Vipera ursinii. Next base: position 35,213,512 of record NC_139514.1, on the reverse strand, counting down.
CCATATGCATAGGAGGATATAAATATCTTCACCTGTAAAATGCAAATAATGAGGGCTTAATTTACAGATATAAATTGTAAATAAGATATATGCTTTTGTGTGTGTGTGCTTTTGACTCTGGCAATTACCTGGGCTGGTTCCTGGAGTTTTCTTGGCAAGATTTTGGAAGTAGGTAGCATTCCTGCCTCCTAGGGCTGAGAGTGACTGGCTCAAAGTTATCTAACAAGAACTCACAGTCTCCTGGTTTCTAGCAGGTGCCTTAACCATTATACCAGACTACCCTTTGTATGCATATTAATTCTGTGAAATTCATGTTTTATGCTTTAATAGGATGTATCCATATATATCATCTTCATTCAAACAAGTTGCCACTGATGAATTACAGAAGTCGCAAATGGAACTGAAGGCTGGTATGTAGTATCCAATATTCATATTCATATTTAGATAGATAGATAGATCGATAGATAGATAGATAGATAGATAGATAGATAGATAGATAGATAGATAGATAGATAGATAGATAGAGATATATACATACACACATAATTTAGTTCTATTATTGCCAACTTGTTTTTTTAATATTTATTATGTTATCATAAAAAATAAAATACAGAACAGTAAAACAAACAAGCAAAATGAAACACAGCAAAACATACATTCAACCCAAACAATAACAAAAAAGAAAAATAGTGTGCAAAAAAAGAAGAAAAAGTGATCAATTAAATTTAACATTTAACATGTAGGAGTAAATTCCCCTTCCCTTTTACCTACACACACACACACAAACACATATATAAAATGAAAAAGCAGTCAACAAGCTCTCTAATCTCCTAGTTGTTTGAAATTTACCTAATTTTTACCTTCACGAAAAAGATAGTCTGGGTTAAAGAGAAATAACTGCATGTTTTGGGAAACCAGTAGCTAATACCTCTGCAATAACAGAATACAAAATGTTAGTTTTAAAATATAAGTCGCAAATAAGGGAAAATTGCGTGTGAAAAATAAATGTCACACAACATGGAAAATGGAAAAGTTTTATTTATCAATTTTATCAGTTTTTACTTTGGCTTCTCATGCCTACAAAACCAACTTTTAGTTGAATTCAGGCAATGTTCAGAGATTTATTATTTATTTATTATTTTGATTTATATACTGCCCTTTCCCGAAGGACTCAGGGCGGTTTACAGGATGTTTAAAAAAAAATCAATACAAAAGTTAAAACAATTAAAAAAGATTAAATGAAACCCTGAGAGAAAATAGAAACCCCAGTTAAAATTAAAAATTAAAAATTCTCAGCCTGGGCCAAAGAGCTCGAAGAGCCAGGTCTTCAACCCCAGTGCAGGGAGATCTTTTGTGCTACTGTATTTTCCGGTGTATAAGACGATTGGGCGTATAAGACAACCCCTGACTTTTGAGAAGATTTTCAAGATTTTTCGTCTTATACACTGGAAAATAATTACATGCCAGTTGCCAAGTATCCGACACAAGCCCTATTCAGCCCCATCTGATGCAGATGGTGCAAAGCCTCCCTTTTGAAGCCCAAAGGGGCTTTTCCTTCCACCCACCCTTTGGAATAAACGCAAGAGCTGCGTTCACACGGCGCGCTCTTCCAGGCCAGACTTTGCAAACGGCATGCCAGAAGCTGCAACCACCGTGAGAACTCCGAGTCCCAGCCTTTCGGCAGCCTGCACGGCCGAGCACAATCCTGGCTTTGAAAGCACATTTGCAGACAGAGCAGCCACCGCGTCTGCAGCCAAGCCCCGCCCGGGAGGCGGTCGGCCAGGCGGGCCTGGAAGACGCGCTGGAGAGCCGGGCTTGGGGCAGCCATGCTGAGGCCGGCTGGCGAGGGCCGCTGCATGGTCTGCGGGTGAGAGGGGCGCCAGGCCGCCAAGTACCGCTGTCCAGACTGCTGGGAGAGATAGCGGGTAGCAGGGCGCGCTCTGCTTATGTTCAGATGCCGCTTGGGCAAGGGGGAGGGGCTTCCTGCCGCTCCCGGGGTCTGGCGTTTGCAAGGGGGAGGGGAAGGGGCTTAGAGGCTCTTGGGGGTGGGAAGGGAGAGTCACGAAGGAGGGGGGATTGGACTAAGGAGGCTTGAAATTGCTTTGCAAGAACGGGGGCACTCGATTTATGTACTATTTTCCGGCGTATAAGACAACTGGGCGTATAAGAGGACCCCCCAACTTTTGAGAAGATTTTCATGGGTTCAAAAGTCGTCTTATACGCCGGAAAATACGGTACTCCCGTTCATGAAATGATCATAAATCAGGTGCCAACTAGAATCAACTTTAATAGTTTTGCTGTGTGTATGTCAGATTGAAGAAGCATTTCTCCAAAATAGTTTAACAAATTCTTTTGCTTATGCTTGTAGCTGAAAATGCTGTGACCGAAGTAAAGGGCAGACTAAAACAGACTTCCTTGTATGAAGATAGTGAGGTATTGAACCAGGAATAACATTAACAGTATCTTATATTGATCAGAAGTTTTCTTTTCAGAGATCAGTATCCTTTGTGGTTATCCCCAGTATAAAGCTCACTGAAATCAATCAGTGATAAATATGGAATCGGAGAAGTGTGACAAACCCTTCTCAGGATTACATTGGCTTGTAGATAGCCATACTCCAAATGAAATGCCAAAAAATATTTTATTGTTTTCAGTATATTTGTACATATTGCTTCTTTATATGCACATTTATACTATTTTGCTGAACCTGCATTTTTTGCAAGCAAGATTCTATGATATGTCTTTAGATACATATATGCTATATATAATGCATACAATTTTTATTTTAAAAAATGCATTGTAAAATTCATAGAACTGTGAATTTATGGGGTTTCAGCCAAAAGGGTATAATTAAATGATTCTATGATTTTTATGTTATATTTACCTTTTATTTACAAATATTCCCAAATGGCTTTGGACAGCTGATCACATAAATAAAAAATAATGCATAAATCTCTAACCTTCTATAAACTCAAAAAGGCCTAGCTAGATTGCTGATTTAGGACATCTTACATTTACTAGTGAAGACTGTACCCATCCAATTAAAAGGGTTGATACTTTTGATCAGTATTGTTGCATACCAGCTTTCAAAATACAGCAGGAGTGAGTTTTTAATCTATACCCTACAATATCTAACACAAATTTTTTTTGTATATATATTTTATTATAATTTTTTAACATAACATAAATCATTCAGTAATTTGTAAACAGTATGTTGTCTGGGTAACACTGATAAGACAATCTTTAACAATTAATTTCTATGATCTACTGTATATTCCATTTGTTAATTTCATTTGATTTCCTCTTTCCCCAAAGTATCTTTCTTTGCAAAACATTAGATTAAAACAATTCTCATAATTTTAGTTAACAACAATTAAGTATATAATTTCAATAATCCTGTTTGTCATTTTAATTGCCTTATCGTAAATCCTGTTACCATGTTTATTTTAGTTTATTTCTCCCCCCAGATTCTAAATACAGGTGAAACTCGAAATATTAGAATATCATGCAAAAGTTCATTTATTTCAGTAATGCAACTTAAAAGGGGAAACTTATATATGAGATAGACTCATTACATGTAAAGCAAAATAGTTCAAGCCTTGATTTGTCGTAATTGTGATGATTATGGCTTACAGCTCATGAAAACCCCAAATCCACAATCTCAGTAAATTAGAATATTGTAAAAAGGTGCAATATTCTAGGCTCAAAGTGTCCCACTCTAATCAGCTAATTAAGCTATAACACCTGCAAAGGGTTCCTGAGCCTTTAAATGGTCTCTCAGTCTGGTTCAGTAGGAATCACAATCATGAGGAAGACTGCTGACCTGACAGTTGTGCAGAAAACCATCATTGACACCCTCCATAAGGAGGGAAAGCCTCAAAAGGTAATTGCAAAAGAAGTTGGATGTTCCCAAAGTGCTGTATCAGAGCACATTAATAGAAAGTTATGTGGAAGGCACAAGTGTGGAAGAAAAAGGTGCACAAGCAGCAGGGATGACCGCAGCCTGAAGAGGATTGTCAGGAAAAGGCCATTCAAAAGTGTTGGGGATTAGAAGAGGAATATAAGAGCTTAGAAGTTACACTCCAACAAGATCCACAAAAAGAGAATATCAAGCAATCTATGGATCTGATTAAACACAAACTTAACATTCTAGACAAAGAGAAATTGGCACAACAATTGAGAAACACGAAACAAAATTTTTTTGAAAATGCAAATAAACCGGGCCGGTGGCTCGCATACAAATTGGGAAAACAAAAGGGGAAAAACTGGATTCACGAACTACGAGATGAGGAAGGGAGAATATTCCACCAGGAGGAAAAAAAAAAATTATAGCCCAGGAATTTTATGAACGTTTATATAAAGAAGATAGCCAGGCAAGTGTGGAGAAAATGGAGGAATATTTTCAAAGAGCCAAACTACCTAAGGTCACAGAAGATACCAGAAATATGTTAAACGAGGAAATTCGACTATCTGAGGTGATAAAAGCTATTAATGCACAAAAGAATAATAAAGCATCGGGACCCGACGGTCTTCCATCAGAGATTTATAAAGAATTACAAAATATCCTAGCTCAACCCCTAGTGGAGGTATTTAACGCAGTATTAGAAGGCGCAAGGACGCCTAAATCTTGGCTAGAGGCAAACATAACCCTTATTCCGAAAGATAACACAGACCATACATTAATCCAAAATTACAGACCCATATCACTTCTTAACTCGGACTACAAGATATTTACATCAATTATAGCGGAACGATTGAAACGATTTCTGAATGATTTCATACACGCAGATCAAAATGGTTTTCTCGCTAAGAGACACACTAAGCACAACATTAGAATAATATTAGATACATTGGAGTACTATGAATTACATAGCGAACAACAGATGGCATTACTTTTCTTAGACGCCCAAAAGGCATTTGACAATGTTAAATGGTCTTTTTTGTGCCAACAGCTTAGCTTTATGAATATGGGTGAAAAATTTATAAATATAATTAGGGCAATTTATGACAATCAGGAAGCAAAAATAATTATTAATGGGGAAGCATCTAGCAAGTTTCAAATTCAAAAGGGAACACGGCAAGGCTGCCCCTTATCACCGTTGCTGTTTATATTGACTCTTGAAGTATTAACGAGAACTATAAGAAACGACCCAAAGATAAAAGGATTAACCATTAAAAAGGAAACCTTTAAATTGCAAGCTTTCGCGGACGATCTAGTTTTTATTATGGAGGATCCATGTCAGACGGGACCAAAGCTATTGGAAGAATTATCTAAATATGGTGAGGTTGCCGGACTGCGAATAAATAGAAATAAGACCAAGATGATTGTTAAAAATATGACCAATAAACAAAAAGGTAATCTGGCCGAAATCACGGATATAGAAATAGTCAAGAAAATAAAATATTTAGGGATTAACATTACGGCTAGATGCACTTCACTCAAAAAGGATAATTATGATAGTGTAGTGAATCAAATAAAAGGTGACCTGGAAAGATGGGGAAACCTAAAACTCTCATTATTGGGAAGAATCGCTGTCATTAAGATGAATATTTTGCCTAAAATCCTGTTTCTGTTTCAGAATATCCCAATTCAACTCGACTCTAAATTTTTTCGAAATTTGGATAAATTATCACTAAATTTTATTTGGCAGGGGAAAAAACCAAGAATTAAATTGAAATATTTACAAGACACGAAGGAAAATGGGGGTTTTGGATTGCCAGACTGGGAATTATATTACCACGCCGCGGCCCTGAGCTGGATTAGAGAATGGGTAATCTTGAGAAATAGAAGACTATTAACTTTAGAGGGTCACGATTTGCAATATGGCTGGCATGCTTTCCTATGGACGGAGAAACAAGGTCTTTTCTCGCATTTTCAAAGACACCGGATCAGGCAAGCGCTACTCAATACTTGGAAAAAAATTAGATCTCACAATTACACCAAAATACCGGTCTGGCTATCCACCCTTGAAGCGATAGTTTACCCAAATCTGTTTGATTTGGGTAACATAATCTCATACAAGGATATTCTGAATGAGGAGGGGGAATTGAAACTTAGGAATGAACTAGAATTACAAGGTATAAAACTCGATTGGTGGGCCTACTTACAAATCCAATCGAGATTTAGGAAGGATAAAAATGAATGGGGGATATATACCTCTGAAACAGCATTGGACAAAATATTATTGGGACCGGACTCTAAACAAATAAGGAATTTTTATAAATTACTTTTGGGATATAAGCTGTTTGAAGAGCAAGTGAAAGACCCCATGTTGATCTGGGCTAACAATTTAGGACATAACATCGACCTAGATACTTGGCAAACAATTTGGGATAGGAATAAAAGGATAACACTGGCCTCATCGTATAAAGAAAATTTATTTAAAATGTTTTACCGATGGCATCTTCCCCCAGCCCGCTTAGCAAAAATGTACACAACAGTATCTCCCAAATGTTGGAAGTGTTCTGAAGAGATAGGCACATACTTCCACACGTGGTGGTCTTGCAGTAAAACACAAAAATTTTGGAGAATGATTTGGATTTGGCTGAAAGAAATATTGAAACAAGATCTGGAGTTTAGTCCAGAACTTTTCTTGTTGGGAATCACGAAAGAGAAATATCCTAAAGATGTGCTATACTTAACGATCCATATTATCACAGCAGCTAGAATATCATTTGCGCAAAAATGGAAAAAGAATGAGATCCCAGGACAAAAAGAGGTTATTAGGAAAATTTGGGATTGCGCTGAAATGGACAGATTAACTTTGGAATTAAAGAATAAAGATCAATCAGACTATTATAGAATTTGGAACAAATTGTATCTTTGGATGGATAAAAAGAAAGGTCTCTATTAGGTTTTACAGACTAGCTCACTGTTTTAAATATTGTGGTATTTCACCGATTTGTAATCTAAGTGTATTTAAGTGTATTTTTGATGTATATATATACATGTATATATATATATATTTAAACATTGTAGACAAAAAGGTTTGTCAGCTCGCTGGTACTGTGTCCAATGTTTTTAAATAATAAATTTAATAAAAAAAAAAAAAAAGTGTTGGGGACTTTCACAAGGAGTGGACTGAGTGGACGATTCCTGGACATGGGCTTCAAATGTCGTATTCCTCTTGTCAAGCCGCTCCTGAACAACAAACGTCAGAAGCATCTTACCTGGGCTAAAGAAAAACAGACCTGGTCTGTTGCTCAGTGGTCCAAAGTCCTCTTTTCTGATGAGAGCAACTTTTGCATCTCATTTGGAAACCAAGGACCCAGAGTCTGAGGAAGAATGGAGAGGCACACACTGCAAGATGCTTGAAGTCCAGTGTGAAGTTTCCACAGTCTGTGTTGATTTGGGGAGCCATGTCATCTGCTGGTGTTGGTCCACTGTGCTTCATTAAGTCTAGAGTCAACGCAGCCGTCTATCAGGAGATTTTGGAGCACTTCATGCTTCCTTCCGCAGACGAGCTTTATGGGAATGCTGACTTCATTTTCCAGCAGGACCTGGCACCTGCCCACATTGCCAAAAGCACCAAAAACTGGTTCAATGACCATGGGATTACTGTGCTTGATTGGCCAGCAAACTCGCCTGACCTGAACCCCATAGAGAATCTATGGGGCATTGCCAAGAGAAAGATGAGAGACATGAGACCAAACAATGCAGAAGAGCTGAAGGCCGCTATTGAAGCATCCTGGTCTTCCATAACACCTCAGCAGTGCCACAGGCTGATAGCTTCCATGCCACGCCGCATTGAGGCAGTAATTGCTGCAAAAGGGGCCCAACCCAAGTACTGAGTACATATGCATGCTTATACTTTTCAGAGGTCTGATATTGTTCTATGTACACTCCTTGTTTTATTGATAGCATGTAATCTAATTTTCTGAGATTGTGGATTTGAGGTTTTCATGAGCTGTACGCCATAATCATCACAATTATGACAAATCACGGCTTGAACTACCTTGCTTTGCATGTAATGAGTCTATCTCATATATTAGTTTCCCCTTTTTAGTTGCATTACTGAAATAAATGAACTTTTGCACAATATTCTAATTTTTCGAATTTCACCTGTATTCTTACTAGTGACAATTTTTTCAACAGTTAACTATATTTATATTGGTGGATTTAATTCTGTTTTTCCCTATAAGCCCTCTCATAATTTTATATTTCTTAATAAGTAAAAAAAGTAGAAAGAGAAAAGAATAGAGGAGAGAGACCAAAAAAAAGAAGGAAAAAAGGAAAAAAGAAGAAAGAAAAGGGGAAAAAGAAAGACAAGAGCACTTAGATACAAAAAATAACATACAGCTTAAAATATGTATCCCTCCTAATTTAATATATATTTATTTTCTCAATTTCTTATTCTTTTTGACCATAGCTAGGAATATATTTACCGTATTTTTCGGACCATAAGACGCACCGGACCATAAGACGCACCCAGTTTTCAGAGCAGGAAAACAAGAAAAAAAATTCTTTCTCCTTCTCTCTCTCTCTCTTTCTCTCCCTCCCTCTCCCATTGTCCCTTCCTTCCTTACAGTCACCATTAAATGGATTGGACTTCAGGCAATGCTGAGCGTTACTCGAAATACTTTACATGGGTTATTGTTTGAATTATCCTTCACTAATCACGCAAGATGGGGTACCAGCAACTCTTTATTTTGCATCCCAGAGAAATTACAAGAGAGGATTGCAGCGGGGGTCTTGTAGAGACAAAAACTATGGCTGGGCCGCTAACACGTTTATAAGCAAGCATGGCTTGTGGTTTGTCACCATTGCAGATGTAACCTGAGAATTTTCACTTTGTCTGGAATTAAAGAAACAAAACAAAACCATGGATCCCTTTTTAAAGTTCACTTGGTTGACGGCTTCCTTCCATTTATTTATTTATTTATTTTATTTATTAGTTTTTATAAACCGCCCTTCTCCCGAGGGACTCGGGGCGGTGTACAGAGGAAGGGAAGGTATACAGACCGAACAATAAAATAATAAGAAACACTAATGCACACAAACTGGGACCCCAATTAACGCTATCATGCCAGGCCAGCCTGCTGGAACAAAAAAGTTTTTAAGTCGCGACGGAAGGTACGGAGGTCAGGGGCCATCCGGATTTCGGTAGGTAAGGTGTTCCAGAGGGCTGGCGCACCCACTGAGAATGCCCTCCCCCTGGGGGCCACCAGCCGACATTCCTTGAGCGGTGGCACCCTGAGGAGGCCCTCTCTGTGGGAGCGCACAGGACGGTGGGGTGCTGACATCGGCAGAAGGTGCTCCCGTAGGTAGTCCGGACCCATGCCATGTAGGGCTTTGAATGTCATTGTTAGCACCTTGAACTTCACACGGAAGGCAACCGGAAGCCAGTGCAGCGCACGGAGGAGAGGTGTGATATGGGAGTATCGGGAGGCTCCCAAGAGTGTCTGTGCCGCCGCACTTTGCACCAGTTGAAGCTTCCGAGTGGATCTCAAGGGCAGCCCCATGTAGAGAGCGTTACAATAGTCTAGGCGAGATGTCACAAGGGCATGGGTGACTGTACGTAAGGAATCCAGGTCTAGATAAGGCCGTAGTTGGCGAACTAGTCGAACCCGGGAGAAGGCCCCCTTGGTCACAGCTCCAATGTGGTCTTCCAGGGAGAGCTGCGAGTCTAGGAGGACACCCAGGTTGCGGGCCCTATCAGCCGGGGGAAGTAACTTGTCCCCAATGTTAAGCAGTGGGACGTTCTGACTCTCCTGGCTTGCCGGTACGTACAGCCATTCAGTCTTGTCCGGGTTCAGTTGAAGCCTGTTTCTCCCCATCCATTCCCGGACCGCTTTCAGGCAGCGGGACATCACGTCTAGGGCATCACTGATATTGTTAGGAGTTGAGATAAAAAGCTGGGTGTCATCAGCATACTGATGGTACCCTACTCCAAAACTGCGAATGATCTCACCCAGCGGTTTCATGTAGATGTTGAACAGGAGAGGCGAGAGGACCGACCCCTGAGGGACTCCGCAAGCGAGAGGCCTCGGGGTCGACCTCTGTCCCCCTGTCAGCACCGACTGCGAGCGACCCTGGAGAAAGGAGGAGAACCAACGTAGAACCGTGCCTCCCACTCCCAGTCCCCTGAGGCGTCGCAGCAAGATACCATGGTCGATGGTATCGAAAGCCGCCGAGAGGTCTAATAAGACTAGGACAGAGGAATGGCCCCTGTCCCGGGCTCTCCAGAGATCATTCATCAGAGCGACCAATGCCGTCTCCGTGCTGTAGCCCGGCCTGAAACCCGATTGGTACGGGTCTAGATAAACCGCTTCATCCAGGATCTGAGGAAGTTGGTGCGCCACCACGCTCTCAACAACCTTCGCAAGGAAGCGAAGATTGGAGACTGGACGAAAGTTATTCAAAGAGGATGGGTCCAAGGTGGGCTTCTTGAGGAGAGGTCTCACCACCGCCTCCTTCAAGGCGGTGGGGAAGTGACCCTCACTCAGAGAAGCAGAGATGACCGCTAGGAACCAGCCTCGTGTCGCCTCTCGAGCTGTATAGGCCAGCCAGGAAGGGCACGGGTCCAGTAAGCATGTGGAGGAGCTCAACCTTCTCATAATCCTGTCCACTTCCTTAGGAGTTACAGGATCAAATTCTTCCCAGATGACGTCGACAAGACTGTCCATGTCTTGTTCTTCCATCTCAGCCCAGTTGGAGTCCAGACCAGTTCGAATCCGAGCGATTTTATCCAGCAGATATTGACCAAATTCCTCGGCTCGACCCTGCAAGGGTTCCTCCCTCACCTCTTGGTTTAATAGGGAGCGAGTCACCCTGAACAAGGCAGCCGGGCGATTATCTGCGGACGCGATGAGGGTGGAAAAGTAGTTGGATTTTGCCACCCTTATCGCAGCGAGATAAGACCTGGTGAGGATTCTTAGTCGCAATCGGTCGGATTCGGATCGACTGGACCTCCAACGGCTCTCTAGGCCCCGTCTCCGACGCTTCATCTCCCGGAGCTCCTCGGTGAACCATGGGGCTCGCTGGGATCTGCGCCGGGTCAGAGGCCGCAAGGGTACAACTCGGTCCAGAGCCTCCGTGGCTGCCTTTTCCCAGGCTTCCACTAAGGCTTCTGCCGAGCTGTGAGCATGGGGTGCATGCGAGTCCCTAAGCGCTGCCTGGAACTTATCAGGGTCCATTAGGTGCCTAGGGCGGTACCATCTGACTGGCACCGTGCACCCACGGTGGGGGGTGGCAAGGGGGAAGTCTAGCCGCAGGAGGTGGTGATCGGTCCATGACAGGGGCGTAATAGTTGTGGCACCCCCACCGACATCATCACGCCACCGTCCAGACAAGAACACCAAGTCTGGGTTGTGGCCTCTCTCATGAGTCGGCCCAGAAATTATTTGCAGCAGGTCCATGGCCGTCATGGAAGCCATGAACTCCCGAGCCAGTTCGGACGATCCTCCCAGGGACGGTAGATTAAAGTCGCCCAAGACCATGAGTCTTGGGAATTCAACCACCAACCCTGAGAGGACATCGAGTAGCTCGGGTAGGGCCGCCGCTGCACGATTAGGTGGTAGGTACGCCAGCAGCAGACCCAACTGCGCCCCTGGGCCGAATCTCAGTAGGAGAGACTCACACCCGACCATCTGAGGGACGGTGGTCTCTCGCGGGCTAAGGGATTCCCTGATGATAACTGCCACTCCCCCGCCCCTCCCATGAGCCCGGGGCTGGTGCAGTACCTGGAAACCTGGCGGGCAGAGGTCTACCAGAGGAACACCCCCCTCTGGGCCCAGCCAGGTTTCCGTGATGCAGGCCAGGTCCGCATGCTCACTCTCCACTAGGTCACGAATGAGGTGAGCTTTGTTAGCTGCGGACCTTGCATTCAGGTAGACCAGCCTTAGCATGGGAGGGTGCGCACCTTTGCTCCCGGGTCCTCCGGGGGAGAACAGAGGGTCGGAGCGTCTCACCGCCTGTACAGAGCGGAGATGACACTCCCGGAGACGATACGGCCCTCTGTCTGTGCACCTTCTGCCATTCCCCACCATCCTAGGGATGGGACGTTTGTCAGTACGCCACTGGGTGTTATCGGCGACTGGTCCTCGTTGTACGCCGTCGCGAACGGCCGTGGGCCTGGCATGCGTTATGGTGGCTGGAAGGCGTGCCTTTCCCGCACAACCATAGTCTCCTCCCTCCCCCCTCCCTAACCCCACAAAAAACTTAACTAAGAACTTAATCAGGGGCCTCTTGTTGGGCTTATGCTGGAGGCCCCTGACCCTGCCTGGCCATCTCTCAGAGGCCCAGTGGTTGGGTCCGTCATCAAGATTGGATGTGATGCAGGCGGGTCGCACCCAGGAGAGTGGGGAACCCCTGAGGGCGTGCAGTGCTATGCTAGAGTATTGAACGAGCATAGTCACAGGTGGTTCCGGGAAGGCTGTCCCCCGGATGGTGAATTTGCAGGAGGGTCGAGTCGGGTAGGTGCGTATCTGGATCGTCGCCCTGCCACTGCCACTTGGCCGGGCGAACCCCCAGAAGCAGGCCACTCCTCATCCTCTCACGATGGGTTGTGTCTCTGCTTCCGGAGGTGGTCCAGAACGTACTCTGGGTGAGGCATACCCCATAGAGCTCTCACCTCTATGGGGTAGCAGGTGTAAGGCCCAGCCACTCTGCCACTGTGGCTAGCACCCAGGCCCGTTATGTCCTGTGGGGAGAGAATGGGCAAAGATGGGTGAGAGTGGGCAGAAGGCAGGATGGAGGGATCCATTAATTGGCGTCAGCTCCGGTGGTTCAGCCGCCCCAAACAGTTCTCTCCCTGATCCTCTGGGCGTTGCTCCCGGCCTATTGATTGAGGACCGTCCAGAGCGTGGTCTCCCAGAGGTACGGGAGTCCCTGGTGTCATGCCCCTGGTGTTGCCGTCTCCGATCAAGGTGTCTCGAGGAGGTGGCTCGGGCCGTCGCCTCCATTGTCCAGCGTCTCCTTTGGTGTGAATCTTTCGGAGGCACCGCCGTCCAGGGGCAGCCCACGGTGGTCGAGACGCCGCACCGCTGTTACTAGCGTCTCTGTCAGGGCCTCTGTCAAGGCCCCTCGGAGGACGGTCGACCAGGGCCCAGAGTAGCTGCCTCACCGCCCATGTCTTCGTTGCTGCCGCTACCGTTGTAAAGCTGGTCTGCGGCGTCTCCTTGAGGATTGTTGCAACGGCCGTAGCGGTACAGGGGGCGGGTCGAAGATGCCGCGCCGTCAGTGCTACCGCCGCTGTCAAGGCCCATGGGTGGCGAACGACTAGGCCTGGAGAAGCAGTCCCGGCCGCGGTCGTCCTCGCTGCCGCCTCTTCCACCGCCCAGCTGATCCGTGGCGCCTCCTCTGAACCTCGGAGACGCCGCCGCTGCCCGTTGCTGCTGCTGTTGGTTTCGTTGCCGGCGCCTCCGCCGCACAGCTGATCTGCGGAGACGCCGCCCTTGCCCGATGATCGGCATCGGAGGAGACCGCAGACCAGGGCTCGCTGGGCTCTCACCGCCGAAGATGCCGCTGCCACCCGGGAGCCGGCCAGGGGCAGAGCAGAGCCTTCGGCCCCTCCTGTATGGCTGCGAGGGCTGCCGTGGTCCAGGGCTGTCGTGGTCCAGGGGCGGGCCTCTCGACGCCGATGCCGCCGCCTCCGCCACCCAGCTGGTCCAGTTGGTCCGCGGCGTCTCCGTCGATAGTCCGGAGACGGTGCCGTCCCCGGGAGCCGGTCAGGGGGCCGGGGCAGAGCAGAGCCTCCGGCCCCTCCTGGATGGCTGCGACGGCTGTCGTGGTCCAGGGGCGGGTCTCTCACCTCCAGCGCCGCCGATGCCTCCGCCTCCGCCACCCAGCTGGTCCAGCTGGTCCGCGGCGTCTCCGCTGATAACCTGGAGACGCCGCCGTCACCCGGGAGCCGGTCAGGGGGCCGGGGCAGAGCAGAGCCTCCGGCCCCTCCTGGATGGCTGCGACGGCTGTCATGGTCCAGGTCCAGGGGCGGGTCTCTCACCTCCGGCGCCGCCGATGCCTCCGCCTCCGTCACCCAGCTGGTCCAGCTGGTCCGCGGCGTCTCCGCTGATAACCTGGAGACGCCGCCGTCACCCGGGAGCCGGTGGGGGGGGCCGGGGCAGAGCAGAGCCTCCGGCCCCTCCTGGATGGCCAGGGGGGGCCTGGAGACGCCCCGCCGCCACCGCCATCGCCGTTGCCAGGCTCCCTGGATCAGCGACCAGCCTGGGGGCTTGAAAATCGCCGCCGCAGCCGCTGCCATCCTTTCCGCCGGGGCCTCCGCCGCACAGCTGATCGGCGGAGGCGCAGCCCTTGCTCGGCAGTTGACAAGCGGCCGAGGCAGGGCGGAGGGTGCTGGCTCCGTTTATAACGGTCGCCAGCGACCCAGGCGGCGGGGCAGGGATGTCCTGGCACCCCTGCAGTTGTTTCGGGAGGCAGCGGGCGGCATAGTTACCCAGCTCATTTGCCCGAGATTCTTGCCCCACCCCAGGGGTCCATCGACGTCCCTGGGGGGGCTCCTGGGGGGACGCCTTGATGTTGGGGGCTACGGAGCTCTCCCCAGCGCGTCCGCCATCTTCGGAGCCGGCAAAAAAAAAAAAACTCCATACTCTTCCCAGCAGAGAAAAGAACATGAAACTTAGCTAACTGGATTAGGGACAGTTTGGGAACTTTTTACCAGTCAGGCCCAACTTACTGAGGCTCATTTGTTTTGCTTGTCACTTAAAACAAACTTGTGGCTCCTTGTGATGTGCAGACTTCCTTCTCTCTGAATTGCAGTTCCAGATTGTTTACCAGATGTTAAACGGGATCTCTTCTCAGAAATGCAGCTGGCCCTCTGTTTGCTTTCACTCGTTTTCCCACTGAAAATCTGAGCCACTCACCTTGCTGGTCTTTGTGCAATAGGAAATGGTCCGTGTGTGAAACGGAGTGAGGGAGATTGCCAGAAATGCGAATCGGCCGATCTCACGCTCCTGCAAACTCCCTCGCTCGGTTTCAGCTTCCCTTGCTACAAGAGAAAGCAGGCTGAAACGAGGCAGATTGCAGCAGCGCGAGATCAGCCGATTCGCATTCCTGGCAATCTGCCTCTTTCGGTTTCAGCCTGCTTTCTCTTGTAGCAAGGGAAGCTGAAACCGAGCGAGGGAGAGTGCAGGAGCGTGAGATCGGCGTTTCTCAGCACATGCCAATTCGTGCTCCTGGCAATCTCCCTTACTTTCCATTTGCGGAGGTTGGGGCTGGCCATACGGATCACCTTCAGACCATAAGACGCACCCTCGTTTCCCCCACACACACTTTTGGGGAAAAAAGTGTGTCTTATGGTCCGAAAAATACGGTAATCTTATTTAAACTTTAAGCATTCCATTCAGTAGTTCTAATCATCTAATCCTTTAACTCATTCAAAACACATTTTTATGCTTTTCTTATCGTCACATTTAAATAACTAAAATATTTGCTTTGTTTAAATCATTTCAACTTTTTTTAACATAAAAAACATTAAGAAAAAAGAAAAAAAATCATCCCTCTAAGAATAATATATTTCATAGTT
Source organism: Vipera ursinii (assembly GCF_947247035.1). Lineage (NCBI taxonomy): Eukaryota > Metazoa > Chordata > Lepidosauria > Squamata > Viperidae > Vipera > Vipera ursinii. Next base: position 35,198,030 of record NC_139514.1, on the reverse strand, counting down.
TTTCCATTTTTTTAGCTATATTCAAACAAATGTTTCTTTTTAAAGTATTCTCTCTGATAAGTTCCATCATCTATTTTCTCGATTTCCATTTTAGTCTTTTTTCTCTGGCCATTGCCTTTCTTAATTAGTATGTTTTGCTGCATCATTTGCTTCCCTGTAAAGAATTTTTTCTCATTCTTTTCCTTATCTTCAAGGTTGCTTGGATGTGTTGAAATATTTCCCATTTGGATTAAATCATGATTTTTTATTTTATACAGTTCCATCTTTAGGTCTCTATCCTCAAAATTATGTTCAGTCATCTCTACTGTATTTTCCTGGGAAATTTCTTGGAGTGAAATTAAGTTGGAAATAAGTTGATTCATGCTCTCAAGGTTATTCTGCATTTCTTTGTAGTTTAAAGTCATTGTCCTTTGAAATTGTTGCTGATTATCATATGTTTCCTTTTGTGAAGTATTCATTGCTTCAGCTTTATTACTCTCACTTTGTTTACACAGCTGCATTTTCTAAAAACTTTGAGGGTCGGAGAAAAAAAATCCTCACCCACCAGCAGTTGTCAGCATTTGCTCACTTTTCAGGACTTTCTAGTCTTTTTTCTCTCTAAAGGGAAAGTTTCGCCGCTTCGGATAACCAAAAGGAGGGAGCAGAATCCCCCTTCCCCTTTCCTTCTTCGGAGATCTCTTATTTTGGGAACTTTCTTCTTCAGGAAAATAAGTAGGATAGAGAAAATCAATATTCTTACCCAGATTCAAGCATGCTGTTTTAAATCTGCTTAATTTAAAAGCTTATGATTTCTGTTGTTTCCAACTATGGCTGAACATGCAGTTAGTCAGCCTTTTCTTCTGTTGGTTTCTGGGAGGCTTCTCCTGGACCATTCGGAGACACCGCCATCTCTCCTAGGTTCCTGGGATTTCCTTCCTTCATTCCACCCCTTCAGGGTGGGTTCTGGCCCCTTAGGGTCCCCAACAAAAAGAAATTCCAGCTGAAGAGTTTGGCATTCCGAATCTTCAGACTGCTCGCTGGAAAACAGGAACAGGAAGTCTCTAACACAATTTCTATTTACATTAAAAACATTGGGTAAAACAAATTCTAGAAACACTGTAAAATATCAACATAAACCACACTTATCCTTGCTTCCTGATTGTGTTAGTTAAGACAGTTAGATAGGTTAGTTGCTGAAAAATAAAGGCTATTAACATTGTTAATTCCACTTTATTGAAAGTTTTCCTTGCGTGACCTTTAAACAGCAGGAAAATTTTTCACATCTTGTTAATTGCCTGTTTACTACTGCCAGGTTTTCACTAAGCCAGGGGTCAGCAACCTGAAACAGTGAAAGAGGCACTTGGAATGGTTCCCTCACAAAAGGAAAAACTGGGAGCCACAAAAAATGTGTGTACATGCGCGCATGCACAGAACAGGGTTTAACTGAAGAGTGGAGCCAAGGCGAGATATGCACCTACCCTGCATATTTGAATTGATTGAACTTTTTTAGTCCCACTTTTTTTTTTTTGGACCGCACATGGCAGAGGACTGGGAGCCGCAGGAGATGGTTGAAAGAGCCGCATGTGGCTCCGGAGCCGCGGGTTGCAGACCTGTGCACTAAGCTATCTTAGCTTTAGGTTCATTTATTTTAAAACAATGTTTAGAAAGCAATTCTCATTTTGGATTTCATCATGATAATTGAAGCCTAATTATACCTTTCCAAATCATTATATTCTTTGGGAATAATCCTGTTATTAATCCCTACTGTGCTGAATTTTTATGCTTAAAGAGCTATGAGTTTTACTAATAATTCAAAGCTTCCAGCTAAATATATGTAGTGTCCACCATATGCTGGTTACAATACATCAATAGTCTTACATACTCCAAGTCAGGAAAGTAAAACACTTGTGCTAATTAACAACCAAATGTGTCTTATAAACTTTTCTGATAGCCAGTCTACTAGAAATAGGATATTAATATAGTGGAAGTTCCATTGCTTTTTGTCAGTTTTACATGAGGAAATGCCAAATACAGTCCCTTTCATTTTCAGTTAAAAGGGTAAAGGGATTCTTTAGCTAGACTATTCGTGCTAACCTCATGCATCCATATGCAGTATGATATTGTATTTATGTGTTTGTAGCAATTATATGTGTGTAACCTACTCTAAGCCTTAAAATATTAGTTATAGTGCCTTAAAACATTGCATCCTAGCATTTTCAAAAGTCTTCTGTGGTCTTCCAAATTCAGTCTCCCAAAGCCCTGTGGAAAACAGAAAAAGATGAAAGGGTGGTTCTCAAAGGATAAACTGTTCCTTGTGAGGAGGCTGCTTCTGAGAATGTTAATTTTCAAGATTCTCTCCCTCCTGGTTTCTTTAAGGATAGGTACTGGCAACATCGTCTCCCAGCCAGATAGAGTAGGATAGACAAATTCTAATAGAGGAAATGATCCTGAAGAACAAGCTCAGATATGGCCTTGGAGGGCAACTGTGCTAGCCAAGACTTTTGTGCAGTAGATACAGGCAGATTCTCAACAGCTAAGCTTTATAGATAGACTTTGGAATTCAAAAATGAGGGCTCTTTCTCCCCCTTTATTACTGTGGGAAATGAAACTGGTATAAGCCAGAGAGAAAGAGAAGAAAGATGGAAATACATGTTGCTACATTTGAATCTGTGCAACTGAGGTATGAAGGCAGAAAGTGCTTTGAAATGACTATGAGGGAAATTGGTGGCTGGAGAGACATTGTGTGATTATGCTGGGTCAAAAAGTGGGCAGTTGCTGTTTCCTGGTCCAAGAGGGAGAATATGTTAGCTGAAGGATTCCCAGGGAGAAGATAAATGAAGAACCAGACAGAGAAATGTACTTTATCCCAAAACCAAGGTAGAAGGGAACAGAGAGATGCTTGAGCCCTCCAGGAAGCCTCAGACCAAAAATGGTCGGAGAAGAAAACCTGGAGGGAAGTATATCCAGTTCACATTTATGACTGGTTGCAGCATTCCACAGTCATGTGATTGCATTTGATGGTATTTTTTGCCATTTTCCAGCAAAAAAGTAACCATTGGATAAGATGGATTCTGATTTATGACTACCTGGTTCATTTAACGACCATGGTGGCTTACTTAACAACTTTCATATAATAATCATAAGTCCAGTCATATTACAACTACAGTGATTTATGGCCAAAATTAGTCAAAAGCTGGGAGAGGGAGGAAAAAAACAGGAGAGGGAAAATTGGTAGGTAAACAACAGAGCAAGTGGTTGCTAGCAAATACAGTAGCTTTGGAAGAGAACTAGAAAAAACAGCCCTTTGAGAGGTAGGATGGGGGAGGAAACTGGATACATTGCTGAATCTGGATTTTCCCCTAATTTCTGTATAGAAATTTCTGTACACATGAAAAACAAAGCAAAACAGCTCCTTTGGTCTCTAGCAATTATTTTTCTGAAAGTCCTATGTATCCCCAGCCGTAAAACTACCATCAGTCACTCTTATATCACAAAAAGGGGTGAAGTGCATGATAATTTTTAAGTCCTAAAAATTGCTATTTTTCTTCATTGAGTGTGATAGACTGTATATTGTGCATGCTTCCTCCAAAATTGAGGTTCTAATTTAATTTATGGGCTTAATTCTACAAAATCAAGGCAACATCTAAGAATAAAATTTAATATTACATTGTCCTCCTCCAATTTGTTCCTTAATTTACACACTAAAATAGAATGAAATGCTATCTATGTGTCATTTATTTTAGCCTGCAGCAGGTAATCTTTTTGAAGGCAAGAAACTAAAGGGGCAACAGTAGTTTTCTGGCAGAATTTGTCTGCTTTATGTTTTACATTGTAGTTCTAATATTCAGTATACCACAATCACAAAAGCCAGGAACTGTATCATGGATATACAACTGACATATGTAGTTTTCCTACTCCTTCTTTAGCCTCAAAATGTTCTTCAAAATAAATACATTCATTTAAAAACAGTGAAATAACTTCTTTTTCTTTTCTGATATTGTGGGGGAAAAGTATTTGCAAGTTGTGTTACAAGACGCTCTGGATGAAGAAAAGAGAATAAGAGAAAAAAATGAAGAGAAAAAAAGGCAAGTTAAGACATATAATAATTTATTTTTTTGAAAAGGTATTGCAACTAAAGAAAGCCATACCTTTGCAGCACCTGTTTGAAATCTTCTAGCTTACACAATTGCTTGATGGAAGCACAGTCATTACCTGTTCAACAGAGCTTTGATGGCACAGTGATTAGAATGCAGTATTGCAGGCTAAATCACTGCTCACTGTCAGGAATTTGATTCTGACCAACTCAGGATCAACTTCCATCCTTCCAAGATTGGTAAAATGAGGACCCAGATTGTTAGGGGCAATATGGTGACTCTGTAAACTGCTTAGAGAAGGTTGTAAAGCACTATCAAGTGATATATAAGTCTAAGTGCTTTTGCTATCTTGATATGGCTCCTACTGAACTTCATAGTTGATGACATGTTTTTAGTCTGTTTAGCATTTTTTTCAGATTAGTTTTAACTAAACCATTATTTTTATAAATAACTTAAGGCATTGAACCTACATAATACTCCTTCTTCCATTTTCCCATAACAACAAGAACTCTGTGAGATTAATGGGGCAAAGTGACTTTCATGAGCAGCTGGCTTTCATGCCTAAAGGTAGACTAGAAGGGCCAATTCCTTAAATGTCATTACCTAGTGCTCAGTTTTCCTCCATTCATACAGCTAATAAATTGGTTAATTCCTCAGTTTTACCTGGCGACCAGTTCTTACAAGAGTTCTTAGAAGGTTTTGCCAAATTTCTTCCATTTGAGAATTATGGAGGCCACTGTGCTCTTAGGAACCTTCAGTGCAGCAGAAATTTTATTGTAGCCTTCCTAAGATCTGTGGCTTGCAATAATTCTGTCTGTGACAGAAGGCAGTTCCTTTGACCTCATGGCTTTTGCTCTGCTATAGTATGCATTGTCAGCTGTGAAGCCTTCTATAGGCTTCATGTCCAATCAATTTAATTTGCCACAGGTGGACTCCAATCAGGAGTCAGAAACAATCAAGAGAAATGGGAGGCACCTGAGCTAAATTTCAAGCGTTGCAAGGGATCTGAATACTTATGCCAATGTGATATTTCATTTTTTTTCTTTTTAGTATATTTACAGACATTTCTAAAATTCTGTTTTCACTTTGTCATTATGGGGTACTGAGTATAGATTAATGAGAAAAAATGTATTTCAACAACTGTAGAATCAGACTGCAGCATAACAAAATTGACAAACATGAAGGAGGTCTGAATACTTTATGAATGCACTGTAAAAACACACGCATACGTGTAGTCTATATACTATATAGGTGTAGGTGTGCATGGGTCTGTATTAAAAGAAGAGAAAGAGGGTTTTTTCCCCTCTTATTTTGTTTCTTTTTAGAAATCTGAGAAGACCAAAAAAGTTATTCATAATATTTGGAATAAACATTCAGAACAGAAGTCAAGATGGAATGCTTATCTATAGCAATAATCGCTTGATTAGAATGTTTGAGAAATTGGGATCACGAAAAACTGTAGGACCATAGTAAGTTTTCTTCTTAATATGTAAGAATCACTTTTCTGTATTGTTTAAAAATTATTTTATTTACCTTAATTTGATTTAATTGGATTGGCTATAGATAAAATTTCTGATTATAAATAAAAATTATAAAGTATTATTTTTTTTAAAAAAACTGTCCAAACAATTTATGAAATTTGATATAAATAAAAGCATTTAGGACTAAAGTCATGATCGATTGTTTCATTATTTAACATCCATTTTCATCTTTTCAGTTTTGGCGCTGGAGCTGTGGGGATTGTAGATGTACCATTAGACATTATGGAACCCACACACAACAAGCAGGCTTTTGCCAATATTAAGGAATACAGGCACTTGCTGAAATCAACAGAAAATTATCTTAGTCAGTACTGGAAAGACATGGGAATAAGTAAGTAGCCACTGTTGAAGTTGATTCACACAACCATAGTCTCATGTTATTTCTGTTAATACATTATGCCTCAGTGAGTCACCGGGGACATTAATGGGCTCATGGTCGTGCACACCAGCCCTGTTCATAACTTTCCCATGCATACGGATGCTATCTTCTTTTCTTCATTTATCAACAAGTTTCAAAGAAAGCTTTTTACTTGTAATTCACTTGAAGGCAAGTAGGATTGGGAAGATTAGTAAGACAGAAAAGGGAAACTATTTCTGATTTGTCCCCCCTCAGTGTGGGAAAAGGGAGAATTAAGGCAGAAATGATAATATCCTTCATGTTAGGGTAATATGCATATATAATGTCTCCTTGAATGCAGATATAGAACAAGCCAATAATGCAATATAAAAAAATATTGCATGGAATATCTATTTTATTAGTATTATTCAAAACAGTTATGGGAAATGGGCAGGGGCAGAATAACATTTCTTTCAAAAGATCATTTATTTTGGCTCCTTTATAGCCAGCAATCTGTGGCTCCATTATTCCTATCAAGCTGAACTGTTAATATCAAACTGGTTATGATAAAAATAAGAACTTGAGGAAACAACTATTTTATTGGCATTTGTAAGGTGGTAGTTGGAATACTTTTTTCATGTTTAAATGTAAATGGTTAATAAATCCTTGGCAGGTGGAAAATTCATAAAGCATTGAAGGTTCTGGTGGTTACTAGATAGATTGAGATAGGTGGATCACAAACAAAGGATCTGGTTTCTGTCCTTCTAATGGATAACATTGCCAGAATCACCTCATCTGTTTTAATGTCCCCCACCCCATCCCTGGTCCTCACCCAAAGCATTGTGTCCTGAATAGATGTTTCCTATAATCCCAGGCAAGCAACGTTGTTCCTTTCCTGGTGAAACATAACTCTGCCAGGATTTGAATCCCCATTCTCTCAGTAATCTACAGGATCACTGTAGGATGAAGAGTGTACTGTGGGCAAAAGAACAGAGGCTAAAATAGAATTAGTACTTTTTCAGAAACAGAAAGAGACAGAGAGCGTCAATTTGATGTAGTTGTTAAAGGCACAAAGATTCTATAAACTGGGACATTATGAGTACTACTCCTTCCTTAGGCATAAAGCCAGCTAGCTGACCTTGGGCTAGTCATTTTCTCTCATCCCTAGGAAAAAGCACTGGAAAACCACTTCCAAAAATACTGCTAAGAAAATTGCCCAGACTTATTTCAGCCATCACCAGGAATCAAAACTGACTTGAAGGCACAATCTTCTCTCCACCATTTTGTATGGCTTATATTGCAAATTCAGCTGGAGACATCCAACTTTTAAACTTAACCAGAGCTCACTTGAATGACAGGATTATTGTTGTGAACACACAGTTATAGAAGACCTTTACTTATTTCATTTTAAGACTTTAGAGTAGGGGTGTCAAACTCGCAAGGTTACGTGACGTGTCGTGACTTTTTTCCCATTGCCGGAGCTGGGGTGGACACAGTTTTGGCATGATGTATCCGGCCCATGGGCTGATAGTTTGACACCCCTGCTTTAGAGGAAAACTGATAGACCCATGAAATTTATAAAAAAAATGCAGGTGGATTTGGGACCACTTTGTACATTGCGTAAAAAAGTTTAGAATTAGTGAGATCAAGCTGGAAATTGCAAAATAAACATGCTTAAAATTATTTTATGTTGATTTGCTTTTACAGTGTTAACACTGTAAACAATTACAATAGCTTTTTTCAGTCAAAATAAGACATTTTCCTCAAGAAAACAAACTCTATTTAAGTGCCTACACTGCTATCTTTGAGAGAAATTTCTTGTTGACACGTTCTTGTCCTTCTCCTGACTATGACCCAGCAATCTTCATAGTCTTCCAACTCAAATTGATCTGATAGAGATTATTATTGTTCTTTCACGGTAACATATAATGTAATATTGGAACTATTTATTTTCCAAGGTCAAAAAGGAGAAAAGTTCTGGAATGATTTTGGATATCTAAGTGATAAATGGTATGAAAGACCTTCTGAGACAGTTCAGTATAAAAGAAGACGAGCAGCAGAAATTCCTAACATTGTGCAATGTGGTGAGTTTCTATAGCTAGGCAGTTTGAAAGAGGAAAAAAGGAGAAAAGATAGAATTCAGTGAATGTTTTTTAAAAGCCTTTTTTCCCTTTTACTTCAAAGAAGAGTTTGAGCTCTCCTCTTCATGGGTGCTGCATACAGCTGTGTTTTTCACTTCCTTCTTCACTGAAAAGGTCCTCTTGTAAACACTTCCTTTGTTTCATTTTTGCTACCTTTAAAAGCAAACTATCAGGCAGCAGATGTAAAAGATTTCCTTCATGTTTTATTGTAAAGTTCACAGCATATAACATATATCTTTGTTAGCTTCACAGTAGAATAAAAAGGATTATAGGCAAGTATACTATTTGTTGAGAACAGTTCAGATAAAAAAACCTTTTTTTTCTTTTAATCTCTTCATGTGGTGGCATTCCTGGGGATGTTGAGATGGAAGATACAAACTGAAGTCACAATTTTTTAAAAAAATGTTTGATCTATTTTTGCAGGATCTTATTCAGCCTACTATTTTTCAGAGTGCGGCTTAAGATTTCTTTAATATCCATTTTTCTTTTCTTTTTTTTTTTTTATTGAAAAGTTTTAAAAAATACAATTTTCCTTTAAGAAACCCCCCTTCCCCCTCCCTCCTCCCCTCCCTACCTCCCCCCTATCTCCCCCCCTCCCCCTCTCCCTCCTCCCTCCCCTGCCTCCCCCCCTCTACTTCCCCTCCTCCCCCCCTCCCCCCCCTCCGACTTCCCAGAGCAGAATACAAGGTATATATCTAAAAAACAATCATAAACAATCATATACTAACAATTATAAACTCTAAAATCCATCATTCTCTAGCTTATATAGAGTAAACCAATCCTTAACAATACTAAATATATATAAAAAACTAAAATAAAAGAAAACTAGCATCATTCCCATCTATGTTCTTCCACATTTCCCTATTACCTAAACATATTCTCATTTACACCTCACAAACACCTATCCCTATTAACCTCTCTAGCCAAAATAGACTATAATAGATAGTTCTTACACAAATTAACCCGCATTAACCCACAAAACTTTCTTCCTCTTCCTCTGTAATAAATTGTCCATTAATTCCAAATTAAAGATTCTGTTACCATACATATCATCCCAAAACTTTTAAAAACACAACTACCACTTGTCTATAAGTATATTGTGGAAGTTCCATAGATTTCTGCTGGTCTTATTTTTTTGTCTTTTTTGAGCGTTTTAAGGCAGCACGCGTCACCCTCTGTTCTCTAATATCATCCAAAAGAGTTGCAGCTTGAACTCCTCCTGTACCCTTCTCGTCTATCAGTCCATCTTCATCCTCTTGATGTTCTCCTTCTCCAGATCCCTCTGCAGCTTCCAGAAGTGTTGATGGGGTTACATTTAAAACATTGTTGTAAAAGTCATGCGCTTGCTTCACATTACCCAAACAGTACCTTTTGCCATCATACATGAAGCTCAGCCCAGCTGGGATCTCCCATCTGAACCTTATATCCCTTTGCTTGAGCTCTTGCACAAGAAAAATAAAATCCTTCCTTCTCTTTAAAATCTTTGGAGGAATTTCTTTTAGAACCAAAACTTCTTGACCAGCAATCACAACTTTAGTATCATAGGCAGCTTGTATAACTTCATCTCTAACTTCCCTTTTTACAAAATAAACCACCACATCTCTAGGCAACTTTCTCTGTTTAGCAATCCACGAATTCACACGAAACACTTTGTCCATACCTTGTTTTATTTCAGATGCTGGATGATTCAATACCCCCTCAAAAGCCTCAGAAACCAGCTGCTTTAAATCTTCCTTAATATTCTCTTTTAGGCCTCTAATTCTCACAGCAAACTGCATCTGGTAAAATTGGGCCAGACTCTGTTCACTATCCATTTTGTCTTTTAAGTCTTCAATTTCCAAAACTTTTGCTTCTAATATAGCATTCTTTTGAGTCAAGTCTTGCACTTGGTCATCCAGCACCTCCACACATTTAGCAACTTTATGCACTGAGGACAAAATGTCTGCCTTCATCTCTCTAAGTTTCTGTTCCATCCTTTCTTCCATTCTCTGCTCCAATTTCTCCAATTTCTCCTCCATCTGTGCAAATTTAGCACCCATTGACTCCAGAATTAACTGGGTATGTTTTTCAAGATCCTTCGAAGTCAATACATCAGGAGAATGCAACGCCTGCAGTAATGATTGTTGTTGCACCGGAGAATTTCCAGCACTCCGAAAAGTTCTAGGGGGAGGTTTAGCCGCCATCTTTTACTTACAATTGTGACGCACTTTCACTTTAAGTTTTAAGCAAAGTCCATCAAGCTTGAGAGTAAAATAAAATAATCTTCTTCATCTCTTCATCTTTCCCTCTTGTACTGCTCTGCCTGCTCTTTTCCTTCCATAGTCTCTCCTTCAAGCAGGGATGGTCGCAGACGCCTGGCTCTGCTCCATAAAGTCAGGAGCAGAGACGCTAGCCAGCTGGGAGCAGCCCAGGCTACGGGGGAGTTCAATCCTTCAGCCGCCCAAGCTCCAAGCTCAGGCGGCCCCGGAGAACTCAACCCCCACCTGGGGGCTCACCCCCTCCTCTTCTCCCGAGGAGGGGGCTTCAAATTCGCCCGAACAGCTGATCGGCGCTGTTTCGGGCGAAAAATCACACAGCTGAGCTGCGGGCAGCCCGGGAAGGCTGTCTCCGGCTCCACGGAGCCACCGGAAGCCAATATCCATTTTTCTACTTGAAATATATACAATTCATAAGATTTATGTTTTGGTTCCCAACTTCTGATTTTTCTTTGCTAAAATATAAACACATGGTTGCCCCATCTAGATCTTGTCTACCATTTACAAGGTGAGGGAACTTAATCATTCCACCTTCCCTTGTGGGAAAAAGACATTGCTAGGCTACGTGTGTGTGTGTGTGTGTGTGTGTGTGTGTGTGTGTGTGTGTGTGTGTTGGGTGGGGAGCACATGCACAATTTTAATTGGGATTGTGAATTAGTTCAAGAAATTGTGCTGTAGATAAGGATTATCCTCCTTATATACTATACAGATATGGCCACTGTGTCACTAGACTTCAATAAAGAAATCAGAAGTAGCGTAGCATGATGTGAATCCTATGTATCACAGAGATTTATGTGATTATGTCTAAAATTACATGTATCCCTTTTAAATATCTTGGCTACAATTCCCAGAGTATTACAACAGAAGTTATAGATTGCAGAAGGGCAACATCATTACACATAAACCTTGTTTAACAACTGTTTAGCAACTATTCAAAGTTACAACAGCACTAACAAAGTAACCATCCAGTAAAATATCTTAGAAGACTTGGAAGCAAAGTCTTTGATTCTGGAATGTGGCAGAAATAGCAGGAACCATGGAGGGATTGTCCTCATAGGATTTACAGCATTTCTAGACTAAGGCTGGATTTGGTTTGGACCTGGATTTGGACCTGTTATGGTTGTTCAGATTCTGTTCTTACGTTCCTAGATGAGCAGGCTGTAGGATGGGCTATGCCGATGTGCAGTGCATACCACTTTGTAGATCTGCAGCATTTGGGGAGACAGCCCTTCTATATGTATTATCTTTTCTTTGCAAATGGCATTTTTTCCCTATGGATATTTGTTTGTTGGGATTTGTCAGTGGCTGTGTTGGAGAGACAGAGAAGTGACCGTGATTGGCTGCTAGGCTTGACCAGTGACAGCGATGGATTCAGTGTTTCTGGGCTGAGGGAACCCAGTTACACAACTATGATAGGAATGTGACCTTGATAGCTGCTGCCAGTGAGAAAGTAGTTGAGGACTTTGGATGAACTGGATATGGAATGAAGCAACATTGGCATACTTAAGGATGATCTCTGAAGAGAGCGGGATTTAGGTTTATATCCACTGTTGCCCTGCTTGATCTTTCTGCAGTTTTTGATACCATCGACCATGGTATCCTTTTGGATTGACTAAAGGGATTGAGAGTGAGAAGCACAGTGTTGTGCTGTTTTGCTTCTTTTCTCTGGAGTCAATCCCAGTCAGTGGTAATTGGGGGAAAGACAGTTATGTGTTTCTCTAGAATAACACATGTCATACAGTATATCTCTCTCTCCATTGTTACCAGTTTGTTTCTGGGTTCATTCCACATATCTGGGACAATAATGCCAGTCCCAATTGTGGTCTCTAAACAAGCACTACTAAATGAGGAAGTAATATATTTAATTATATTAAATATTTTTAATTTACTTTTAGTCTATCTCTAATCTTCTTTTAATAAAATCTAAATTTAAATTGAATGCAGTTTTTGTTCTGGTTGTCCTAACTTCTTTTGGTCTTTTCTTCACTAATTTTTTTTTAGAGTAGCTTATCATCCAAACACTAAGTGAAATCCAGAGATCTGGGAAAATATGCTCTTTAAGTATGTATTTCAGGTCTGAGTAGTATTGCATATTTCATAATACTTAGCTTAGGTTCTGATTAATGTTTGAGTGGGAAATCCCAGGCTGAAGCTAGATTTTTTAAAAAAAACACTGCTGCCATTTTGACTTCAGGGAAACCACATAAATGTGATTACCAGGTGTTGATTTTAATTTGAAGGAAACTATTTTAATCACCCAAAAGTTTCTAAGCTAATTTCAGATAATAATAGTATTATTCTGAAAGAAAACTCCATAGCTTAACTAATATTTTCTGATTTGTGATACAGGTATCAAGTTCCTAATTACTTACAGTAAATGATAGAGGTAATGCCCCATGTAAAATCTAGTTTATAATTAATTTTGGATTAATTCTGTTAACTCATTAGATATTTGCCTCAAATGGAGACTCTTGTCACTTAATACTGATATAAATAATGAAGTTCATCATGAGATCTGGAACTGTGGAAGAAGTCCCAACTCTCTAGAAAATAAGTAAGTAATGACATTACAGTAAATCTGCGCTCTTTCACTACCAGCAGAGTTACTTTCCTCAGCACAGTTCCATTAAATGTACATGGATCCTAATAAGACATCAGACTGATAATTATTTTTATATTCATATCAACTATATTTTATGCCTCTCAAGATTGTTGTATTTATAAATAGTTTACAATACACTGCTATTTAAGTCTATAATAGTAGGCATGTTCCTAAAGTCAACAGCAGTACTTAACAAGCAAACCACTTAAAATATGTCCTCAAGTCATTTTGATAAAAGAATTACTATTATAAACATTGACTATAGGAACTGTTGAAGAGCAAATGTTCAAAGAAACCTCTATTCTTTGTAATTAGCAAATTAATTACCTTTATTGAGTAAATATTCTTGATTGACTGTTTAAATACCACCAAAAAGGTAGAGCAAAATATTAGGAGCAATAGTAATAACAGTAATAACACTAGGGCTTTTAGAAATCATGGAACGACAACATTAAGCTATTAAGTGCAGCATATTGTACATTCAGTAGTTCGTGGAATACTAAGTCAGAACAACATTTTATATCCAATATACAGTACATATTTGATTTGTATTTTCATATGTTTTGAAGATACACACACACACGTACATATAAAAAAGATCAACTAAACACAAATGCACATGTTCAATGACTGTGGGTTTAGTATTTTGTTATGAATAGCATAAAACCGTGTGCAAAGCCATTCAGCTATCAGTGTCCAAAATCTGGAAGCCCAAGCAAAACATAAAGAGGAAAGCATAATTATTTCTATAAATAATGTATTTTTCTTGCAATAATCAAAATAATTTGATAGGTGCAGTATACCAGAGAATTTGCCCAAAATCCCTTTGGGCACATTCAACCCAACTCATTATTTGAATGACAAAGAAAAGCTGCTAATTGATTCCATTCAGAGGCATAAAAGGAAAGTGGAAAATCAGGATTTTCTGGTGAGCTATTATATAAATTATCATAGAGATGAATATGTTTTGTTCCAATAATTTATCTGGGTAGAATTAAATAATTCCATTTTTATTAAATTATATAGAATCATACATACACTTTGAATAATTAAAATTGCGGTGTTTTGGAAGGTAGTGATTTTGAACACAAAATTTAAGTGGCATCCCAAATGAATCAAATTGTTAGAAAGAATTATTTACCAGGATCATCTAAGAATTATCTTACCCAGGGGTCCCCAACCTCCAGGCTGTGGCCCTAACAGGCCTTGGCCCCATTTGGAACTGGGCCACAGAAGCAGCAGGTGAGCATGTGCACACACACAGCTCCACTTGCGCGAACAGTGGGCAAGTATGCACACACAATGCCATTTGTGCAAGCAGACAAACCGGAAAGACTGGATCACTGATCTATCCACAGCCTGATTTTTTGGTCCAAAAATAAATCAGAAAAACTAGACTACACATTCTCTTCCTATGATCTAGCATGAGGAAATGTAAATACGAGTATTTATGTACAGTATGTATGTCTCTCATATGATAGAAATTTCCATAAAGGGAAAGAAGTATAGGTACATGAAATGGATCAATTTTCATTAAAATGAAAGAAAGGAGGAAAGAGTGGGCAGAGAGTGTTGAGCTGCATTCTTGTAATGTAGATGCTTTTGTAAATGTCTATTTTTTGTAGCTTTTATTAGAGTGGGACAGAAGTCATGTGGACTGTTGTATAACTAAAGTATAATAAATTTGGTAGAAATAACTACAGTAGAAGGATTTGCTCATATAAATTCTCCTTTTATTAAAAATGCCTATAACTTTTTTTCAAGATCGAACAAATTGTCTCAGAAACAAGCTAATTATAAAATGAAGAAGATCTGCAGCAAATTTTAGGAAGATGAAATTTTGAATAAAGAGGAAGGCATGGTGTCAGACAATAACGATGTCCCCTTCCTCAATTAGATGAAAAAGTTTACTTACAAGAAGCTTAACTCGTTTTTTTAAAGAAAGAAACAGACTAGATGGCCATGCTAAATGCATAGAAAAGGCAAAAATTTCCTTGAACTGCACATCCCCAATATTTTCCTGAAAGGGACACATAGGAGATATTATGCTACAGTCAGGACATTGGTCCAACAATCTTGGTGATTCCTACTCCAGTTGTCTATATATTTAGAAAGTATATAGTAGGGTTGTAAAACCTGTATTCCAAACTTTGAGACACTTTCTGTAAACCTTGAAAGGTACTTCAGTGACAAATACAAAATCACTAACACTTTACCTGTAGTATTATTCAGAATTCTATTTTTATCTATGTTGAGATGGGGAATGGAAAGTTTTTATATATTATCTAGGGATGTCATTTTTTGATTAACTGATTGATATTCTGCCTTTGTACATAGTAAATATTCAAGGTAGCAAATAATAGGACTTTTTTCACTGAGTTTCCCATTCATAATAAAATTGTTATTTAAAAGAATAAAAAGTAAAAACATCTATCTTACTTTTGGGTCATTTTTACAGCAACTTCGTTTGATTCAACCACATAAATTCGTTAAACATACAGATGACAGCAAAACTCCTGCTAAGGATGTGAGTAATTTGGACTGCAATTGTATTTATAACTTTCTTGGAAACATATATCATTAATATTAATGGAAATCAGAGATAAGCATCAGAACTTAACCTAGCGTACAGTTTCAATCTTGTATGGAAATACATTCTTAGGATTTTTAAAATTTTAAGTATTGGAAGTTTAACAGAGCAGCCATAGCCGAGAATGAAATTTTAAACCTTATTTAGATTAAACTCAGAAGGGGCAAAAAGTGTTAAAAATGAAAACAAAAATAAATATTAATATGTGCAAAATACATTATTATTCCCATTATAGTCCATTTAAACAATCTGTTTCAATATGTCTTAGTCAAATACTATATGGTAGAAATAATTACAAAACATGCAATAGAAAAGCAATTAACTGGGATTCAAAACTATTGTTAACTATCAACAACTAAGCTCAGACAATATTAAGAACTCCACAGTTCAACCTGAGCAACAAATATTCTACAGTCTACAATGAAGACTGTCATTTATGTATGCAAATATACATATGAAAGTGCAAGATCCATTCTACATATTTAAAGTATGTTATAATAATGTATTTTCTCTTCAGGGAAAAACATATTTCCTTAAGTAAAACTACATCAACCACAAGTACAAGAGAGGAATCATTTGCTATGACTAGAAAACCTAGCTTTTCAGGACTACAACAGTTAAATTGGAATTTAGAAAGCAAGAGTAGACCCCATTTTTCAATCCTGGTTTGTACTGTAAGTCAAGCAAAAATAAGAATTTTAATAGAATGCAATTTTAGGATCATTTTTTCCCCAAGAACTGACAAGAGTTGGGAATTTGGAGAAAATTTCCATATCCAGGCTTAAAGGTAATATTGGATTGTTGTTTTCTTGTTTTCAAAAAAAAATGTCTAGAAGAATGTCTACCAGAAGCCTTTTTATAAAGGTTCACCTCAAGCCTATAGACACCTGGCTATGAAAAATGCAAGTAGAGGATATATGCAACAAGCAGATTATCAAAAACAAGCATTGGCAAGGCAAACAACTTGTTCAGAAAGGAGACATTATTTTTATAAGGATGAAAAAAATTCCACAGTAGAGGACAGAAAGGATCATAGTATGGCAAAGGTATAATATATTTCAAAATGCTGAAAAGAAAAGCCTGACGATAGTTACAATGTACTTAATAATTTGTATTGTAATATAAACACGAGTTTTTGTTTGCCTTATGGGATTTTGTTAAATAGATTGCTAAATGAATGTATAAAATCAAATGATTTTGAGAAGGAAACCTTTTTTTAAACTATAGGTAGTCTTTGACTTATACCCAATCATTTAGTATAGGAACTCCCAACCTTTTAGGCACCAAGGACCGGTTCTGTGGAGAAACGTTTTTCTGTGGACTGGAGGGGGTGTGGTTTTGTGTGCTGCCTGCATCCTGCGAATGGGGCTTTGCTTGTATGCATGCTGCAGACCGGTGCCGGTCCATGGACTGAGGGTTGGGGACCTCTGACTTAGTAACAAGTAACAATTCAAGTTACAACTAACCCAAAAAAGGGACTGGACCCAGATTCGAAGTTCTAAACTTTGGGCACATGGCAACAATTACAGCGATGTGCAGCATCCCATGGTCATGTGCCCACATTTTATGAAGATTTTGCTGAAAATCAGCACTTATTAAAAAAAACATGTTCATAGGGAACCAATGGTTTGCTTAATGACCATGGTGTTCTCCTGTAGACTGCAGAATTTGCTTTACATTCTTGGTATAGCTCAGGGGTCAGCAACCTGAAACAGTGAAAGAGCCACTCGGAACCGGTTCCCTCACAAAAGGAAAAACTGGGAGCCGCAAAAAATGTGTGCGCATGTGTGTACATGCGCGCATGCGCAGAACAGGGTTTGACTGAAGAGTGGAGCCAAGGCGAGATATGCACCTACCCTGCATATTTGAATTGATTGGTTGAACTTTTTTAGTCCCACTTTTTTTTTTTTTTTTTTTTTTTGGACTGCACATGGCAGAGGACTGGGAGCCACAGGAGACGGCTGAAAGAACCGCATGCGGCTCCGGAGCCGCGGGTTGCAGACCTGTGGTATAGCTTAACAACTATCACAAAAAAACTACAGACATAAAATCACATGACCAACCCATTTTATGACATAATGGGCAGGCTCCAATATTGTCTATGTCAAAGACTACCTATATTCTTTTTTCACTGTTTTTATTTTTATCTGTTTCTTTTCTGCATATTCTATTTTTTTATTTGTTATCTATTCAATTTGTATTAACTTTTATCTTTTTTAATTGTAATGTTTCAATAAAAGTACTATTTAAAAAGTTTGGGGGGGAAACAAGACTTATCCACAGAGAAAGGCAGGACTTAAGACACTTAATAGAGAGAAAGAATGTTAGAGGAAATCAAATCTTGAGATGCTTGCATAGATGTTTAGATACATATATTTCTTTATACACTTATTTGCAAGTTAGCTATAAATTGTATATATAGTAATGCATCTCATTTTTTGGTGGAATTAATGCACATTCTATATCCAATGTAATAGATGTTCATATGGAACATAAAGATATCTGATCTTATTTCAATAAACAGTATTTTAAAATAACTTTTTAAAACTTCAGACTGATAAAGGGAGGTGGCTTATGGGAAGTGAGAGATTGGGGGGAGAGAGAGAGGCATTTCAGATGTTGCACATCTTGCCTTCTAGGTAGGGATTCAAAGACTGTGTGTTGAGTAGATTGTATTGTTGTTCTTCCTTTCTTCATTCCTCCCTCTTTTCTCTTGCCATATCTCCTTTCTTCTCCCCTTGCTTTCCATCCCATTCTCGGACTACCATTGCTGGGTCTTACAGTGCAGGGATCCCCAACCCTTAGTCCATGGACCAGCACTGGGTCACAACATGCCAGAAACGAGTCAGCACAAACAAGCAAAGCCTCATCCACGGGATGCAGGCAATACATGAAATCATGCCCCCTCCGGTCCCCAGAAAAAGCTCTCTCTACGGATCTGGTCCCTGGTGCCCAAAAGGTTGGAGACCTCTGTTATAGTGGATAGCCTGTTCGTATTGTACTTTGTACAGTGCAAACATGCATCTACCTAGTTTTGGTAATTGGTAGCCTTCTGATCCTAATCTTGTGCCATCGTGATTCTGTTCCACATATGTGGAAATTATCAGGTTGGGGGAAGGTTGCATTACACTTCATCATTTGTCCAAATAGTTTTTATACTACCACATTGCATTGTTTACATTTTTAAAAATGGGAAAACAACTGTTAATAGAACAAGAATGCAGAAGAAACAGGGCATTTGTACAAAAGATTACCTTTCTTAAATGTTGAGGTTGTTTATTTAGTGTTTATAATTGATTTAAATTAGTAAATAATTTGAGCAAGGCAGTTCTTATTTTATAAGTCCAACACTTAGCCTTTCACTTTTCATTAACTATTATTAAATAATTCTCATACAGATGCTACCTTCAGTACATTTTGAAAGATTGTATTATGAAGAACCTGAATTGAAAATTGAATCAGATAACAAGCCAGAAATCATTTATGTAAGAACCTGTTTGTTTTGCTTTGCTTTTCCTTGATCTGAATCTATTCCAAGGGAGGAATGGGAGCTGTTTTCAAAAGCCAAGAGGGCATTTGAGGATTTAGGGAATCTACCTGGGATAACTTTATGTACATTGATTCTGATAGCTAAATTAAGCTTGGTTGAACAAAAGTGGGGAGGGAATCTTGAGTGGAAGTGTATGTCATGTTCGTTTTTTGGTTTGTTTTTTTCCCTAAATCTTAAAATATATGCTCTGGATAGATCCAGGTTGAAACAAATCAGTCTCTATTTTTGTAACTTGTACTAAACTACATACTCCTCCAATAATCAAATTAATAGATCTGCATTCAGTCAAAGTTTAATATAAAACAAAAGCTAAGGAATAATAGAAACATTGTCGCTATCATTACTAGTGTAAATTGTGTCTATAGAACCAAAAAACAGTGCTACTTGTGGAGTTCTTTTCTTAGTCTTTTCTTAGCTTGGTTGTTTGCTTGCAGACATTTCATTATCCATCTAGGCAGGCCTTTTTTGACATAGAACACCCAGGACGGTGTTCCAGCACCTTTTTTGGATGGAACCTTGTAGGGTAGGCAAGGCGGATTGTATGACGTGTGTGAGTTCCGGCACCTTTTTGTTTTTTTACAAAAAAAGCACTGCATCTAGATAACATCAACAGCATGAGTGAGTGTGGGATTTGCTCTCTTTTTATATGTAGTAGTTTGCCCTGCATGTTTTAGTGGGGGTGTGGTTTTGGCCATGATAATTCTTTGATTAGAATAGTATTTTCTGTTTGATTGTGTAATGAAATATCTACATGCAAACAACCAAATTTAGACAGCATCAATTCTCCACAGTTCAATTTGAATTATGTTACATATGAGTTATATATACTCTTTTCTGTTAGGAGTGTTATTTATCTAAAACTAAGACATAAATTAAAATTATGTTAAAGCTAATTTGAAATAATGTAACACCTATTTAACTATATACTTATTTAAAGTTGTTCAAAAGTTAGCCACAGTTACATATTAAAAGATGGAGATTAAATCAAGATTTGATCATGTTGGGAAATAGAATTTGTCACCATTTAGGAAAGTAGAATATTTTGATAAGAAAGCAGAGTTTGTATGTAGAAAATCAGAAGGACTCGGGTACTTTATCAGATAAGGAGACATAAAACAAAATTTAACATCTATATAAAAAAATAACAAGATAGTAAAATGTAGGCAGTAGATTCTATGGTGCCTATATCACACACATATAGTTGAGTAGCATATAGATTTATTTTTATTTTTTTGTATCTTGCCTGAAGAGCATTGAACTGAGTGTTAACTCAAACATTTAATCAGCGTTAAGGCCCTTCTCAGCTTTGATAGTATGATGTGGTTTAAGTATCTCATCAGGCTAAACATACAAGACCAGCTGCTTAGGAAAACATTAGCAGTAGAGATGCCCTTCTTGTCTTTCCCCATCTAGAACTTGTGTTAGAATTCTCTTGGCTTGTTTATACCCCAGAGGAAGGAGAGCCTCCTATGAAAAGCTATAAAAGTACATTTTATCAAGAAGCTATCACTTTCACATGGCACTAAAATTGTCTGTTTATGTCTGGAGGGTCAATCCTGTATAGGGGAAAAAATTAACTTCAGATACTTTGTAAGTAGCTTATGGCAGCTGT
Source organism: Vipera ursinii (assembly GCF_947247035.1). NCBI lineage: Eukaryota > Metazoa > Chordata > Lepidosauria > Squamata > Viperidae > Vipera > Vipera ursinii. The sequence continues at coordinate 35,177,329 of NC_139514.1, read as the reverse complement.
AGTAAAAAGGCATTTCTGTCCTGTAAAAAGTTTCAGCTGCTGAGGCTGAAGTTTGGGTCTTCTGAGTTACATAATCCAGAAGCCTGAAACTCAATTCCAAGGCATCTAAGAACTTTGAGTTGTTGCGTTTGTGCCCATTTTATTGCCACTTGTAATTTTGAAGGCAATTAGCAAATAGCAGGGTTGTTTTCTTTTTTTTAATATAATATTTTATTGGTTTTCCAGTTTTAAATTTAAGTATTTAAAAAGCAACGTGGTGGCCGGGTTAAACGATAATTCAATAACAAAATCTTTAGTACAAATCTCAGGTTACATCATCAAATATTTCTTCTCTTTTTTTCCCTTAACATTTACTATCTCATATTCAAGCTAGTACATTTCTAATTATATCAACTCAGTAAAAACACCATTACATTTATCAATACATTTATAGCTTATACATATTTTAATTAATTTTTGTAAAACAATCCATGTCCTGTTGTTAATTTTTATCTAATTTTTAATTTCTCATCAATATTCCAATTAACCTTTAATATCCATAATTTTCAAACTTTGGGTAACCAAGGTTTCCCTTATCTCATTTCATTAGAAAATGTAATATTGAAAATACACATTTTACCTTTTTAAATTTAATATTGTTCTATTTCCTAAAAATTTTCTATTTCCCACCATATTAAATCTTCTACTTAATAATAAAATATCCCCTTTTAATAGATCAAAACCTAGATAGATTGATAGATTGCCTGGGTTAGTCAGTAGTCAATAAATCAAACATATTCCTGATAGTTAATTTTCATTTCTCTTTTAAATCTAATTTTTCAATATTAAACAAATCAAATCCTTGTTTTTCACTAATTTCCAACTATTTTGAATCTAATAACCCAAATTCCCCTTGTCTCAGCATCTCCTTTTAACCCTCTAATTGACAATATAAAGTCCCCTCTAATAAATCAAAACCCCAATTTTGAACCTTATTCTAGTTTTCTTCCTTTGCCAACTAGGCTTCCATATCAATGTCTTTAGATCATCAAATAAATCTCCCTCCATTTTTATATGTGTTATTTGAATCAAAGGAGACCATTTAATTGCCAGTTTTCTGGAAGGACTGGCCCATTTGTATTCATTAAATTGTCACCCTGTGATTCCAGTCTCCCATATTTGCTCTGGTACATCTGTCTTCAATTCAGTGTGTTCTTCTTTCTGAAATTTCTTCTGGTTTGTATACAAAGTCATTTCCATTTTCAATATTGTCACTTTCTTGTCTGGATTATCCATCAGCTGTACTTGTTGGTCAGTTGAGTCCCCTGTCTTAATATTTAGCTGTTCCACTTCTGCTGTCTTCTGCATTGTTGATTCTTTAGTTGCAATCAAAATTTGGCCTTGTGCATCTAAGCTGGTATCTTGGTCTTTTATTTTAGGTCTGATTTTGTCACAAACTGCAAGGATGGTTTCATGTATTGCTTTTAGCATGGAGAAAAATTTTTGCTGGTCTTTGTCCTTCTCTTTCGCGTGTTTGTAAACAGTCTTTCTAGTAGAAGTTGTGTATTAAACAAAAATCAGTAAGTGTTTACATTCACAGTTTAGGTAGGCCAGTTTCACTGCCCAGATGTTCTCTTACAGTTCGATAGTGCCAAGGTCAGGACAGTGATATCTGGGTCTGGGCTGTGAGCCAAGTCTCTTTTTAGGAAATACAAATTGCCATACCAAGCTTCACCACAAGATGTCACTGGCACCATTTAAGGTTTTTTAAATCCCAAATTTTTCTGGGTTCTTTTCCAATTTTATTTCTTTTTTGCAGAACTTCCAGTAAGAATAGGACACTTTAGGGTCCCCAAATTTCAAAGGCATATAAATCCAATTCGATTAAAATTGTTCTTTTTGATGCTTTATTCCCCTGGGTAGTCAGACGCCGCTATTCTTGGAGAGTGGGGTAGAAATTCCCTTCCCCCTCTCCTCACAGGGAGATAGTACTTCAAGAAGCTTTTACAGGAAAGTACTTAGGATAGAGAGAAGATAAAATCTCACCCAGCTTCATCTGTGTTGCTTTCAGTGTGCTTGGTAGTAAGTTTGACTTCGGCTGTCAGCAGCTGAATGACGGCCATATTGCTATGGCTGATCTTTTTCCTGTCAGTTTGAAAAGCTGCCCTGGATCAAGCAGGGGTTCTTTCACGATCAAGCGGAGTCCTCTCCTTGCTCGTCGCCCCTACAGGGCGACTTCCGACCCTTTCCAGGGTCCCCCAGCAGGAGAAAACGAGACACTGGAGACAGAGCTTGCCTCCATGCATCCACCAACGCCGCGATGGCAAAACAGAAGTCAGCAGGGTTGTATTGTTAACTTCATCTGTGCAGTGGGTGGCAACTTGCCTAGGCCAGTCTGAGACAGAATGATTCTACCATCCACGTAAAGTAGCATTGAGATATGTCTGTGTGCTAGCTTTGGTGGAAAAAAATCACAAGCATTCTGACAGACCATGGGAGTTGATGTCAAATTTGAATAGCTTGTATTCTATATTCTGTCCTCCTCTTCTACTTTTAAATAGTTAATTGCCTTATTCTATTCTGGTGTTTGGCTGCAGTATACTTTGAATAACTAACAAACAAATGAAGACTCAAATTGAGCTTGATTTTGGTAACTATGGACTACCCATATAGTTTCCTTGTATACAGAAGTTGTATACTATTATCTTCCTCTGGATGTTTGTAGTTCACCTTCCAGAGTGGCCTACAACTCTTGAACTTCCTCTTTCTTCACTAGAGAACTGAAAAGGTCCAGCAAGATCCCACCCCACTGTAGGGGAAGGAGACAAGAGGTCAGCTGTAACTGGCTAGATGCTACCAATTGCTATAACATTCTTCTTCTGATTGTTACTACTAAAAGATTTATTTAACATACTTGGGAGTAAACATCTCATTCACTTGTATTTCTCTATTATATTCTTGCAAAAAAAACCCAGTTTTCATTACATATAGCATAATATTGCTATGCTGGGTCCATACAACTTTCTAAAATTCTGCTTTTAAATATTCTTTATTACTTATGACTCATCTGTCTTGACTGTTTGGTTTGTCAAAAATACTGTACAGTCTGTCTCTAATGAAGACAAAGTCCCTAAACAGTTACACTGGTATAATTTGCACGTGCTTAAAAGAATTAACCATTGTCAGTTAATTATGTTACTGCATATTAGCATTTAAAGATACTATTTTACAGTCACTTTGGAGACTGATGTTAAGTAGCAATATGGAAAAGAAAACAATTGGCTTCCAGAAAATAATGCAAAACAAACATTTTAGAATAACTTAAGAATCATTTGCATCATAAAATGCATAATAACCAGAGATTAAAATAAATTTTGTTTGCATTCACAGAGTCCATTTGAAATGTAAATGTGGTAGTAAATCTTTGTTGTTTTTCTACATATAGTACCCCCAGGAAACCTTCAAGAAAGACTTTACATGAAATTAGGAAGAAAATACTTTTTCCTTAAAATACTTCTTAATAGCTAATGGTCTAGAAGCAAAAAGTTACTTGCAAAGTGGAGTGGGGACACATGTTTGTAAAATAGCAAATATCTCACTTCTTACTTGTTTTATTAAATGGGGGCAAACAGTTGTTTCTAACCTATAATAGTTTCCAAGAAAGTAGATAAGGAAATATATAGTTATTCCTCCAATGCAAAAATTAAAGCATGTGAATAATAAAAAGAAAAATCAAGGTGTGAGTAATACATTTTAAGTTGAAGTTAATTATTTAGGACTTGCATGCTACTTCTTTATAACCAAAGTGTTTCACTGCAGATCATATCATCTGATAGTGAAACTGAAGATCTGCCCAAGAATGAATTGTTTGCAGGATGCTTTTTAATGCCAAAAGGTAATGTTGATGTTAAACTCTTAACTTGTATGTGGATTAAAGTTAACAATCTTACCTTCAGATGTCATTTTATATCTTAAATGCACTAAAGGGGGCAAGGGGTCATTGGATGAAGTTATTGCAGAAGTTGGGAATTTTTATTTTTTTGTTTCATTGCTAATACCTTCTCTCTGAGTAAAAGGTAAAAACAATTGAAGTACTAGGATACTGTATAATCACAACATCAAAATGGTCATTAGAAGGTGTTTACTGAATAAACTGCAGAGAACTCTTTATGCCTGTATTGTAGATGGCAACCATAATAACAGTATATGTGGTATAATGCACTGCATTTAAAAATAGTATTGTTGTATGATATTAAAGGAAGAAGGAAAAGTTTTTGTTGCTGTCTAATAATACTGAGTGATCAGGAATGAAAGACATCTCTAAAAGATTTCTAGTAATCTCTGCCCTGCAGCAATTACACAACATTGTGTGTTATTTAACGGGGTTTGGGGTTTTTTTGCACACTCTGTAATTGTATTATGGAACATCCTTCAAAAGGTGAACTTCCACATGAGAGTTTACATGTCCTAAATAACTGGAAATCATAATGAAGCTCATGTTGGTCAAGCCATGACCAAGTTCAAATTATTGTACAATTTATTAGCTAATATAACCAATTAACACGTAACTACATTTTCCACTCATTTTTTCAAAACCCCAACTTTCAGGAAGTTCTCCAGTTTTCTTATCCTGGCCATCTGGTTAAATCCATGTTTAATAACTTTGTTTATTATTATCTTAAATGTTTAAACCACATGAAGTAAAACAGGAACAGTCTGAAGAAACAGCAGATAATTTCCTTGGTCTAAACAAGGATGGAAAATCTGAAAAAAGGTATATGCTATCAGCAAACTCAAAAAGGTGAGTGAATTGGAACACTTGGTAGACAAATTCTGGATTTCTTCTATTAGCACTGTTTAGTGTTAGCCTAGGATTCAGGAGAATCGATCAAATCTAACTCAGCCACAGAACTGTGCTACATGGGCTTTCACTGGTTACTTAGCCCAATCTACTACATAGAGAGAATTGTTTGGGAAAAAAATAGAATGGAATGCAGTGTATGTAATTTCAAAATGCTAGAGGAAAGGCAGGATATGAAATTAATAAGTGAAATACACTATAAAAGTGAAATACACTATAACATTGCAATAGTTTTAATGACGAGGACTGAACAAAGTCAAAGTATTGTTTTAATTGCATATAATTAATTTGCATATAATAAATAATTTGCTTAACTTTGGTAAATACAAAAGTATATACATGTAATATTAGAAAAGCATCATGCTAGTAAATATTCATTCTGTTCAATCAGAGGTAAACATCCTTTGAAATATAAGGACTTAAGCAGAATTTTTCCATTATGTTATTTCTGATTGTACAAAGCAAATGCCACTGCAAAGAAAAATTATGATTACTTATTAATTAGAATTTTGATTAATTTTAAAAATTATATATAAGCATATAATAAAACAGTATATGATTAATATTAAATTATTTTTAAAACTGTTGATGCTCTGTGTTGATGAATGTTAATTCTCAGTACAGCTAAAGCCAATGTCAGTTTTATTTGTTGAAAGCATGTCTTACCATGCATGTTTATAAAGCAATTTCTTTGGAAGTCATGCATGAATGCTAACTGCTCACATATCCTCAGAATAAGTTTGCTGTATACATTTGAGCATGTCTTCCTCCTGAAAAAAACAGTAGGACCTAAACATTTGAAAAGTTCTATTCTGCCTCCCCTCGTTTTATAGAGGACTAAACTTATGGGATTTACAGGTGAAACTCGAAAAATTAGAATATCGTGCAAAAGTTCATTTATTTCAGTAATGCAACTTAAAAGGGGAAACTAATATATGAGATAGACTCATTACATGCAAAGCAAGATAGTTCAATTGTCATAATTGTGATGATTATGGTGTACAGCTCATGAAAATCCCAAATCCACAATCTCAGAAAATTAGAATATTACATACAATCAATAAAATGAGTGTACATAGAACAGTATCGGACCTCTGAAAAGTATAAGCATGCATATGTACTCAGTACTTGGTTTGGACCCCTTTTTCAGCAATTACTGCCTCAATGCGGCGTGGCATGGAAGCTATCAGCCTGTGGCACTGCTGAGGTGTTATGGAAGACCAGGATGCTTTAATAGCAGCCTTCAGCTCTTCTGCATTGTTCGGTCTCATGTCTCTCATCTTTCTCTTGGCAATGCCCCATAGATTCTCTATGGGGTTCAGGTCAGGCGAGTTTGCTGGCCAATCAAGCACAGTAATCCCACGGTCATTGAACCAGGTTTTGGTGCTTTTGGCAGTGTGGGCAGGTGCCAAGTCCTGCTGGAAAATGAAGTCAGCATCCCCATAAAGCTCGTCTGCGGAAGGAAGCATGTAGTGCTCCAAAATCTCCTGGTAGACGGCTGTGTTGACCCTGGACTTAATGAAGCACAGTGGACCAACACCAGCAGATGACATGGTTCCCCAAATCAACACAGACTGTGGAAACTTCACACTGGTCTTCAAGCGTCTTGCAGTGTGTGCCTCTCCATTCTTCCTCCAGACTCTGGGTCCTTGGTTTCCAAATGAGATGCAAAAGTTGCTCTCATCAGAAAAGAGGACTTTGGACCACTGAACAACAGACCAGGCCTGTTTTTCTTTAGCCCAGGTAAGACACTTCTGACGTTTGTTGTTCAGGAGCAGCTTGACAAGAGGAATACGACATTTGAAGCCCATGTCCAGGATCCGTCTGTGTGTGGTGGCTCTTGATGCACTGACTCCAGCATCAGTCCACTCCCTGTGAAAGTCCCCAACACTTTTGAATGGTCTTTTCCTGACAATCCTCTTCAGGCTGCGGTTATCCCTGCTGCTTGTGCACCTTTTTCTTCCACACTTTTCCCTTCCACATAACTTTCTATTAATATGCTTTGATACAGCACTTTGGGAACATCCAACTTCTTTTGCAATTACCGTTTGAGGCTTTCCCTCCTTAAGGAGGCTGTCAATGATGGTTTTTTGCACAAATGTCAGTTCAGCAGTCTTCCCCATGATTGTGATTCCTACTGAACCAGACTGAGAGACCATTTAAAGGCTCAGGAACCCTTTGCAGGTGCTATGGCTTAATTAGCTGATTAGAGTGGGACACTTTTGAGCCTAGAATATTGCACCTTTTTACAATATTCTAATTTACTGAGATTGTGGATTTGGGGTTTTCATGAGCTGTAAGCCATAATCATCACAATTACGACAAATCAAGTCTTGAACTATCTTGCTTTACTTGTAATGAGTCTATCTCATTTATGAGTTTCCCCTTTTAAGTTGCATTACTGAAATAAATGAACTTTTGCATGATATTCTAATTTTTTGAGTTTCACCTGTACTTAACATCCTATAGACAAGAAATATTGTGTATTGAAAATGTAAGAAAACAGAAAATTATCTGAATTTGTAACTTGCACTTGCAAAGGCCTCTGAGAAATCTTGAGCAGGCAACACAAATGCCAACCCAAGTGAGCTAATGATCTGACAGGGTCATTCTAAGATCTAGTATCGTAGTGATATAGCAACTTAAGCCCAATCAGATTATTTGTTCATTTGGCTTAGCAATCATTGAATAACAGGTGTCTAAACTAGAATATTGAATAAAGATGATTTAAAAGTGCACAATCTGATCCTTTTAATTTAACGTTGTGCTTTCAATGTGGTTCTATCTGCTTACATTGGGTATAATGTAAAATTTGTAATAATGCCTATGGTATTTCTATTTAGTGGATCCATAGCAGTTACAAAAGAAGACAAAGATCAAGTCTGTATTGTGGGAGAGAAGTTAGTAGCAGTTTCTTCACACATAACTGAAAATTCACAGAACATAAATAAAACCAAGATGATTCAGACATTAACATCTCGTATCAAGTGAGTGGTCCTAAAGACTCAAGTTTATAAAGTACATAAAGGAATGTAAATATACTTTAGTCAGTGTGTGTCCTTGTAGACAGTGCAAAGTCATATTTTTAGGCTGAATTTCACACCAGTAAGATGGCCATTTAATTATAGTTGCATTCTGTGAAATCAGTGCTAAAGATACCTTATATAAAATTCTCCAGGGACTGTTTCAGTAAGAGCCACAATTAAAATTAGGGTGGGGGTAGCTATTATACTTTTTTGTTTTACTAAGTAGGTAATCAAAAGAATTTACATTTTCAGACAGACATGATAATTTGAACAGCACATTTTTGAAAAAGTACAATTGTACTTTTTTGTTAAAATCTGTTGTATTACCCACTCTATTTTGGACATGGGGAATTGCTGCATTATGATACAATCATTCACAATGCCGTATAAAGAGCTTATTCATTTTTCTCCTAGAAGAAAAATCCTCCTGAGCTGCTAATTGGTCCCAGAGGTGCTAATTACTACATGGAACTCCTTTGGGATAGAAACAGAAACTCAGGAATACCTTTTTTGTTTTACTCCTCTAAGTGAGAAAACAAATTGGTTAAATGGATTTTAAAAGCAATTCATTATTTTTTTAATATGTTAGTTTACAGAAGTGTAGTTTTAAGGACTGGAATGTTGTAAAAACAGCAATAATTTCAGTTGAACACAGAAATGCCTAAACTGTCTGGTAAAATATATAATGGCTGTGTATCAACCTGGTTTCAGTAAAGGGTCTTGTGTCTTTAACGATAACAGATGTACATATTATCACCATTTGTGGATGTTTCTATTTTATCAGTTGCATAAAATATACTCTCATAAGTTTGAATATATGGTATTAAGTCTGGATTTTGAGTCTCTAGGAATACCATTCCTACTAATAGTAAGAGCAAAGCATTGTATGTACATCCTCCCCTTTAAAATGTCCATGAGAAGGTTTTCTCCTTCATGAAGTTTCTAGAACCATGTAATGACTGGCATGTATGGCTGCTTATTTTGCTGCAATGTTTCATTTTCTTTTCAGGGAAATATTGCTCTATTTTTTACCTGAACGTGATAAATCAAGAGAACATATTACATCTATGTGCCCAGAAGATGTTTTATCTATGTTCAATGTGAGTGAACATTTAAAATATATTAAAATAAATGTGTCAACGTATACATACCAATATACTAGTATTCTTACTGAACATCATTTATTTAGCAATCATTCAAAGTTATGCTGATGCTGAATAAAGGGACTTACACTCTTCATTTTTTTCTCATTGGAATTATTTGTAATTATGCTTTTAATTTGCCCTTTTTTAGGAATTTCCACCTATCTTGAGTTTATTTTCTCATTAGTTGCTTTTACTAGTATTACATGGTCATTTCCACTTCTTCAGTTAGGTTTTCCATGCTAGTGAGTATCTTGTGAAGGATACTTGATATCTTATGCCTTCCTCAACCCTTCGAAGTTGTCAGCAAGACCAGTGAGGGAAACACGAGTTCACTAATAAGCCTGTTTCAGACAGGGCAAGCTGAAGACTCAGAGACCTGATGCAGACTGGATTGCAGCTATAACCCCATTTTTCTTTGAAGATACATCATTTGCTATTGGAAGACATCATATATATATTAGGCAGCTAAAAGTAGACATCAGCAACAGTTTATTTGTCCTCATTTTTATCTAGATGTTGTTTACAGCACTGCCTCATTCATTCATTCTGGGTTTCTTAACATAATAAATACTTTTAGTATATATAATCTAAGACCTTCTCTTCTATTGCTTCTATTTCTTTCAAGCAAATGTCCTTCAGCTGCTGTTTTTCACTGATATCGCACAAAGTTTCTATTATACCTGGAAAATCATATTCATCTTCTTATATTAAGAGTTCAAACTCATCTTGTTCTGTATTCTGAGAGTTAATGTATAGCCAACAAATGCCCTGAACCTTATGTCCCAATTTTCTTTCTTATTTTTAATTGAATGTTTAAATGGGCACTATTTCCAATTCCACTTTTTCATCTAGTCCATGAGTCATAAAAGAGCCGAGGTTGCCTACCCCTGGTGTAGCACTTAAATCTTCTTATTTCAAGGTTTTCATCTCCAATCCATGAAGATTAAATTTAAAGCTCTTCTAACCCTAACCAAACTCAATATGCTTTCCCCAAGTACATTTTTGCCTTTTCTTCCTTTTTTCTGAGGGGGGTTAAATCTATCTCCTGCTAACACTTACCAGGAAACTCAGACATTTATCTCAGAAACAGACTCTCCAATTGGCATCATGTACATAGCCAGTCATTCATTTAAATCCCTCCTAGCCCTAATCAGCAACAACTTTTATTGATTAGCCCTTGGGCCATATCAAAGTACAAAGTTCCAGCAACAAACCGTCACCAAAACTAGATAAAAGCAATCCGAAGTGGAATTTGATAAAATACAATTTAAAATGGAATTAAAATACAATTTAAGTTAAAATAGTAATAAAATGCAAATTTAAGATATAGTTAAAATATGGAAACATATTTCGGAGTCGCCCTTACAATCTACCCCAATCAGTCCCACATATGCAGATCTTAACTGGATCATTTTGTTCAAATACTGTGCTACGTTGGATGTTATTTTCAAGTTCTGGCCGGACATAAGGTAAGTTATTTTGATATGGGGATCCCAATGGGTCATTCGTTTGGTATATAGACCAAGATACCTGTCTCTCACCCTCTTATACCAACAACAGTCAAATAGGATGTGAGCCAGGTCCTCTACCTCTGCCGCTCCGCAAATGCAGAGACGCTCATTGTACGGTATAGCATGAAATCTCCCATATCTGACCATTGTGTCAAGCTGTTCAAATCTTGCTCTCATAAATATCTCTCTAAGATGTTTTGGGAGTTGTGACTTCAAATAACTGTCCACTTGAAAAGTACATTTGTATTTACTCAGCCATTTCAAGTTACCCACCTTACTAAGGATAGCTATATCAGTTTGTGCTTCTATATCCTAATCAAATTTACTGTACTTGAAACTTTCTCGTTTCAGCTTCAAATTCCCTATCACAACTCCTTTATGTAGATATTCATTGTCCTGTTTTGCTTCTATTCCTGCTTCTGAAAACTCAGAGCCTAAGAGAACCTGAAAACTGTTTCTGAATTCTAGTAGTGCAGAAGATCATCTGTATCTCTTGCTTCCAATTGTTACCATTATCCTCTGGGCTTCCTGATTTATATTACTTGGCTCCTTTCTTTCACTATGAGTTTATGTTCTAATACCTCCTTTGTCTGAACTAATCATTCTCTCATTAGGTAGTCTCTGTTTTCTCATTAGGTTAGCTACACTCAAAGCATACCCCCCTCCGCTACTCCATCCTTTCAAATATTCTTCAAGAACTGTTGCCAAGTTTGTAGATTCTGCAAATATATGCCAGGTTCTTAGACAGAAGAACAAACTTTCTAGAGATATTGCATGTCACAATTGCAAATTTCTTCATCTTCATTTTTGTTTCTAAAGGCACCAACATCAGAAAGGGTTTTAGTTCTTCCTTTCTTAGGCCTTCTAATATAGACTCTTATCTTAGAAGGAAAATTACTTAGGGAGTCCTCCTTAAACTGCCTTGCAAATTTCCACTGGCAAACTTCTTGTAGCTAAAGTGAGTATAAATAGTTTCATACAGAATTTTATTTTCCATAATTTGTTTTCTCAACATAGGGGATGAAATTGAGCAATGAATCATGCTCAACTATTTTGTTTGTAAAAATGTATATGTGACAAATTCACTATACTCAGTATGGGTTACAATATAAAACTATTACAAAGTGTAAAGACATAATATAAATAATTAAAACAAGATAATTTATTTTATTGTAATTTTCAAATTTTTATAACTCTCCTTGTGTATTTATTACAATTTATTATTTTTAAATCAGTAAATGCAAATCTTAGTTACATAGCCATTGAAAATCCATGTTGCTTGCTTTTTACGAAAATTCTGATCTCTCTTTTTGAAATAACAACCAGATATTGGTTTTACATTTAAAAAGTGGACAAGGTGTCTTAGGACACCACCATGCATAGGATCTTCTTCACAATGCAAATTGCAGGTTGGAGATATGATCTCAGATTTGCACTGAGGTGTGTGTAACTTTACTATTTTAAGGCCATTTTTATTTCATTTATTATTTTCATTATTTCTGTTCCATTTTTGTCTATGGAGGCCTTTAAAGCATTTTTAGATCTTTCTTCTTTTGTTTGTTGTGTTTTGGTGACTTTGAACAAGTTTTGATTCCTGGTGACTACATAGACAACTCCATGCAATTTTCTTGAAAATACTTTTAGAAGTGATTTACCATTACTAGAGATGCCACAAGTTAATTATCTGTCTTTTGTAGATATTACAGGATAAGAACTTGGGCTTCCCAGTTCCTAGTCTACTACCTTAATCATTAAACCAAACTGTCTATATTAGGTCTAATATGAATGTAATTCTTTTTGAAATATTCTACTTTTGAAAGGCAAAACTATGATTAAAGTCATTGTAGTTTGATTTATTTATATGATTAAGCTATGCGATAACATTTCCTATGTACTTCCTTTTGTTTTTTTATTTTTGTAAAAATAGTTAAAAAGACATTGGGATCACAATAAGACTGTCATTTTATCCATCGATCAGGTAAAACATAAAAATGTAATGAATATTTTCTGAACTGATTTTTCATCATTGGTAATAGATTCTTGAAAAAAAATAACAGTGAGATGCAATTCATGAGATTGCACCGCTTCATAGTATGCTTAATTAATACATGTAAAACTATTATTCAGCTGCTAGCTTTGTAACTTTATATTTGTTACAAATTCTGTTGGAATTATGTGCAACTCTTAAGTCTCTTAGTCTTGCCATTGAAAACCATCTTCTTGTGTTTATACTGATCCTTGTTTTGTGAATACAGATATTTTTCTAATCTAAAATAAAAGTTATCTGTATTCTCTTTATATACTTAAATTCAGGAGCAGAGCCCGAAGGGCTAGCTTTAAAATATAGCCAGGGTAATTATGCTATAAATCAAATCTCCAGATTCAGTAGCAAAAAAAATTTTTGAGACATTGGGGCAAACAGCAGAACAAAGACTAGTATTTCACTCAAACCTAATCATGTTAAGCAGGGATGCACATTTTATAGGCTTTTGAATAATGTTGGGTAAGGTCTAGGTTAAGGACAAAAATTAAATTCAATTTATTTGTATTAACCTTTAAATTGAATCAAAAGTAGATATAGCTAATATGATAGGTTTTGAATATTTTTTCTCTTCACTTTGGGAAATACTAATTTAATAAGAACTCTTGGAACCACACAAGACATTTGGGGATTCTTTATCTTTGATGTAAGGGCATTAGCCTTAGAGTTTATAACCGCCTATTATCACTTAAAAGTGGAGCTGAAATCTGCATTTTCACTGCATTATTCACAGTTTTAAGCTTATTTCCTAACCTCGCTACTTGAGAATTCTTAGCTGTATGACCAATCTATAATTCCTTCCAGTGGCCAGTTTCATAGTTGAAATATGTATATTGTTTTGTGGAGGAGGGAGGGAATTGCAAGTTTTTAGTGTCTTGGATATTGTGCTATAGAAAATGTCAGAGAGCCTCTTCCATAGAGAGGTTGAGCAACTGTTTAAAAGGAGGAGGATGGTTTCCTTAATAGATGGAAGAAAGTTGCACAGGGAATGTAAAACTTTGCTTAAAATTTGTAGTAATTTGCAAACATTTAAGCATATATTTCAGTATTTCTCACAGTATGAAAGACAACTTTCCAAAAAACTCCAGCTTCAAGAAGAACAATGCTTTCAAAAAGTCTGTGTCATTAAAAGACAAATTTATCTACACAAAGAGCAAGTAAAAGCAACCCAAAAAAAGCTTGAACATCTTCGTAGAAAAATAGCCCTATTGCTATCAAAAATGAATCCTGTAAGTGCTATTATTCAATTGCAATATTAGATGCAATTAGATGACTTCTATTTCTGTAAAAGTTATATTTCAGTATTATCATTCTATGTCACATAAAATATGGTTTGTTTCAATATTTCCAACAGAGCTGTAATCCAAATGAGGTTCATTAGGAAGCCAAGGAAATAATTTTTAAAAAGGTTTATGGGCTATTATGCTTTTAGAATGATAAGCAATGGAAAATGAAAATATTAAAGTTGCCGTTTGTTTGGCAAGCTCTGTTTCCATTGACATATTAAAGTAAGAAGGAATATATTTTCCCTGATCAGTAGGATACTTTCATTTAATGAGATATAAATTAAAACTTAAATAATTAACCAAATTTTATTATGGGCAGACACTTCTAATGTCCATCTTTATGTATTGATACATAGAATGATATTTAAAACACTAGACAAGCTGGTCCTTACTTACAAATAGTTGTTTTTATATAACTCTGTAACAAAATAAAATGGAATCCTAGATTATTCAGTTATTTTAACTTGAATATTACTATTGATTTTATTAGAATTTTCAGTACAGGTGATTCAGATAAGTTTGCTCTAAAGCTGCATCAGAATTTCACAGAAATAACAGATATTAAACAATAAATTATTGTTTTAATATATTATTTGAAAAAATAAAATAATAGTAATAAGATAAGGTATAAAATTATATAATTTCCAATATAAATTATATACAACACATTCACACACAAAGGTCTTAACATACAGGTCTCCAAATATAGGCCAAAATACCCAAAAGCCATTCAGAAAAGGAAATAATGATTTGCAAAACAGGAGGGAAGCTGAGAATGAAAATATTTTCCTTGGCTGCTCTTTTTCTGATGGAGTTTAGCCTTATTTACACTTTTAAGTCTGAATAAAATATGAAATCAGTTATAAGAATGATTGTGCTGTCCCACTCTGTAAGTTCTGTCTATATAGTTGGAACAACTGATAAAGCTATCCCCTATTACAATGAAAATTCACATCCATATGAATGTTCATATCTTCCTGTGCAGCTTTACAAGATTGGGATAGAACACAGAAGTATCAAAGTTTGGGAGTAGGGCAAGCATACATTATGCATAATCAAATGTCTGAATAAAAGTTATCTTTTCCAGTGATTTTTTTTTTCTATTTAAATTTCCCATTCTAAGAAAACCATTGCATACGATAGTTGCCTGTGATACATAGTTTTTAGCCAAAGGGGCTATTTAGGTTAATTCTATCTGGAGCTGTTACTATAACATACTATGCATTTTTTGCTGTCTGTTGTTTCAGCATCTAGTTATAAATAATCTGGAACACGTCGATACCATCGTGGAAGAATGTCTAAACCAAGAAATCCCTTGGTTCCTGTAAATACTAATCACTGATAAGTGAATCTACATTGTTGGATAAAGAAAACGGGAGTGTATTTAACACTTTGTAACGTATAATAAGATACATATGTAGATAACAGAAGGTAAACAATCTACAGTTATTGTGCAGAAGTCTTCCATGTTATAGTGTAAACAAAGTTCTAAATTGCACTTTTATGATTTACCTGTTATATTTTGAAATTATTGGAACCAGTCCATGAAGAGTATTTACACTGAAGTCTATGGGTGACATTTAGCAAGAAAATATTTGCTAAATGATTTGTATTCTATAGTCTATAGTCTTTTGAATATTCTTTTGGAATTATTGCAGAAATTATTAAAATAGTTTTTGTTTACTTTTATTGCTTTGAAATAACCCCATAAACATTATAGAACATGTTGTATGAAAATTAAAGTTTTTTATGGCAAGTTATTAAAATTTACCACAACTCATAAATAAAGCTAATTTACAGCTTGATCGACTACTCTTATTGACTGAAGTAATTGATATGAACTTATTAATGGAAACATTTAATAGAGTTAAGCTTAATAGAGTTTAAGTATTACTTGCAGGATATTTCTCTTCCTTCCAATCATTTCAAGTATCCAAGCTATACTTTTTTTTCCTGCTTTCTTTCTGGAAGCCTGAAATAATCATCTGTAGCTGATTTTTTTAATTCTGTTTCAGTTTTTCTATCTATTGCATGTTTTTCTCTCCATTTCATTTTCTTTGCCATAATCCTATTCTCTTTCTGAAATCACTAATTACTTTCTCTGTGTGGCTTCTAGACTTCCAGATATCTAGGCTGGTTGGTGAAGCCTTAACTATTGATCAGCTACAATGAAAACATTTCTAAATTTATGGCTCATAGATAAGGCAGTCCAATATAATGAATCATTACCTTATGAATTAATAGTTTAGCACGAGACTCATGAATTTTGTTGTGAAAACCCAATTCAAAATTAATTAATGCAATAAAACTAATACCATAATGTTTAAAGATTAGAAATCCTGCTGTTTTTCTTATTATTTTTTGACAAATTAAAAAATACCTTCAAGAAGTTAATGTTTTAATATCTTGTAAACAACAGGATACTGATAAATACATTGATCTAAATTATAACTGCATCTGAAAGTAGTACAAGTAACATCACAAAGCTTTATAATGTTAAACTGTCAGGCATCAGTTCCAATTAAACTGATTTATTGCTCATGTCTCTGCACGGGAAACTAGTCAACTAATGGTTAGCACTATTTTAGCATTAGATAAAGGTTAAAATAATTCAAAAGTGATTGAACTTAGTCTGCTTGTGGCAACATAGAGATTCTAGGCTGATTCCTCTCTTCACTACACCCTGTACCCACCCACCCCACACCCCGGCTTTTTCTTCTACATAAACCATTTAATAATAATTTAAGTAGGATGTTAAGGAAGAAGACTGTACAAAGGAAAGTGGATCAAAGCTTATTTGGAAGACAGAATTCTTCGACAGAATGAAGAACAAGCAATGGTAGAGGAAAGCACTTCCCACAGACACAGACAAACATTTAATCTGAATGTTAATTAGTCAATTAAAACAAAAGAAAGCTGAAGATAGAATGGGATGAACATGCTTTGGGACTAAAAGTTTGGCAGATTTGGCTGAACAAATGAACAGTTTAAGAAAGTGTCAAATAACTCATATTGCTCAGATTGCCAGCAAAACCTGTGATATTGGTCAGATAGGCAAGTCTCAAAAGACTTATCTCTGAACTAAAGATTGAGTTGACAGGTTTGTGGAATCACAGCTGGAAAAGAAAACTGGTCAGAGAAAACGGGAAAATAATCTGATTACACATCTCATCTCTAAAATGAATGACCCAAGCAATGATTTCAACTTAACAAATAATGGTATTGAGCAAGCTTATTGGTTTTACTCTTCTAGGAACCCTCAGAAACCTAGCACCATTTTGGTTAATTTGTAAACTGAGATGTAAAAGATAAAATTATAAGAAAATCACATGGGTTGGAGGAGAATAAGTGAGATAGATAATATTCTTTTTCTAAGATAATCAGTGTAGTTACATTACAACAAAGGAATTTAAACCACTGACAGAAAATCTTACCCAGAATGAAATTTGATGTAAGTGGGGATTTCCTTAATTTTGCCATAAAGACAAAATTTTATTTCAATTTTGAGTGAGATTTATTTTTATTTATTATTTATTAAATTTATATGCACAATTTGTGGCAGAGTTTTTTAACAAGAGATAGAGCAAACATATTAGGACTTATCCTTGGAACTGTGGAAAGCAAAGCAAACCACAAGCTGCAGATTAGATCAGCATGCTGGACTGAACCGTGGAATAAAAGAAATTATATTAACTGTATCATCTTGTTTGAATTTTTAGGCTTAGAAGGGAAATAAGAGCAAGTAATAAAATTAAAAAATAATGTAGGTAAAAGCATGGCTAAGGAACTATTGTAATTAAATTTAAGAGTTTATTGGCTAGTGACAAAGAGAAGGAAGCCCACTAGGTCTGTGACTGTGAAGATGATCTGTTAAGGATCTTCTGAAAAAGTGGGATGGATGGGGAGGGAGATTGGAAATGGAGACATGACATAGGATGGTGGATGGCATGGAGTGGACAAGGGTGGAAAGATTTTCTAAGGAGACAGGGAAAGGGGAGGAGGGTATTAAAGTAGGGGAGGGAAGATATTAATGCTATATAGTCTTTCATATAATCAGGCTGTGAGCAATAAGCTTTTAATAACTTTTGGTTGCAAGATAAAAACTGCACAGGGAAGGTAGAGACATTCTAAAAATGTAGGTAATGGGAGAGTAATATAAAAGTATTTCTTTAAATGTCAGAAGTCTGGAGATTCTATTAAGACAAAAAGGATGGTTAATTATATTAAATAATTTAAGCCTTGTGGTTATGTTACAAGAAACATGTACAACAAGTCAATGATAGGTATTTTGGTAAACACCTTTGTCTCTTTAACTAACTATATAGGGAATTTGATCATATAATATTAACTCTAGCATTTATTTATACCTCTAATCAGGTCAGATTGATTACTGACAAAAGATTACAAAAAGAACAATAGTAATCCAAATAATAGAAGGGACTTCGATATTGATGTATTAAAACCTCAGATGGAATGCACAAGGGATTTCAAAATTCATCTAAATTACGAATTTTTACTTTTGTGCAATGTATTGCACCAAGAATCCTTTATCATAATCCTGGAAATAATCTAAGATAATTTTGAACCTTAAATTGAATAAAGATTCCCAGGATTTGGCATTTTATAAACACTTGTTGCTTCTCAATATGGATTATAAACTGTACACTAAATTTTTAGCTAATAAAAGTGATTACAAGTAAAATTAACCATATGAAACAATCTGGTTTTATTTCACACTAATACTGTATATTTACCCAGATCAGGAAACTATTATACAAATTACTAAAATTAATAAATCTTCATTAAGCATATGTTTTTAGATATACAGTATTAAAAGCCTTTGACTCTTTCAAAGTAGTTTTTAAAACAAGTATTAATTAAATTTAAATTTAGATCTAGCATCTGTAAGATAAGTTACCTATGGACCAATTAAAATCTAGATAAGACTGATTCAAATCCAAGAAGTACTAAGCAGGATTGTTTTTTATCACTATTATTCAATTTAACTATAGAAACACTGGCAATAGCTATTAGATTCAATAATCAGATCAATGGTATAAAACAGGACATAAGGTATATCTTTTAAATCTGCAGATTATATAAACTTTATTCAGCTAGTTATATTAAGGAATTAGAGGAATTTGCAGAGGTATCAGGAGTACCATTAATTTTCATAAATCACAATGTTTTCCCATATCCCAAAATATTCAAATGGAAATTGACGCAGTTTTAGGAATTCCAATAGCATATACATCTTTAAAATACTTAGGTATTGCTAAAACCAACATATTATTAAAATATTTACAAATAATTATGTACCAACTTAGAATGTACATAATGAAAACCTGGAATCATACTGGGACCACAATTTTATTAAATTTTATGGATTTTATGGTTTATCGCAATAGCAATAGATTATAATCTGGTATATGCCAAACTTTCATATGTATAATATGTTTTTTTTATTTACACTGAAATACATCTCCTTGGTACTTGCCATATGTTTAGGTTTTATTTTTGTTTTTTGTATCTTCATGTAAATGTAATTATCTGATTTTGTTTGGCTAAAACTAGTAACAAAAATATTTTTAAAAAAATCTCTAGTTCTCACAAAGAAAAAATGAGGGTGGGAAAAGCTCATTCAGACTTCTAAGATTCTGTTACTATAACATAATAGAACAGTTCCCAACCTTTTCTATACCCCGCACCCCTAGAATGCTTCTGATACAGTCTCACACCCCTTACAAAAGTTTGAAACGAATTATGCATATACACTATAATTTTGAAACTTCTAAACCCAAGTTTTTGCACCCCCTGGAATATCGTCTCCCACGCCCAGGGGGTATGAGCACCCCCGGTTGGGAACCCCCGTTATAATAAATGTAGCATTGACATGCATGGCTTTTAGTTCATTGTCTGATCCACTTTGACAGGTGAGAACTATTGCTGGGGTTGATAATGTGATATTGTGCAGTATAATCCCTTGATTACATATTATTAAAACTTGAAAAAGGTTCTATGATTTCACATCATATCAGAAAAACTACATTTTCTTATTTGACACACTAGAGCTGGGTTGCAGTTCTTTAGATGGGTTTTCTCCTGCAGACATCTTAAGTTAAAATGCTATCCATACCCTTGAGTTACATAAAAGTATGCTGATATAAATTGGTGGCCCTATTGCCAATCCCTATCTTGCCAGAATAATGAAGGCAATAAATGACATGTGTCAGATATTTGAGGCAAGCAAGGTCAAAAAACAGGCACAGCAGGAATTCTAGGAATGCTGTTTATTGTTGTTGACAAGCAACTCCATCTTCTACCAAAAAAGAAAGGATATTTTGAGGGGGGGTTCTTATGCTTTCCTCTTTCTCAGGATTCAGTAATATTTTCTGAAAATCCCCTTTAACAGCTTGTTCATTCATTTCCCTTTCTTTTACAGTAGTACCCTTATATATTGTGGTCCAAATTAAGGATTTGAGAATTCCTTTGACTTTGCTTTCCCTCCCATAAAACATTACCTGCCTGCCACTGGGGGAAAAATATGGTGGACTTAGGCCCTTGTCATGTTTATTTGTTCAGCTTAAGAGGCCATGTAACTCCATAAGACTGTATGACTTATAGCATTAAAAACAAAAAAATAGCACAATAAAAGCAGACCAGGCATGTTCTCATTTAACAGTGAGCAGGTGCTTAGAAAAACAGTTGAAACAAGGAAGATCTCTCCTAACATCCTGTTCTATGCCCATGACCTGTCAGTTGGATTAGTTCTGCACATGGTACTAGCCTTCTTTGACATCCCAGATGATGGTTAGAAGACGATGGCTCAGGATAGGCTTCAATTCATTAACTCAAATCATAGCCTACACAAGCTCTACCAGGAGCTGTAAGGGGCAGAACCCTAAACCAGGGGTGTCAAACTCACCATGTCACGTGACGTGTTGCGACATATCACAACTTTTTTCCCACTGCCGGGGCTGGGGTGGGCGCAGTTTCAGCATGACACATCCGGCCTGCAGGCCAGCAGTTTGACACCTCTGCTCTAAACCATATAGGGAATACAACAGGAACATGTTTTTGCAAAGCCCAGATGTTTGTAGAAAAACAGTACTTCTAGCCTGCTGTTTGGCCTCCTGTAGTCCTCACAATTTCCACATAAGATATCAGATCATAAACTAAATAGCATTTCAAGCCTACAGTTAACTGAATTTATCCATCACATCTGGGAGTAGGGATGCAATGGAGAAATTAACTCAAATTTAGAAGTCATCAGTTGCTTAGATATAGAGGTATAGACAATAACGAAATCACTTTATAAAGAAATAGGATTTAGATATATTAAGACTTATAAAAAAGAAACAGGAGAAGTCATCCTATACAAATTCCTCTTGAAATGAGGAAAGTATATGTGTGATATTTAGGAATGTGGCAGCTAAACTGTGCAACCATTATTAAGACTGGCTTAATATAATTTGGAAATATTGTGTGTCATTTAGTCATATAGTTTAAAATTTGGCTGTCAAATATTTAAACTTTTTATTAACTTGAATTGTTGTTAGCTGCAAAGTCAAAACAAATAACACAACTTGACTGGTTTCTATGTATATAACGAGTTGTAAACTGTGATAACAGTTAACAGTTAACTTGATAAATAAAGCACAATTAGCAGAATGTTTGGGCTATAGAGCCATATATAGTAGAATTCACTTTTGGACACCCTCTATGGGTGTCTGCTGCATTGTATCTACACAAAGCTGACAAACAATACATCTGTGGGATAGAATGTTTAGATCAGGCATGCCCAACCTGCAGCTCATGTGCTGCTTTCAGTCCTGGACAGCTAGTAATGCGGCCCCACAAGATTGTAAACATTTATGTTTATTAAGTGATTTTTATACAGGGAGTGCAGAATTATTAGGCAAGTTGTATTTTTGAGGATTAATTTTATTATTGAACAACAACCATGTTCTCAATGAACCCAAAAAACTCATTAATATCAAAGCTGAATATTTTTGGAAGTAGTTTTTAGTTTGTTTTTAGTTATAGCTATTTTAGGGGGATATCTGTGTGTGCAGGTGACTATTACTGTGCATAATTATTAGGCAACTTAACAAAAAACAAATATATACCCATTTCAATTATTTATTTTTACCAGTGAAACCAATATAACATCTCAACATTCACAAATATACATTTCTGACATTTAAAAACATAACAAAAACAAATCAGTGACCAATATAGCCACCTTTCTTTGCAAGGACACTCAAAAGCCTGCCATCCATGGATTCTGTCAGTGTTTTGATCTGTTCACCATCAACATTGCGTGCAGCAGCAACCACAGCCTCCCAGACACTGTTCAGAGAGGTGTACTGTTTTCCCTCCTTGTAAATCTCACATTTGATGATGGACCACAGGTTCTCAATGGGGTTCAGATCAGGTGAACAAGGAGGCCATGTCATTAGATTTCCTTCTTTTATACCCTTTCTTGCCAGCCACGCTGTGGAGTACTTGGACGCGTGTGATGGAGCATTGTCCTGCATGAAAATCATGTTTTTCTTGAAGGATGCAGACTTCTTCCTGTACCACTGCTTGAAGAAGGTGTCTTCCAGAAACTGGCAGTAGGACTGGGAGTTGAGCTTGACTCCATCCTCAACCCGAAAAGGCCCCACAAGCTCATCTTTGATGATACCAGCCCAAACCAGTACTCCACCTCCACCTTGCTGGCGTCTGAGTCGGACTGGAGCTCTCTGCCCTTTACCAATCCAGCCACGGGCCCATCCATCTGGCCCATCAAGACTCACTCTCATTTCATCAGTCCATAAAACCTTAGAAAAATCAGTCTTGAGATATTTCTTGGCCCAGTCTTGATGTTTCAGCTTGTGTGTCTTGTTCAGTGGTGGTCGTCTTTCAGCCTTTCTTACCTTGGCCATGTCTCTGAGTATTGCACACCTTGTGCTTTTGGGCACTCCAGTGATGTTGCAGCTCTGAAATATGGCCAAACTGGTGGCAAGTGGCATCTTGGCAGCTGCACGCTTGACTTTTCTCAGTTCATGGGCAGTTATTTTGCGCCTTGGTTTCTCCACACGCTTCTTGCGACCCTGTTGACTATTTTGAATGAAACGCTTGATTGTTCGATGATCACGCTTCAGAAGCTTTGCAATTTTAAGAGTGCTGCATCCCTCTGCAAGATATCTCACTATTTTTGACTTTTCTGAGCCTGTCAAGTCCTTCTTTTGACCCATTTTGCCAAAGGAAAGGAAGTTGCCTAATAATTATGCACACCTGATACAGGGTGTTGATGTCATTAGACCACACCCCTTCTCATTACAGAGATGCACATCACCTAATATGCTTAATTGGTAGTAGGCTTTCGAGCCTATACAGCTTGGAGTAAGACAACATGCATAAAGAGGATGATGTGGTCAAAATACTCATTTGCCTAATAATTCTGCACTCCCTGTATATCATTCATGTCTTTGTGTGTGTGTTAGTGAGAGAGAGAGAGACAGAGAAAGAGAAATACAAACATTGGGGGGAGAAATCATCCTTTTGTCAAGGAAAGGTGATGTCCTGTTGCCTGGAAGTGGTACGAGTCTGGATGGGGAAGAACAGGCTCCAACTCAACCCGGCCAAGACTGAGTGGCTATACGTACCGGCATCTCGGGTAATCCAGGATATTCCATCTTTGGTTATGGGGGGAGAGGTGTTACCCCCCGTTGAAAGGGTGCGCAACGTAGGTGTCCTGGATGCACAACTCAGTTTAGAAGATCATATAGGAGCCGTGGCCAGGGGGCATTTGCCCAGGTTCGCCTGGTGTGCCAGTTGCGCCCATATCTGGATGAAGATGCCCTACGTACGGTCACTCGTGCTTGTTACCTCCCGTATAGACTACTGCAAAGCTCTCTACATGGGACTGCCCTTGAAAGACCACCCGAAGGCTTCAACTGGTGCAGAATGCGGCTGTGTGGGTTGTGATGGGAGCGTCCCGAGGGGTGTAATATGGGAGATATTACACCCCTCCTGTGTGAGCTGCATTGCTTACTGGTTGTCCTCCGGGTGAGATTTAAGGTGCTGGTTCTTACCTATAAAGCCCTACATGGCTTAGGTCCGGGATATTTGCATCTGCTGCCAGGAACGACTGCCCATCGCCTTGTGTGCTCACACAGGGAGGGCCTCCTCAGGGTGCCATTGGCCAGACAATGTCGACTGGCGACCCCCAGGGGGAAGGCCTTCTCTGTGAGGGCACCTGCCCTTTGGAATCAACTCCCCTTGGAGCTCCGGATGGCCCCGGATCTCCGTTCCTTTCATCGTGAACATGGCTTTTTCAAAAGGCCGACCTGGACTGATGGAAGGGAGGTTTTCTTAATTTTGTTTTATTGTGTTTTTAATCAGACTATTTATGGGATAATTTGATTTAATACCTTTTAATGTTTGTATTTTGTGTTTTTATTGTTGTTAGCCGCCCTGAGCCCTTTGGGAGATAGGGTGGCATGCAAATCCCATAAAATAAATAAATAAATAAAGTAAACAGATTAGGACTTCTGACCATAAATACAAAAGCAAAAGCCATGAAATTGAATTTAATAAAATCACATTAAAAATATTTTTGCCTACAATAAATGAACAATTATCTATAGAACAGTACAGTACAAAATGTGCAGATGGTAGTAAAAGAAAACAATTACAAAACCTTTTCAAATGAAATCAAACAGATTTCAATAGGACTCCTATGGTATTTTAACAATTATTCTATCCATTCTGTAAGTTAAAATCTTCATTTTCAGAACTAATTCTAAAAGAAGATATTGATATTTTTGAACAAATCCAATAAACTGGAGAGATAATAAAATATTCAATATAGTGATAAAAAGTAAATATATTTTTTTCTCTTCTAAAAGTTTTGTTATGGTTTTGCTGAATTAATGGCTATTCAAATGACCTTACTTAAGGTACAAGTATGTATCTGCATGTATTTGTTTAAAATGCTCATAATTGAGAAATATGTCTACTTTTTTGATCCTGACATCCTTTTTACTGGTGGTTGTCCTATGAATAATGGAAATGTAATTCATTGCACTATTAAAATCTAGATATTAGCCATTACATATGTTTTGTTGTTGCAAGGTCATTATCTTTAACAAGTCCTAAAGTAATTATCTTTGACAAGTAGTGTTGGCTTTAATATTATACAAACATATTTGTTGAGGCAAAATGGAAATACATTTCTACAGAAGACTTGCAAAATCAAAATATTTCAAAGTACATAGCCAAGTAAATCAGATTAAAAATGCATAAATCATGTCTCATTCAGATTCACATGAATAAGCAAAAGAACATAAGGAAAATATTTTTGACAGATTCACTGTTGATTCTTAGTGATCACATAGATAGACCTTCTTCAGATCTTTGAGTGCTTCAGGTTTTTTTCCTCACTGTGGTCATCATCTTCTCTGCTGATTTCCTGTCAATCAACTGATACACCAGCTCTGCCTATCCTTTTATTTATTTATTTTCAGAACTTCTATGGCTCATGCAATGTTTCTAGGTGGCACACAAGCAATAAAGCATGATAAACACCCTCACTGCCATTGTACTCTAATTCCTGTTTTTCAAGAACTATTTAAAGGAAAGCTTAGACATTTCTTGAGGATGACCTACATGAACAAGAGCAATACCTCTTTGCTTGTCGGGAAATGTTCATTCAAAATGCCTTCAATTTGGCAAGACAACTAAGCTATCATTTTAAAGTGTTAGTGTATTGCCATATTACCATGTAAAGGGTACAATACTTTATGGCACATTGAAAATTTTATGCAATGTTTTAATAATAATAGAACAATAATTTTACAATAAAGGAACTAAAAGAAATATCTATACTCTTTCATTTTAGTGTATTAGAAGTGTTGTTGTTAGCTGCGAAGTCATGTCCGACCCATTGCGACCCCATGGACAATGCTCCTCCAGGCCTTCCTGTCCTCTACCATCTTCTGGAGTCCATTTAAGCTCATGCCTACTGCTTCAGTGACTCCATCCAGCCACCTCATTCTCTGTCGTCCCCTTCTTCTATTGCCCTCAATCTTTCCCAGTGTTAGGCTCTTCTCCAGTGAGTCCTTCCTTCTCATTAGGTGGCCAAAGTATTTGAGATTAAATTTCAGGATCTGGCCTTGTAAAGACTAGTCAGGGTTGATCTCCTCTAGGACTGACCGGTTTGATCGCCTTGCAGTCCAAGGGACTCGCAGGAGTCTTCTCCAGCACCATAGTTCAAAGGCCTCAATTCTTTGGCACTCAGCCTTTCTTATGGTCCAACTTTCACTGCCATACATTGCAACTGGGAAGACCATAGCCTTGACTATACACACTTTTGTTGACAGGGTGATGTCTCTGCTTTTTAGTGTGCTGTCTAGATTTGCCATTGTTTTCCTCCCCAGGAGCAAGCGTCTTTTAATTTCGTGGCTACAGTCCCCATCTGCAGTGATCTTGGAGCCCAGGAAAATAAAATCTGTCACTACCTCCATTTCTTCCCCATCTATTTTCCAGGAATTGAGAGGGCCGGATGCCATGATCTTGGTTTTCTTAATGTTTCAACCCAACTTTTGCACTCTCCTTCTTCACCCGCAACAAGAGGCTCTTTAGTTCTTCTCACTTTTTGCCATTAGAGTGGTATCATCTGCATAACTTAGGTTGTTAATATTTCTCCCGGCAATCTTAATTCCAACTTTTGATTCATTCTAGCCCTGCCTTTCTCATGATGTGCTCTGCATATAAATAGACAGGGCGACAGTATACAGCCTTGCCGAACTCCTTTCCCAATTTTGAACCAATCAGTGGTTCCGTGTCCAGTTCTCACTGTTGCTTTTTGGTCCGCATATAGGTTTCTCAAGAGACAAATAAGATGGTCTGGTACGCCCCTCTCTTTAAGGACTTGCCACAGTTTGTTATGATCCACACAATCAAAGGCTTTAGTATAGTCAATGAAGCAGAAGTAGATGTTTTTCTGGAACTCTCTAGCTTTCTCCATGATCCAGCGTATGTTAGCAATTTGATCTCTAGTTCCTCTGCCTCTTCGAAATCCTGCCTGTACTTCTGGTAGTTCTCGATCCACATACTGCTGGAGTCTAGCTTGTAGGATTTTAAGCATAACTTTACTAGCATGTGAAATGAGTGCAATGGTGCAATAGTTTGAACATTCTTTGGCACTGCCTTTCTTTGGAATTGGAATGTAAACTGATCTTTTCCAATCCTGTGGCCACTGTTGAGTTTTCCAAATTTGCTGGCAAATTGAGTGTAGCACTTTTACTGCATCGTCTTTTAAGATTTTGAATAGCTCAGCTAGAATACTGTCACCTCCACTAGCTTTGTTGTTGCTCAGTTTTTCTAAGGCCCACTTCACTTCACATTCTAGGATATCTGGCTTGAGGTCAGTGACCACCTCATTGTGATTATCAGGGACGTTAAGCTCATTCTTGTATAGTTCTTCTGTGTAATTTTGCCACCTCTTCTTAATCTCTTCTGCCTCTGTTAGGTCCCTGCCATTTTGGTCCTTTATCATGCCCATTTTTGCATGAAACATTCCCTTCATCTCTCCAATTTTCTTGAAAAGATCTCTGTTCCTCCCTATTCTATTGTTTTCTTCTATTTCTTTGCACTGTTCATTTAAGAAGGCATTCTTATCTCTTCTAGCTATTCTCTGGAATTCAGCATTAAATTGGGCGTATCTTTGTCTCCCTTGCCTTTTGCTTCCCTCCTTTCCTCAGCTATTTGCAAAGCTTCCTCAGACAACCATTTTGCTTTCTTGCATTTCTTTTTCTTTGGGATGGTTTTAATTGCTACTGTCGCGCCCCGCGGGCTCGACGGCCAACGGCGCCACGGGCACGACACTCACCGGCACCTGCTTCACCTGCTCCTGGCACTGACGTCCTCGGCGGGGCCCGGGCCGAGTCAACACCCCACCGGCTGCGGCAGCAACAGCGGCCTGCTGACTTCTGTGCGCCTCCACACGTGCACGCCGAGCCTGCTGGAGCCTCGACGGTGCGCGCGTGTGTCATGCGGCCCGGCCCAGCCCTGCCGGCTACGGTGGCCACGCAGGGTCCTGGGCCCAGCCTCGTCCTGCCGGCTACGGTAGCCTCGCAGGGTCCTGGGCCCAGACCAGCTGTGGACTCGGCCCTTGCGGCGCCGGTGGGCGGGGCCCAGGGCAGCGGAGCCCGATTCCAGAACAAGAGGACCGGGGGCTCGCCAGACCTGTGAAGGGGGGGTGAGCAGCAGGTTGAAGCTGTGTTTGAAGCAGCGGAAGGAAAGGTGCCGGGTCTAGGGACGGGTGTGGGGGTGACGTTTAGCGGCGACGGGGCGAGCGTTCGCGAGGGAACTCACCTGGGGGGTGGAGGGTGCCGGGTGGCGGGGCGTGTCGCAAAGGGAGGTGTTTGGGAGGAACGGGCGTTAAGTAGGGGATGGGTGGAAGTGGGTGCGGCCGGGTGGGGCGTGGGTGTGTACATGCAATGTGTATTTAATGGCGTTGGATGCGGGTAGCAGCCAACGCTGGCTTTGTTCCGTTTGGAGATCGTTTGCTTTTGCTTAATAAACCATTCTTGGAAACTCAGCACTCGTCTCGGTTGCTTGAATCTCCTGCTCTCCGGACGAGGTTTGAGAGCTACCTCTTGTACAATGTTGTGAACCTCAGTCCATAGTTCTTCAGGTACTCTGTCTATCAGATCTAATTCCTTAAATCTATTTGTCACCTCTACTGTATATTCAAGAGGGATATGATTTAATTCATACCTGAGTGGCCTAGTGCTTTTCCCTACTTTCTTCAGTTTAAGCCTAAACTTTGCAACAAGAAGCTCATGGTCTGAGCCACAGTCAGCTCCTGGTCTTGTTTTTATTGACTGTATAGAGCTTCTCCATCTTTGGCTGCAGAGCACATAGTCAATCTGATTTCTGTGTTGACCGTCTGGTGATGTCCATGTGTAGAGCCGTCTCTTGGGTTGTTGGAAAAGAGTGCTTGCTATGACCATCGTATTCTCTTGACAAAATTCTATGCCTGTGGCCTGCTTCATTTTGTACTCCAAGGCCAAACTTGCCTGTTATTCTGGTTATCTTTTGGCTTCCTACTTTAGCATTCCAATCCCCCATGATGATAAGGACATCATTTTTTGGTGTTAGTTCTATAAGGGCTTCATGGAACCAGTCAATTTCATTCTGTTCAGCACCGGTGGTTGGGCCATAGACTTGGACTACTGTGATATTGAATGGTTTGCCTTGGATTTGAACTGAGATCATTCTGTCATTTTTTGGATTGTATCCCAGTATTGCTTTTCCTACTCTTTTATTGACTATGAAGGCTGCTCCATTTCTTCTGAGGGATTCTTGCCCGCAGTACTATACCTGATCGTCATCTGAATTAAATTCACCCATTTCTGTCCATTTTAGTTCGCTGATTCCTAAGATGTCGATGTTCAGTCTTGTCATCTCTTGTTTGACCACGTCCAGCTTGCCTTGATTCATGGATCTTACATTCTAGGTTCCTATGGAGAAAAAATCTTTACAGCATTGGACTTTCCTTTCACCACCAGATACATCCACAGCTGAGTGTCCTTTCAGCTTTGGCCCAGTCACTTCATTCTTTCTGGCGCTACTAGTACTAGCCCTCTGCTCTTCCCCAGTAGCATATTGGACGCCTTCTGACCTGAGGGGCTCATCATCCAGCATCATATTGTTTTGCCTTTTGGTACTGTCCATAGGGTTTTCATGGCAAAGATACTGGAGTCGGTTGCCATTTTGTTCTCCAGCGGATCACATTTTGTCAGAACTCTCTGCTATGACCTGTCCGTCTTGGGTGGCGCTGCACGGCATAGCTCATAGCTTCATTGAATTATGCAAGCCCCTTCGCCACGACAAGGCAGTAATCCATGAAGGGGTAACTTGAATTAGCTTGATTTTAATAAGCTTTTTGTATGAGCAGCATTTATTGTTCTGCAATTTAAGATAGAATGGCACAGCAGATATTTTTCATATAATACTTTTACTTAGTTATGAGCAGGCCAGCAAATGAAACTCTCTCTAATCTACCTTTATCCTCAGACAATGGACTCTGTCCGTCTAATTTTTATTGAAGTTTTTTTTTTGGCTAAGATAAAAAATGAAGAAAAATAAAAATGAATATAGAACGAAAAAAAGACAGAAGAAAAAATAAGATATTTAGATATTAACAGAGGGATAGAATCAAGATCATGTGAAGTGTTGTCACTTTATAATGCCTTGGTAAAACCATACTTGGAATATTGCATCCAGCTTTGGTTGCCACGATGTAAAAAAAGATATTGAGACTCTAGAAAGTGTGCAGAGAAGAGCAATGAAGATGATTAGGGGACTACAGTAGAGGCTAAAACATATAAAGAACGGTTGCTGGAATTGGGTATGTCTACTTTAATGAAAAGGACAAGGGGTGACACGATAGCAGTGTTCCAATATCTAAGGGATTGCCACAAAGCATATGAAGGCAGGACAAGAAGCAATGAATGAAAACTAATCAAGAAAAAAGGCAACCTAGAATTAAGGAGAAATTTCCTGACAGAACAATTAATCAATGGAACAACCTGCCTCCAGAAGTGAATGCTCCAACACTGGAAGTTTTTAAGAAGAGATTGGACTGAAATGGTGAAGAGATTTGTCTGAAATGGTATAGGGTTTCCTGTAGGGGTTGGACTAGAATACCTCCAAAGTTCCTTCCAACTCTGTTATTCTATTATGTCCAAAAATAAGAAGAAAAAGAAAAATATTTAAAGAAATATTTAAAGTTATGTCCTAACATAACCTTCTTCCCATATAGAACCCTTTTTAATTAGTTGTTTAAAAATATAATGGATAGATTTTCTTTTCTCAACATACAAAATATAATGTTGATTAGTAATAAAATTATCATAATAGCTATTTCTGCATGAATTATTTTTAACAGTAACATATTTCTATTTCCCTTAGGACTGTTAATGTTGTAAAAGAAATATATATTAACTGGTAGAGCTGAAGGTAATCCCACTTCTATTTTTACTTAAACTAAATCTATAGTGATCTTAAGATGCTTACAGTTGTTACATGTGTTGGAGTTCCTTTGATTCCAGTTAAACGTGAGCCACTGCAGTGAGGGAAAGTGATCGTGGAAACTAATTTAAGAAAGAAGGATAGATTAATTGCATCCAAATGGGTGCTAATGAATCAATGGAGGAAATGACTGCTATGGAAAATTACCAGTGGTATGCAAAATTCATGAGAGAATGCCCATCTGGACAACTCACCATATATGAATGCAAGAAGATCCTTGGTCTTGAAAATTCAACTCCTCAGGCAAATAATTATGTTGAGAAAGTATTCAATATTTTTGATACAAATAAGGTAAGGGTTATTTCTATAGTACATAGTTTTAGGTAATTGTGTGCTGTTTTTCATTTATTGTATATAGAACACTTTAGAATCTTATGTCGGACATATTTGATTTACAATTCCTTCCAGATTGATTCTGCAAGATATAAATGTAGCTAGAAGAGTATATGCCTGTTTAACAGGGATTTAATTTATCAGTGATTAAAAATATATTTTATAGCTGATAGTTATCCTGATATCTCATACACTGTGTTTTTGGGGAAAATACCATCCCCAGAGTTTATATTAATAAATGCAGAACAGGATAGCTAAGGAAAAAAGCCAAAAAGGGAAAACAGCCTCTCAAGCTGGCAGAATTTCATAAATGATTATCAGTGTGTTTTCAAATATGCATGTTAACTGGTTTTTCTGATTCGATTATTTTTCAAAGAAAAATAATAAATAAAATAATTAAAAGATTACTTTCAACAAAGACCTATCTACTTCCATCTGTTGCTTTATACATTGGTCAGATATCTGTGAGATGCACAGAATTAAGATGTATATAATAGCGATTGCCATCTTTAGCTATGGTTGCCAGCTCTATGCCTTCAATTTTAGAGGTTGTAGAAAGCTAGTAACTATTAAATTCAATCAATATGCTTCATTATTAATTTTCATGAGTTTGTCACATGATTCTTAGAAATTTTGGAGCCCACCATATATATCATATCATACTTGTATAGTAAGTCCTTTGGTCACTTTGCCTAGTTGTTGTAATATTTCATTACCACAATTTATCTTTTTCTAATTTTATCCAATTACTACTGTACAATATTCTTTCTGAAATACAATAAGAACTGTATATAATATTCCAAATGTGGTTGCATCATATTTACTCACTTGTTTTATACTGTATTTGCTTGCTTTTCTGATGATACACACTTTAAAAAACAATTTTCTTTATTTACAATTTATTTGTGACAGTTTCTTTCATCATACATAATGTATTCATAAAACTTTTTTTAATTGTCTTCCTGGAAAAAAACCTAGGCATATTAAATATGTATGAATTATTGATTGACTTGTACTTTGGGGATTATTGACTTAATGTCAGCCTTTTGGCTAAAGTCAAGTGTAATCCTAGCTCAGACAAATTACAAGATACTAATGTCAACCATTATTATCTGAAGATACAATCTGCCATAAAATACAAGTTTAAGAATATAAGGTAAACCTATGAGCAGTATTTCCACAGGCCCAGCAACTATACTGCTTTCACTGAGACTTATAGTATTTTTTCTGCAGCCCATCTCCTGTATAAGGCAACTCTGGGAGGCTTTAAATCATAATACCCTGGACGGTATCTCTTTACTCTCCTACCATCTGGTAGGAGATATAGGAATATAGCCAGCCGTACCAACAGGCTGAAAAATAGCTTTTATCCGTGGGCTGTTAGGCTTTTAAATGGGACATAATCTTATGCAGAATTGACTTGGGAGGCCGGTGTGTGGTGTAGTTGGTTCACATAGTGTGGTGGGATGGAGGGTTTGTTGTCACTGTGTGTTTGGGGGAGAGAGCACGGGGGGAGGCTCAGCTAATCTCAATGTACACATGTTGTACTTTGACAATAAAGGTTTATTATTTATTATTATAATCACTGTCATTTTTAAAAATATTTCCATGGATTGTCTACCCACTCACTGGCTGGCACCAATGAGATTGTCTACCCGTGAACTCACATAATTTTAATTGCTTATTCATATGCATAGATTCACAAAAGATGCACACGCACACATACACAAACACACACAGCATGTGTTTTTATTGTAACATTCCTCAAGCTATCATCTATCCATTTAATATGATTGTGCCCACTTTTCTGCCATATCTGTGCTGAAGACAAGCGCCAGACTTTAGCAAGACTTGAGTTAATTTGCACATATTTAATACATCTATTGTTTACAATGTACAAATTGCAAAATGAAATTCTTTGCAGTTGGTAATACTCAGCAGTAGTAAAGTTGAACCAGATTTGACTGCACTTCTTCTAGTCTACAAACAGAATATTTACAATTTTGCAGAAGTTGCTGGATCTCAGTTCCCAGCAGCTGTGTAGCAGTCCAGTGGTATTGATGGACTCATCTATTCTGCACTATTATTCTTAGTAATCTCTTAGAATTCAAAGAAATTCACAAAAAATGATAAAAATACTCTTTCAGAAAAATGATTTGATAAAAGAAATCAACAAATATTAAACTGTAAATATTTAAATTCCATGATGGGAGGCACAAATTGTATCCTTTCCCATGCATGTCAGAAAAGTTTATATGCTTCCATACTATTAAAACATGATGGTTTTATTCTGATTAAACTATGCATTATATCCACTTTTGAGTATGCCCCTTTTCTGTCTCATACACATAGCTTGCATAAATGCAGCCATTTGTCCAGACATACTTACATACTCTGACATTTTCTTTGCAAGTTGTTGACAAATTTGCTTTGGACGTATCATTCACATTTTTGCTATACATTTGATGGTATTATTAAGGATTTAATCCTGCAAATGTATTTCTCCACTAAATTCAATGAGATTGCTTGTAACCTGTCTACTTATGATTTAAACAAAAATGATTTTTTCCAAAAGAACCATTGAAGAGACCCCAGGAATTATATCTGAAAAAGAAAATGAGCATATCGCACTACATACCTGGCATTCTAAAATGAAAAGAGAAGGATACTCCAGATGAAAGAGGATACAAATCAAAGAAACAAACACTTAGGTGGCAGTTTGTAAATCCGCATTGCCCAAGGCAATTTGGCCCAGCAAACAGTAGATTTTAAAAGACCTGAAACAATACAGTCAATCCTGGACTGTTGCTTGAGCAATTCTAGGTCACTAGAGTTGTTGTTGTTGTTAGCTGCGAAGTCGTGTCCGACCCATCGCGACCCTATGGACAACATTCCTCCAGGCCTTCCTGTCCTCTACCATCTTCTGGAGTCCATTTAAGCTCACGCCTACTGCTTCAGTGACTCCATCCAGCCACCTCATTCTCTGTCGTCCCCTTCTTCTATTGCCCTCGATCTTTCCCAGCATTAGGCTCTTCTCCAGTGAGTCCTTCCTTCTCATTAGGTGGCCAAAGTATTTGAGTTTTAGCTTCAGGATCTGGCCTTCTAAAGAGCAGTCAGGATTGATCTCCTCTAGGACTGACCAGTTTGATCGCCTTGCAGTCCAAGGGACTCGCAGGAGTCTTCTCCAGCACCATAGTTCAAAGGCCTCAATTCTTTGGCGCTCAGCCTTTCTTATGGTCCAACTTTCACTGCCATACATTGCAACTGGGAAGACCATAGCCTTGACTATACGCACTTTTGTTGACAGGGTGATGTCTCTGCTTTTTAGTGTGCTGTCTAGATTTGCCATGGCTTTCCTTCCGAGGAGCAAGCGTCTTTTAATTTCTTGGCTACAGTCCCCATCTGCAGTGATCTTGGAGCCCAGGAAAATAAAATCTGTCACTACCTCCATTTCTTCCCCATCTATTTGCCAGGAATTGAGAGGGCCAGATGCCATGATCTTGGTTTTCTTAATGTTCAGTTTCAACCCAGGTTTTGCACTCTCCTTCTTCACCCGCAACAAGAGGCTCTTTAGTTCTTCTTCACTTTCTGCCATTAGAGTGGTATCATCTGTGTATCTTAGGTTGTTGATATTTCTTCCGGCAATCTTAATTCCAACTTTTGATTCATCTAGCCCTGCCTTTCTCATGATGTGCTCTGCATATAAGTTAAATAGGCAGGGCGACAGTATACAGCCTTGCCGGACTCCTTAACCAATTTTGAACCAATCAGTGGTTCCATGTCCAGTTCTCACTGTTGCTTCTTGACCCGCATATAGGTTTCTCAAGAGACAAATAAGATGGTCTGGTACTCCCATCTCTTTAAGAACTTGCCAGAGTTTGTTATGATCCACACAATCAAAGGCTTTAGCATAGTCAATGAAGCAGAAGTAGATGTTTTTCTGGAACTCCCTAGCTTTCTCCATGATCCAGCGTATGTTGGCAATTTGATCTCTAGTTCCTCTGCCTCTTCGAAATCCTGCCTGTACTTCTGGTAGTTCTCGATCCACATACTGCTGAAGTCTAGCTTGTAGGATTTTAAGCATGACTTTACTAGCATGAGAAATGAGTGCAATGGTGCGATAGTTTGAACATTCTTTGGCACTGCCTTTCTTTGGAATTGGAATGTAAACTGATCTTTTCCAATCCTGTGGCCACTGTTGAGTTTTCCAAATTTGCTGGCAAATTGAGTGTAGCACTTTTACTGCATCGTCTTTTAAGATTTTGAATAGCTCAGCTGGTATACTGTCACCTCCACTAGCTTTGTTGTTGCTCAGCTTTTCTAAGGCCCACTTCACTTCACATTCTAGGATGTCTGGCTCGAGGTCAGTGACCACCTCATTGTGATTATCTGGGATGTTAAGCTCATTCTTGTATAGTTCTTCTGTGTAATTTTGCCACCTCTTCTTAATCTCTTCTGCCTCTGTTAGGTCCCTGCCATTTTGGTCCTTTATCATGCCCATATTTGCATTAAACGTTCCCTTCATCTCTCCAATTTTCTTGAAAAGATCTCTGGTCCTCCCTATTCTATTGTTTTCTTCTATTTCTTTGCACTGTTCATTTAAGAAGGCATTCTTATCTCTTCTAGCTATTCTCTGGAATTCTGCATTCAATTGGGCATATCTATGTTTTTCTCCCTTGCCTTTCGCTTCCCTCCTTTCCTCAGCAATTTGCAAAGCTTCCTCAGACAGCCATTTTGCTTTCTTGCATTTCATTTTCTTTGGGATGGTTTTGGTTGCTACCTGTTGTACAATGTCTCGAACCTCTGTCCATAGTTCTTCAGGCACTCTGTCTATCAGATCTAATTCCTTAAATCTATTTGTCACCTCTACTGTATATTCAACAGGGATATGATTTAATTCATACCTGAGTGGCCTAGTGCTTTTCCCTACTTTCTTCAGTTTAAGCCTAAACTTTGCAAGGAGAAGCTCATGGTCTGAGCCACAGTTAGCTCCTGGTCTTGTTTTTACTGACTGTATAGAGCTTCTCCATCTTTGGCTGCAGAGCATATAGTCAATCTGATTTCTGTGTTGACCCTCTGGTGATGTCCATGTGTAGAGCCGTCTCTTGGGTTGTTGGAAAAGAGTGTTTGCTATGACCATCGTATTCTCTTGACAAAATTCTATCAGCCTGTGCCCTGCTTCATTTTGTACTCCAAGGCCAAACTTGCCTGTTATTCCAGTTATCTTTTGGCTTCCTACTTTAGCATTCCAATCCCCCATGATGATAAGGACATCATTTTTTGGTGTTAGTTCTATAAGGTGCTGTAGGGCTTCATAGAACCGGTCAATTTCATCCTCTTCAGCTCCGGTGGTTGGGCCATAGACTTGGACTACTGTGATATTGAATGGTTTGCCTTGGATTCGAACTGAGATCATTCTGTCATTTTGAGGATTGTATCCCAGTATTGCTTTTCCTACTCTTTTATTGACTATGAAGGCTACTCCATTTCTTCTGAGGGATTCTTGCCCGCAGTAGTATACCTGATGGTCATCTGAATTAAATTCACCCATTCCTGTCCATTTTAGTTTGCTGATACCTAAGATGTCGATGTTCAGTCTTGTCATCTCTTGTTTGACCACGTCCAGCTTTCCTTGATTCATGGATCTTACATTCCAGGTTCCTATGGAGAAAAAATCTTTACAGCATCGGACTTTCCTTTCACCACCAGACACATCCACAGCTGAGCGTCCTTTCGGCTTTGGCCCAGTCACTTCATTCTTTCTGGCGCTACTAGTACTAGCCCTCTGCTCTTCCCCAGTAGCATATTGGACGCCTTCCGACCTGAGGGGCTCATCTTCCAGCGTCATATCGTTTTGCCTTTTGGTACTGTCCATAGGGTTTTCATGGCAAAGATACTGGAGTGGGTTGCCATTTCCTTCTCCAGTGGATCACGTTTTGTCAGAACTCTCAGCTATGACCTGTCCGTCTTGGGTGGCCCTGCACGGCATAGCTCATAGCTTCATTGAATTACGCAAGCCCCTTTGCCACGACAAGGCAGTAATCCATGAAGGGGAGGTCACTAGAGTAGGCGAGTGCAAAATAAAACACTTGCTTCCCCTCTTCCTTCTGTTGGATCTGCTCCTTTTGCACAAGTAGCAGCTTTCCAGTGTTGTGTGCCAAACATAAATATCATCCCATAACCTTTCAATGATAACAATCACATATTTCTATTTCTGAGTTAGGATCTCTAGTTTTACAGATATCCTGTTTATTTTGCATGCTGTTTGTTGGTG
Organism: Vipera ursinii; assembly: GCF_947247035.1. Taxonomy (NCBI): domain Eukaryota; kingdom Metazoa; phylum Chordata; class Lepidosauria; order Squamata; family Viperidae; genus Vipera; species Vipera ursinii. The sequence goes on along the minus strand of NC_139514.1, from coordinate 35,139,782 downwards.
TAGAAATATCTGAGATTTTGAGAGGCACCATCCATTGGTCTCTGCTGTATTTTTCTATTAAACTCTGACTTTCCACCAGGGCCTTGATGCTTTAATAATAATAATAATAATAATAATAATAATAATAATAATAATAATAATAATAATAATAATAATAATAACAACAACAACAACAACAACAACAACAACAACAATAATAATAATAATAATAATAATAATAAGTTGGAAGGGACCTTGGAGGTCATCTAGTCCAACCCCCTGCTCAGGCAGGAAACCTTATACCATTTCAGGCAAATGGCTGTCCAGTCTCTTCTTAAAAACCTCCAGTGTTGGAGCATTCACCACCTCTGGAGGCAGGTTGTTCCACTGGTTAATTGTTCTAACTGTCAGGAAGTTTCTCCTTAGTTCTAGGTTGCGTCTCTCCTTGACTAGTTTCCATCCGTTGCTTCTTGTCCTGCTTTCAGGTGCTTTGGAGAATAGCTTGACTCCCTCTTCTTTGTGGTAGCCCCTGAGATATTGGAACACTGCTATCATGTCACCCCTCACTCTTCTCTTCGTTAAACTACACATACCCAATTCCAGCAACCGTTCCCTATATGTTTTGGCCTCCAGCCCCCTAATCATCTTTGTTGCTCTTCTCTGTACCCTTTCTAGAGTCTCGACATCTTTTTTACATCGTGGTGACCAAAACTGGATGCAGTATTCCAGGTGTGGCCTTACCAAAGCATTGTAAAGTGGTATTAGTACTTCACTTCTTTTGTTTCTGATGACCCAGTACTTGACTGTATATTCAAGACTTAGTTTTTGCCACTTACCTATTGTTGACCTACTCTGCATCTTTCTCATCAATGTATTGCAGTGAAGTTTGGATTAGCCGCCATGGCAGAGTTTTATATATCTTTATATGAGTACATTTTAATGGAACACCTTGGAACCTTTTTTTAGAATAAGCACTGATAGGGTAGGGTATCAAATGCCTGAAAATAAAATAAATCAAAAGTACTGAATCAATTGTGATGATGATAATAATAAAGCTACAGAATCCTTCCCATCCTTGGCTAATGCATAACTCATTATTGGCTATCTTTCTGCTACCCAAAAAGCTTTTTAATCCTATCAAAAAGAAAATAATGAACATTCCTCACCTAAAATAAGTTTATCTATGAAATAGGTGAAAGAGCCATCCTTTTAACAATGGAATTCTCAGCAGCTTTGCTTGCTAATACATTTTTCTTTGTTTAAACACCTGTCTCACTTGCTCAAACTGTGTCCATAAATAAGCTCATTCACATGTCCCACCCTCAATCCTAAAATGTATAATGTTCTCTTCCTTTCTATTGTTCAGGATTCCGTTCTTGCAAAGCAGGCACTCATAATCATTGAATAACGATTCGATTTTTTCCCCTCAGCATTGTGCTCATTTTTTTTGTGAAAATTCCATGACATACCTGATATGACTAGCCTTTTCAATAGATGAACAACTTACATTGCTATTTTTCACATGGAGCAAACAACTGCTATCAACCACACACTCTGCTAGCATCACTTAGATTATTGACAATGTGCTTTTTGTAAAATTGCTTTAACAGAAATTTGAGCTGCAGTAGAATGAGACAGTGAGGTTGTTCTTCTAAGGGGCTAGAAACGTTTCTTGATGTGGAACTGCCATTTCATAATGAACAGTTCTGGTTTGCTGTAACAGCAGCAAAGTTTTACTTTTTAAAATCTAGTGGGCAGTCTGAAGTGGTGGTACAGAGAGGAAGTCTCTGTTTTACATTGTTATTATTCTCATGATCTATGGATAGACAGTGAGTTTTTTCTGTTTCTGGTCTTCTACTGACCTTTTTCCTTCTTTCTGAATGGGAGAATCTTCTGTAGCAAGAAAATTGCAGGATGGAGAAGCCATCAAATCATCCTTAATTATTTTTGCAACCAGTTATTCTCTTATTAATATTATTGTTATAATAAATGCAATTTCATATACTTTTAAATATACTCACCCCACATCCCCCCTTTTTTTAAAGGATGGATTTATTGACTATTTGGAGCTTTTAGCTGCTATAAATCTGGTGATACGTGGGAAAATTGACCAAAAATTGAAATGGTATTTTAAACTTTATGATATTGATGGGAGCGGAACAATTGACAAAAAAGAAGTAATAAGCATATTAATGGTGAGTAAATGCACAAATTTGCAAGGATAAATCATTCTATGGGATTTTAATATTGTGAAGATGCTGATGTTTTGACTGATTTAACAACTGTTATAAAAAATATATGGCCAAATTATCACCTATGATTTCTTTGCTGTCCCAGAGGCAAAGGCAATACGTATCTACACTGAGCTTTCCTCACTTCCATTAGGTGAAACTGAAACTATCCAAAGCTGCTATTGGCTCTTGGAATTTTGGGGAAGTAATCTAGCTCAAGAACATTCAAAGGAGCTGCTTTACCTAAGATAGTGCTGAGTGATCACAACCAAACATTTTAGTACATTTAGAGATGAACCACAATGGTGGAAAGGATTGAACCAAACTTTGTAGATGGGACAAGTGTTTCATTGCTCATGGGAGGAACTGAGTTACAGAGCTATTTTACATATTATTCAAAGAAACTGGGGAAAATGCATCTTTTATACCAGGTGCCCAGTATCACAATTACTATCATTCTTTGTGTTTTAAACAGATATGAAAGGGTAAGGCAGAGATTCTTAATCATATTTTTGCAAATGGAATAACTGTTTAGCCATAAACAGTAAAACTGTTTATTTTCATATAGGGATCATAGTTCCTAAGCCTTTTTACATAAGAAAAAGCCTTCCTATATATCAGAGCCTTGGTGGCACAATGGTTAGAATGCAGTATTGCAGGCTAACTCACTGCTCACTTCCAGGAGTTTGATCCTGACTGGCTCAAGATTGACTTAGCCTTCCATCCTTCCAAGGTTGGTAAAATGAGGACCACATTGTTGGGAGAAATATGTTAACTCTGTAAATCACTTTGAGATTGCTATAAAGCACTGTGAAGCGGTATATAAGTCTAAGTGCTATTACTATATATATGACTAACGTGATTCCAATATAGAAAAAACTTAAAACTCTCCTTAAAAAATTATTGTATCACTTAGGGCAGCAGTTAATCTAATTTCTTTTCTAGAATATCCAACTTAAGACTTAGAATTACAACAAAACCCCCAAAATATGAGAGTTCCTGGGACAAATTATGTGTGTTCATGTATGTGCAGATGGACAGCTTCTTGTTCAAATAATCACATACACTCAAGAAGGAAACACCAAGAGTTGAATGTTTGTATGTACGAGTGTTTTTTCTGTAACAGCAGGACAAGAAGAAAACTACTTAAACTATTTCACATAGTTTTTGTATTATAAACTCTTTCCCAAGTTCATTTTTTATTCGTGTAGTGCAAGAAAATATTATCATAAATGGGAATAAAATAACACTGCACCATATCTGGTATTTTTAGCCTTTTAACATTTAATTATTTCTTTATTAATGTAATTACAGAACAGAGACAAATACAAATATCCAGCATAAAGGTCATTAAGAACTAAGCAAGCAAAAACTAAGGCCACCTAGATTATGTTCAGGTTGAATTATTTCTGATCGTCATTTCTATCGCCAGAATTTTGTCTGTCATTACACCTAATTTGGCCCTTTAGAAAAGCCAGTTCAAACATTCAGAAGATTTCTGCAGTGGAATGCTCATAATTTAGGCTTCTCTGTGTTATGCATGTTTTGATTTGGAATCCTGCATTGACTTAAATGGTCCCGTTTCAACTTTATGCTTTGATTTTCTTCTTAGTGTTTTTATTAATGTTTTTATAGTGTGCCCCAACAGGAAGAGCTTATACAGCAGATTATAATGATGTAAAAATATGAAACAGTGTAAACCAATATATGAATTGTAAAAAAAAGACCTGGAGCTGAGCATATGTCCGGTGACAGAGTTTCAAAGGGTTCTGTAGTTTACATCTGTTTACCTCTGAAGTTGGATAACTCTTATAAGGTATTCTCAAGGGACAGATTCAATGCTAGCATACAGTGCCTAATAGATATTAGCTATATTATGGAAGACTTCATAAGTATTGGCCAGTATTCTGAACTGACCCGTTAAGCTTACTAGTAATCAGTGTAGTGATTTTAGAAGACATGTTACTCTGCCAGAATACTTTTGACCTGCCAGTTGTAGCTTCTGGATTATCTCCACAGGCTCCTCCACATATAGTATTTTAGTAAACCTATGGTGTTTCTACATGGATAAATACTGATATATTCAATCACCATCTTCATTTCTTCAGCTGCAATGAAAAATTAAAAGCAGAATAGTATTAATAGTTTTTTTAAAAAAATTAAGTATCAAAACACTGTGATATGCATTTCAGCATAAACTATGCTATTAAGTCTCTAAAGTTTTAGTCTCTTTTAAATAATGTGATTAGCTTTCAGTGTTGATTTAACTGGATTGCTTTTCTAACTATCCCTCAAGTGCAGGGTATACAAAAGCTGCCTCTTATAGTTGCAATATGAATGTAGTTATTTTTGCATTCTTATTTATTTAGGCTATTCAAACCATCAATAACAACCAAGACATGACTCCTGAAGAATTGACAAACCTGATTTTTCAGAAGATAGATGCAAACAATGATGGTAAGGATAAATACATCTTGAAATCTTTATTTTCATTATTTTGAAACGACTTTGCAATTTGGTAAAAGCATTTTGTTGATATATCTATAGAGTTAGCCACATGTATATAAAGGTAAAGGTTCCCCTGCACATGCGTGCTAGTCGTTTCCAACTCTAGGGCCAAGGACATCTCCGTGGTCATGTGGCTGGCATGACTAGACGCCAAAGGCACATGGAACGCTGTTACCTTCCCACCGTAGTGGTCCCTATTTTTCTACTTGCATTTTTACGTGCTTTCGAACTGCTAGGTTGGCAGAAGCTGGGACGAGTAACAGGCACTCACTCTGCTACGCGGCACTCAGGATTCGACCCGCCAAACTGCCGATCTTCTGATCAACAAGCTCAGTGTCCTAACCCACTGAGCTACCGTGTCCCTTACATGTATATACTTCAGAAATATCATAACTGATTGAAATTGATCTAATTAGATAAGAAGATTACTATATGATGGACAGTGTACAAAGCAAAAGTTGATTTTTTTTTAATTCAAAGAGTCTTTCAGACTGTATGGCTTGATCTCACTGTGTGTTTGCAGCAAGATGAAATCGAAGACAGCAGAGAAAGAGAATTGAGAAAAGCATGGTTCATTCATTTCATTCTTTATTTTTGTATTCTTTGTTGAGCAAATTTTATTAAATTGGTTTACAGAGATTCTTACAAATTAACTGTACCATAATTAATTGCATATATGTGTATATATATGTATGTATGTGTATACACACACACACACACACACACACATATGTATATATATTCTGTGTTTTTTAGAAGCAAAGTGCTGAATCTTGCCATGAGAATCAAAGTGAGAAACATGAATGTTTGAAATGTCGCAAGCTATATTTTTATCCAGATGGAACAGGATAATTGTACCTAGCATTCTTCAGTTGCATTATTACATAAGATATTCTTGCTTTGGTTGTATGTTAGGGAAATCTGCTTTTTTTTTAGTTAAGCTCTATCGTAATTATAAATCTCAGTTTATTGTCACATTCAATAACCCCCTAAGTAGCAACAATCAATTCCAAAAAGAAATATTTAAGAAAAACTTTCATATACACTATTCCTTGCAATATAAAATTGATCAGAATGGAATAAATATGCAGAGCTAAAAGAAGATGAGAGAAGAGACTCATTATTTTGACACATTAAAATGAAACTAATTACTGAGATTCAAATTAGATAGGCCCACAAAGACAAATATATTTTTCTTCTGCATTTTTATTGTTTCAGTAAAAGCAGCTTGAGGAAGCAAGGAGTTTGTACTATCTATCTCATCATTTGCTTAGAGCTTAAGAGTTTCTTTTCCCAGTTTTCATTATCCCCATTTTTCACCCTGAAGCAGTCACATAGCTGTGCATATCTCCAGCCTTCCTCAGTCTAGGCTCTCCATATCATTTCCTTTAATTATTAGAATGTCATGCAACAGATTGAAGTCTGCTCTATTCATCTAACAAATGAGTTCTTATGTGGGTCTGTTTTACAGATGGAACTGCAGGATTCAGAAATGCATCAAATGCAATTTCAAATGAATGGAATATTTGGTTCCCCACAAATTGGAGATATTGTTGGGCAACTATATTATTTTTTACCAAGTACAAGTAGTCCTTGAGTTATGACAGTTCACTTAGCAAAGGTTCAAAGTTACAACATTTCCCCCAAAAGTATTTATGATACTGTCCCAAGTTACATATGTTGCAGCACCACAGCAGTTTTTCCTCTTATGACCAACTGCAGAGTGGCTGCAACATGTTCCCTGCCAATTCCCCCCCCCGCCATACTGCCCTGCCAGGGCTCCAGAGACATGGGGTATGCTTTGGTAGCCCACCACATTCCATGTTCCTCTGCACCTATTATCAATCACTCACTTAACTTGGGAAGATCTCCAAAGCTGAAGTCAACCCCGCTTGGATCTCGCCCATTGCACCACCGTGCAGCTGAATAGAGAAATGGAGAGCTTGGTGCACCGGCTGCCCTATACCCCTCGCTTGCCAGGCACACAGTCAGAGATCCGGTTGTTCCCACCTTGAAGAGGGTCTCCTCCCTCAGGGTGCCCCTTGGCCCTCAGGTATCTCCATGCCTGCCAGATCTCTACTAGAGTGCGCCTGACAAGCAAGAGGTGCACCACTTCAAATTTTCTTGCGCCAATATCTCTAACTCTCTATCTGGCTCTGCAACAACACAATTGGCAAGATGCAGCCAAGTTTGGCACTCCAGCAAGTGGTAGGGTAGGGCGACGCTCACTTGTGAGAGACGCTGAGGCTCAATGGGAAAGGGGAGGGGCCAGCCCAGGGTTTCTCCACCTGGTTGAACAAGGGCCCCAGCAGCCAAGGCAGTATAGGAGGTGAGTGCAGGTGGTGTAGAACTCCCAGGCATGGCACCCAGCAGCTGCGCTGACCTATGCCTCTGCAAGGGCTCAGGAGACCCTGGCAATGGTGCTGCTGCTCTATTAGGAAACTGTTGCTGAAAATATGCAGAAGGCACACATGGACAAAACAAGAGATGCGATAAATCTCGCATTCTTACATACGCTTCCGTGTTACATACGCTTTTCCAAAGCGGATGGAAGTGTATGTAAAAATGCAAGAACTAAGGAAAACAACTTTGCAACAACTTGAGCTGTGGAGATCTTCACAAAGTAAGTGGGTGATGGGTGATGGGTAGAGAGAAAGCCCAAACAGCTATGGGGACCCCAAGGGGTGGAAAGGAGCATGGGATATCTCAGTGGGTGGGGAGAGGCCTCAGGTGACTGGAGGCTGTGGTCTCGTCCTTGCACTAGGGCTCCCATAGTCTTTGCCACTCCTGACATACTTCATATGCTCTTAACGCACATTCGATTAATGAATGCATTGGGAAGAGGAGGGATGGGGCTAATTCATTTAACATGATTCAGTTAACGTTACAACTGTAATGGACAGGCTCCATTACATTCGTAACTCAACGACTATCTGTAATAAATATTGTAGAGGTAATTATAGTGTTTTCCCCAATTCCAAGACAGAAAAAGTCAGTCTACAAAATTTTGAGTCTAAAGAAGTGTATATTGTTTTCATAATAGGGGAACTGACCTTAGAAGAATTCATGAATGAAATGGAAAAGGATGAACATTTCCGGGAAGTCATTTCGAAGAGCTTTGAGCTCTCCAACGTACTGAAAATTATACAAAGTTAGAGAAGACACAGCATCTCACACCTATTCTAAACGGTACTTGTGACAAAAAGAATATAAGAAATATAATATCAAATACCAAGACTGACTGTTACATTTCCCATCCACTATTCAAAGCATAAGATGGTCTAGACCACGGGTGTCAAACTCAAGATGTCATGTGTCGTGTCGCAACTTATTGTGACTTTTTCCCCATTGCCGGCAATAGGGTAGACGACGTTTTACCGTGACACATCCAGCCCACAGGCTGGCAGTTTGACAGCCCTGGTCTAGACAGATTATTACCTCAGAACAGTCCATCTATTGTCCCTTCCATTTTTTTCTCATAAGATACAATAGCTTTTATCCAGCTCTATTCTGATTGATGTATCAGTTGAAATGAGACAAATTTGAGGAAATAATTACGAGGATGCATTTCAGAGGATGCATTTCAAAACTTTGTCTTCAGCTATCAAAGATTAATTCCAATATATTATATGAAACATATATTTAACAATAACACAATTTAAAGGTAATTATTAAAATTACCTCTTCTCCTAGAGTTCTTTCCCCGTTTTCATATATTTTTCTTATTATTGCTTTTGGAGAAGCAGTTTTCAGCCATTCCAAAATTACATATTCCTATGTCAAGTAAAACTTTCCTTTTTCTGTCTGTTGGCTTCTGACAACATCCTTTACAGTAATGGTGCAACAGTACATACAGTCATGCACGCACACTCCTATATCTGATTCTAAAAGTTTTCTGAATCTGGAAAAAAGATGAAATCTTCAGACATTATTAGAACAATATGTAATTCCTATGTTCAGATTTGCCACCTAAGTAATTTCCCTAACTTTATAAACTAATACTAAAAATTCCCCACTCTCTTCAGTCCAGGAAGAGGGGAAAAACTGGGCACATGTTGTGGTTTTTCTGTCTGATATATTATTGACAGTTTCCCAAATCCAGAACTGAGAAAGTCCAAAATAATTGAAAGTAGCTTGACAATGCCCAACAGGCCTATTTTTCTCTCTCCTGAAACAGAAATATTTTCTTTCCTACACAGAAAGCATCCTATTTAACCTTTTGTTCTCAGGCTAAACTATACTCATTGTCCCTCAACCTCCTTAGTACATGTCAATTTGTGTAAATGCTACATTTTTTTAAAATCTCTTGCTTTTTTGTTATCATGGTAAGCTTTAAAAATCATATTTTAGTTTTTTTCCTGTGTTCCTTACAACTGCACTCTGTGTAGTTTTATTAAAGTGAGCCTCTTTTTGAAATCTCATTTCCCTGAACTTTCTCAGAATTCATTCTTTGTATTGTGTTGTTTTCTATTGTATTGTTTTATTGTTTGTTGATAAGTAAATATAGAAAAAACCATCTCTGTTTCTAATTAAACTGAATAGATGAAATTTGCCTCAGATTATTAGCTGTTTAAGGATTTCTATAACTGATCATTGTAATTGCCATCGATAGTTAGCCAACATTCACTAAACTACAGCCTCCATGATAAAAGTAATGGCAGAAAGGGACAGAATACAGGTAGTTCTCAACTTACAAGCATTCATTTAATGATCATTTGAAGTTACAACGGCATTGAAAAAAGTGACATGACCGTTTTTCACACTTCCAGCCTTTGCAGCATTGCCATAGTCACATGATCATAATTTAGACTCTTGGCAACTGAGTCATATTTATGATGGTTGCAGTGTCCTGGAGTTGCATGATCCCTTTTTCTACTTCGGAAAAGCAAAGTCAATGAGGAAGCCAGATTCACTTAACAACCATGTTACTAACTTAACAACTGCAGTGACTCACTTAACAACCTTTGGTAACCTGTGGTAAGAAAAGTCGTAAAACGGGGCAAAATTCACTTAACAAATGTCTCACTTAGCAACAGAAACGTTGGGCTCAATTGCAGTCATATGTCGAGGATAACCTGTACACACTTCTCTGGAATAAACTTTAGCACATTTTGCTAACCCTCCTCTCCCAGATTTCTTTTTTAGTCAAAAGACAGAAATTTGGGAAGTTGAAACAAAAACTGGGAAAACAAGAAAAATGTTCAGATAATTGGCTGTAATTCCAGAAGAAGTAGGAACAAAGAATCATAAATTCCTCCGGTTTTAGGATATTACTAGGGAATAGGCCACTAGTCTAGTTAGATGTTGTATCATGTTGTAAATTTTATGTTAGAAGCCCTACGTTTTTCCATTCCTGTTACTTTGCACATATAGGTGATTCTGATTTTACATCATTTACATATATTTACATTACTAATGCTACATAAAGGATCTTTACACTCCACATGCCCTCTACTAGGAATTAAACTTATGAAATGCTGGTTTTTCAACAGCGTCAAAAAGTGATCAAATCGGAATGATCTGTACAATCCATATTCTTTTAAAGTTCTCATATAACAATTTTTACATGACTTCTGGATATGACTTTGGCAGAACAAAATTTTCTATTTTTATACAGTAGATAATATATAGTATTATTGACATGCACTGTATATAGTTATCTAAACTGTGCAGAACTAGTTCAATTCCCAGAACGTTTCAGCCCATAAGGTAACATTTCACTAGCCTCATGGGCAAAATCCCATGTGGTGCCTCCTTCTGGTCAATGTAACTGGATATACACAGAATATATCCTAGCCAGAATGGCGTAGTAGGCTAGAATTGGGAGAGTATGAGTTCTAGTTCCACCTGAGGCATAAAGTCAATTGGGTGGCTTTGGGCCAGTCACTTTCTCTCAGGCTAAGGAGACAATGTCAAAGGACTTCTGAGGAACCTTGCCAAGAAAACCACAGGGACTTGTCCTGGAAGTTTCTGAGAATCAGACATAACTGAACAGAAGAAAAAAAAATAGCCAGGATATACAACCACCAACCTATCACCCTATGGGCTCAGTCATAGAGGAATAAGTGAACCCACTACACCTACAGTTTGTTCCTCTCCTATATGAAATGAAATGAAATGAACTTTTATTGTCAAAGTACAACCATGTATACATTGAGATTGGCTGAGCCTCCCTTCGTGCCCCCACCCCCCAGCTTACAGTGACACAAACCCTCCATCTTATTATACCATGTGAACTAATTGCACAACACACCGGCCTCGCAAGTCAATCATGCATAAAGTTTATAAAAAATATTTCCCGTTCAAAAGCCTAACAGCCCATGGAGAAAAGCTGTTTTTCAGCCTGTTGGTGCGGCTGGCTATACTCCTATATCTCCTACCCGATGGTAGGAGAGTAAAGAGATACCGTCCAGGGTGTGTGTCATCCCTGAGAATTTTCCTCACTCTTCCAAGGCAGCGAGCCCTGGCGATGTCATCCAGTGGTGTCAGGGGACAGCCCACAATGTCTTGTGCTGTGCTCACCACCCTCTGTAATGCCATTCTGCGGGTGTCCAACCAGCATACCAAACCACAATACCATACGAGAGGACGCTCTCTATAGTAGACCGGTAAAAGAGGGTCATAAGCCATTGTTCTACCCTGTTCTTCCGCAAGACTCTGAGAAAGTGAAGCCTCTATTGGGCCTTTCTGGCACCTGGGTTGTATTAACTTTCCAGGTAAGATCTTCGCAGAGGTAGACTCCCAGAAACTTAAAGGAGGAAGCTCTCTCCACACAGTCCTCCCCGATGTAAAGTGGGGCAGGTTCCTCCTTTTTCCTCCGGAAGTCTAGCACCATCTCTTTCATCTTGCCGATGTTCAGGTGCAAGTTGTTGTTACTACACCATATGGATAATTTTTGTACCTCTGCCCTGTATGCTGTCTCATCCCCACCTGTAATAAGACCCACCACGGTTGTATTGCAACAGATCTGTAGTCATTCAGGCACTCAACTGCAGTTTTCTTGGGGACTGGGACAATGGTAGCTGCTTTCAAGCACGATGGTACACATGTCGTTTGCAAGATGTTAAAAATCCTTGTCAGGACCACTGCTAATTGGTCGGCACAATTCTTAACCACTATCCCCAGCACCCCATCTGGGCCTGCGGCTTTGCTGGGATTCACAGCCTTCAATACAGTTCTCACTTGGTCTTCAGTTAGGGTGAGTTGCTGAAAATCAGAAGGCCGGCCAGCAGAGGCTACGGGGTCTGGTCATTTTACCTCATAGTAAGTGAAGAAGATATTCAGCTCCTCAGCCAACGAGGCATCAGTGTTTACCATGCTCCTCGTACTGCCCTTGTAGTTGGTTAATTGCTGCAGTTCCTGCCACACTTGCCTTGTATTGTTGTCTGCTATGTGGTTCTCCACCTTATGTTTATATTGCTGTTTTGCCATCCTAATGCCTCTTCTAAGATTTGCCCTGGCCTCTCTGTATGTGCCCCTGTCCCCTGCCTTAAAGGCAGAATCCCAGGCTCTCAGGAGTGTTCGTATCTCTGCAGTCATCCAGGGTTTACAGTTCCCGTAAACTCTAATGCACTTTTCTGTTGTTACACTATCAGTGCATGTTCTAATATAAGAGAGTACGGCATCTGTGTATGCATTCAGATCTTGTTCTTCGAATACACTCCAGTCAGTGGTTTCAAAGCAGTCCTGCAACTGGCTGAGAACACCCACTGGCCAGGTTTTGACCCTTTTCGTGACTGCCTGCGTTCTTTTCCTGAAAGGGACATACTTTGGGCACAACAGGAGTGAAAGATGGTCGGATGTACCCAGGTGGGGGAGAGGGAAAGCTCTGTATGCCTGTTTCAGATTAGAATACATGTGGTCTAAAGTGTTCTTCCCTCTGGTGGGAACTTGCACATACTGTACAAACTTGGGGAGAACTGTCTTCAGACAAGCTTGATTGAAGTCCCCAGCCACAAGAGCGCCTTCTGGGTGAGTTTGCTGCTGCCTGGTCATCCTATACACAGAAACACACACAGAAACACACACACACACACACATTTTTTTAAAAAATGTTTTAAAGGATACTGTTTGTGCTCGTCTCGTAGACATCCTCCCCGCTTTTCCCCTCATTTTACTCCTCAGAGGAGTAATTTTTTATTTTAGTTTCCAGGCACAGAAAGAAGAGGCAAAGTAAAAAGGGGTGGGGAAGCTTGGAGAAGAGTGTGTAGCTTTAGTTTATTATTATTTTCTATAAAACCTTCTTTATTCTTCTATCCCAATATTGTAAATGTTGATGTTTTAAGAGTAGTTTAGGGCTTTTGCAATAATTACAATGTGAAATTATCATTTATTTATTCCTTTGCTGTCCCTGGGATCAAAGGGAACGAAAATATAGTAACATTTTTAGTCATAAGGTTCAGCACCATTTGTGGATTCAAGAAAAAATAAATAAAAGCAGATTGAATCTTAAGTGGCAGTGCAACTCATCCAATGTAGCTATTTTCAAAGGTCACTTAGGCGAGATGGGTGTAAAACTTTGATAAACTACATACATATATGTGTGTTTGTATGTGTGTGTCAGTATCTGTTTTCTGTCCAAAGAACAATCAGCAACCAGTTATTTCACTTTGTCTAAATAACGAAATGTTGACTCATGCACTGAGCTGTTTAATTTACTTACCTGCTTTTAGTCTAAAATTGGTTGTTACTTGCTTTTGTTGGAAGAAAGGTCTTCATCATGGGGGCCTGCAAACTTCCAGATGGTTTACATCTGCATTTCTATAAAACTGGTTTCTGCTTGGGGAAGGGAGACGTGGGGCTATTAAGAAAACTGGGCATGTTTTCTTGCCTCTTTAAGATCCTTTGAGGAAATATATTTTTCTGCTCTTTTAATATTTCCTTCTCTGGGGAGCTGACTTCTCACACTTTAAAAAAAGTACAACCACATTCTGTCAAATTGCTGAATTATATCAAACTTTGTCGAACAAATTTTATATACTAATATTACAAAAAAGGGATAAAGTGGCCAGTGTTCTCTTTCCAAAAAACTAGACTATATCATCTAAATGTACATATTTTGTTTTTAGCATTTAAAAATGGCAAAGGTGACCATATTTTTTTTAAAAAAATGATTATTTAGAATATATTTAGATGTTATTACATTTACACATCATGTTAAAACTTTAGGACAGCTAGTCAGGATCTTTAATCTCTCACACTACACAAATTAACCTAGCAGTATAAAAGTTTGATATTAGTGTAGCAAATTCTTTCTTTGACATTTACCATACATTTAAGCTATAACTGAGTTTTTCCATCCTTTTATCGCACTTCATGCACAATGCACTTATTTTCATGCAGAGAACAATTCTTCTGGTGAAGTACATGTTTCACTGAGATACTTTTAAAATGAAGATTATTCCTAGTTGGAAGTTCTTATCGTTTGTCATTTCTTTTCACCTGAAAAGCAGGATCGAATCCCAAATCAGCTGGTTCTGTGAGGGGGGGGGGAGAGGAGGGGGGAAAGAAATCCTTAAAGTGCCATCCACGTCTCTTTATTTTACGTGCCCCAAATTACAGCTAAATTTAAACTTGGAGGATTATGCAGCTGGCTGTTATGGTATAGGCCAGGGTCTCCTGCTTGAGCGAGGGGTTGGACTAGATCAGCGTTTCCCAACCTTAGGAACTTGAAGATGCGTGGACTTCAACTCCCAGAATTCCCCAGCCAGCTGGCTGGGGAATTCTGGGAGTTGAAGTCCACGCATCTTCAAGTTCCTAAGGTTGGGAAACGCTGGACTAGATGACCTACACAATAATCTCATTATTTCTAATACCTCTCATATAATACACGCGCACCGAACAAAATCACAGCCCACTTCCGGCAAAGATATATGCAGTTTTTCGGCGTCACTAGTTTAGAGTGATCAAAACGCAACTGCCTTAGAGAACTCCTGCCTAAGAAATACAGGACGATTTCAAACGTTCTCTTTTCACTCCCGTCTCCGCCCGCGAGAGAAGATCGGAAGGCAGAAAATGGGCGCTCGAACGTTTAAATAGCAAGATTGTAATCAGAACGACTTTCTAATCCTCCTGATTGGGCCGGCTTGCGGAAAGCGACGTGAGAAACCGCCTATCGGAGTAAAGAATCGGAAAAGTCTTTGCGGGGATTGGAATGGCTCTATAATTTGAATTGGGAGTGGGCGGGTTTTTTTTTTTTCTTTTTCTGTTTCAAGTTCCAGCCTTGGCGTATCGGGAACAACCAACGGGGGTGGAAATTAGGGGCAAATTAGGGGCAATTGACCTGGATAGAGTGAGGAAGGGAGGGGAGGGGAGTAGCTTTATCATTTTCTTCAGAAGTAGAAGAAGCAGCAACAGCACTATGGATAGGCGTTTGCGGCTGAGCCGCTACCGCTTCGCCTCTTCCATGAGCTGCATTCTGAACAAGGTAAGCACAATGAGGATTCGGCGTGGTTGAAACGGCTTTAATTTAGAGCAGGGGGTCTTCAGACTTGGCCCTTTTATGACTTGTGGACTTCAACTCCCAGAATTCCTCAGCCAGCGTACGCTGGCTGAGGAATTCTGGGAGTTGAAGTCCACAAGTCATAAAAGGGCCAAGTTTGAAGACCCCTGATTTAGAGGATCGGAACTGCGTGGGAAAAGTTAGAGGTGTGCTGTCAGGGTCCAAGGCCTTGGCGGTGGCTACGACGTTGGTCCCTTTTCCAAACCGCTTTCATGATTGAGAAGTAACACTGCTGTCCCCTCCCCTCCTTCCTCTCTCGAATTAAGTAGTAGTAATGGTTTACCAATATTCTATCGTTCTTCCTGCATGAGAATGGGGGAATGGAGAGCATTCCGGTTTAGAAGTCTGTTTAGGTATTTTAGACGCGCTTTTAACTGGGCTTTGTTGAAAATGCAGCCATGCGCAGTTAGTTCCGTGGTATAATTGCTTCATCAAATTCAGGAATATAGATTGGTGTTGAGCCGCAAAATATAACGTTGGGTTTTCTATAGTTAGACTGCACATAATCCAGATTAAGGCGACTGTTTTTGGAATACAAAAAAAGGTGGGTGGGTGTGTGTGGGGGTGATTCCTAGATGGTGACAGAAACGGCTGTCATCCCCAAGTTTGAAAGTCTTCACGTGATCCACATCACCTGATTATAAGTAACACGGTTTTCAAATCGGGTGTAGATTTTCTTTGGTAAAATCCATTTTCAGTAGAAAGTCTAATCCCCTTGGGCTACACGTGTTTTGAAAAAATTCTTTAATCTATAAAGAAATTTAGATTCTGGACTGAGGGGTTTTAATTTTTAAACTTTTAAATTTTTAAACTTTGGGCTACTAATTGTTATTTAATCTTATTTTAATTCTATTTTAACTCTTCTTTTGTCTTTTAACTTTGCCCTGTAAACCGCCCTGAGTCCTTCGGGCATAGGGCGGTATATAAAACTAATGAAATAAATAAATAAACTAATTAAATAAAAGATCTACTTAGTAGTTAGAAAACATGCAAAACTGATGTCATATGTTCTTAATTTAGTACAACTTTGCCTTTGAAGATGATATAGTTGTCTCTATCAAATCATTGACTTATCAGACAGAAGATGGTAAGATTATTTTTACCGTATTTTATTACTATATATTTTATCTTAAAATACAAATAGAGAAATGTTGAATCTTATTTAAGAATAAAATGAAAAATCAGCAAAATTTATTGCATATGTCTGTCTTTCTCTCTACATGTGAGTATGTATGTGAACACATATTCATATCTTGAAATTACTTAGAGCTGCTTGTACTATATAAAAATATTTAGGTAAGAAATTGTCCTCCTGTACAATTTGAAACAAGATAGTAAGGAAATCAAATACATTAATATGAATAGAAAATCAAAATATAACCCTACATTATGAAGCTTATATTGCAGAATCTACGCAAGCATACAATAGTTTGCTATACTAAGGCAAAGGTGGTGCAATTATCCTAGATATTTTAGTGGCATTAAATACTGTCAACCAGAGTGCAAACATTGGGAGATAGAGGCACAATGGTAGATTGTTCTAATGCTTCCTCACTGAGCATATACAGAAGGTGTTCAGGAAATAGGTTAGATCCCTGGGCACTGTTGTTTAATTTTTTGCCTATTCTGTTCCAAGACATACCTGAAGGCACTGGGAGAGGTCACCTTGGCTGAAGTATAAGTATGCGGATGATACTCAGGTATACATTTCCATCCCAGGCCCATTGGGAAATATGGATGTCTGGACAGTATCAATATCTGGAGAATATCAGAATTTTGGGGAAAAGAGTCATACGTAACCCAAACATGAGAAAATTGGCGGTTGATTACCATATTTAGTTCTCGAAGGGGTTGTGCTTCCTGGAACGCATAGATTCACATCTGAGAGTCTTCCTGGTCTTGGGATTCTTGCTTGAAGAGCAAGTGAATACTGTACCCTGGAGGACTTTGCATAGCTCTGACTGATATGCCAGTTATGGCTTTCCCTAGGAAAGGATGTACTGAACACATATATATGTGCACTTAACATTATAGAACATGATTGAAATCTGGTCCAAAATCCAGCTCAGGCAATCAAGCTAAATTTCATAAATAATTTTTATGGATTTGGATGGGGTTTTTTTTGTTTGAAATACTTAAATGACAGAGTTAAAGATGCATGGAGAAGTAATTTAGAGTAATGTAGGATCAAATCATATGGTAATAGAAAATGTTCATAACTTTACTACTTTAAATCTGAACATAACACAGGAACTTGGGATCCAGTTTCATACTTCTTGATGACATAAAGTTTATCTGCAAGGAGTCTAAATTTTAGTTGATAAATCGAAGTCATTCTTATCCTATCTTGGTCTCAGTGCCATTGCCAATTTACAGCAGATAGGATAGGATAGAATACAGAAAAGAGCAACAAAGATGATTAGAGAGCTGGAAGCTAAAACATGAAGAACAGTTGCAGGAATTGGGTATGTTTAGTAAAAAAAAAAAAGGACTAGGGAAGATATAACAGCAGTTTCCCAGTGTTTGAGGGGCTGTGACAAAGATGACGGGCAAAATATTTTCCAAAGCATCAGAAGGCAAGACAAGAACCAATGGATGGAAACTAATCAAGGAGAGAAGCAACCTAGAACTAAGATTTCCATTATTTTCCGGCGTATAAGACGACTGGGCGTATAAGACGACTGGGCGTATAAGACGACCCCCTACATTTCCTGTTAAATTATAGGGCTTGGGCTATACTTGCCGTATAAGACTACCCCTCTTCCAACGCACACCAAATAAAAATTAAAAAACATCAGATTTGATTTTAATATGGTAATTTTAATTCAAATGCTTATGACATGCAGGTGCTTAGTAGGAAAACTGTCACTTATAAACATAAGGCTGTTTGTCATCAAACGTAAACATAAAAATGCAAGTGGATTAAACTATAATAATAATTAATAATAATAATAATAAGAAGAAGTTGGAGGGGACCTTGGAGGTCATCTAGTCCAACCCCCTGCTAAGGCAGGAAACCCTATACCATTTCAGACAAATGGCTGTCCAGTCTCTTAAAAACTTCCAGTGTTGGAGCATTCACCACCTCTGGAGGCAGGTTGTTCCACTGGTTAATTGTTCTAACTGTCAGGAAGTTTCTCCTTAGTTCTAGGTTGCTTCTCTCCTTGACTAGTTTCCATCCCTTGCTTCTTGTCCTGCTTTCAGGTGCTTTGGAGAATAGCTTGGCTCCCTCTGCTTTGTGGCAGCCCCTGAGATATTGGAACACTGCTATCATGTCACCCCTCACCCTTCTCTTCGTTAAGCTACACATACCCAATTCCAGCAACTGTTCCCTATTTTCCTAATTCACTTTTTCACTTTTCCTAATTCACTCTAAAGCTTTCCCTGCGCAGAGCCTTAAATAACACCAGCTGCCTGCAATTAGTGCAGGTTCGCATCCCACCAGGCTCAAGGTTGACTCAGCTTTCCATCCTTCCAAGGTAGGTAAAATGAGGACCCAGATTGTTGGGGGCAATAAGCTGACTTTGTAATAATGCTGCTTGAGGGGGGGGGGTGAAAGCCCTAATAAACAGGCATATACACAGAATGAAGGCTATTGCTAAGCACATTGATTTGTGCTTTAAATTGTAAGCCACCCTGAGTCTTCGAAGAAGGGCAGGATATAAATGGGATTTTTTTTAAAAAAAAAAAGACCAAATGGGAGATCCGCTCCAGGTTTTCCAGCCAGCCCGCCCAGTTCCTGTGTCAAATGTGTCCTTAGAGCTAAGCCGCTGCTCTGGCTGCTGCCTTCCCCACCTGCCTTTCAAGTTGGGATATACTACAGCTGCTCTTCAACTTTAGAAGGAAAGACGCCCAGACTCCAGCCTGTAAAAAATCACAGACTGCAGCTTCTTCTCCAATTGGTCCCGCTTTCCCTGCGCAGACTAAATAGGAGATCCGCTCCAGGTTTTCCAGCCAGCCCTGTCCCTAAATTTTCAGCACCCGGACCCCTGACTTTTGAGAAGATTTTCATGGGTTAAAAAGTAGTCTTATACGCCAGAAACTACGGTATACATAACATACAAAAGTGAATAGAGATGGAAAATATGTTCTGCTCATTGATTATTATACAGCGCTTTCTCCTTGCCTACTGTAATAAAAACTAATTTCCAATTTTCTGTCATAGTCTGGAGTGGTCATTCATTATTGGGAGGAAGTCTAGCCCCTACCCCAGATGAGATCTAATTTATGACTTTGCCCTAACCAGTGCTTTTTTTGTAAAAGAAAAAGGTGCCGGAACTCACACATGCCTTGCCTACCCTACAAGGTTTATTTCTTTATTTTTATTTTTATTTATTTAGATTTATATACCGCCCTTTCCCGAAGGACTCAGGGCGGTTTACAGGATATTTAAAAGAAAATCAATACAAAAGCTAAAAACAATTTAAAAAGATTACATCATTCCCTGAGAAAAAATAAAAACCCCAGTTAAAGTTAAAAAATTCTCAGCCTGGGCCAGAGAGCTCGAAGGTTCCATCCAAAAAAGGTGCCGGAACTCCGTTCTGAGCGTTCTATGAGAAAAATAGTCCTGGCCCTAACTGAATCTTATATAAGATTACAATCTTAATCAGAAATATGTATTCTAACTAATGCATCTATTCTGTCGCAATTTATAGGACCAAGAATTTGGGGAGAAGAGTCAGATGATGAAATTTTAGATGTGTCTTATAAGGTATTAACATGTATGCCTTTCATTCTTAACTTTGTTATTGCTAATATGAAATTTATTTCTAAGTTGTTGGGAACATGTTTAAAAATCTAAACATTTGTGTTGGATGTGGAGGTACCTGCTGGTATTCAGAAGTTAGTCAAGAGGGAGCTAATTTGTAGGGCTTTTAATCTATACTAATGCTTCCTTATAAGTTCAGAGGCCAAAGTGAGTTCATAGTTATGCATCAGTTTTAGGCATTTGTCTATTATTATATTCTGAAGTTATAAAGTGTCAGCAGGGTTTTTTTTAAGTGTACAGAAAATAAATGTATTTTGTTTGATGGTTACAAATAATAAAATAATCCAATTTAAATTATTGTAATTCAACCTTTGTTAAATAGGCATTGCATAGATCATTAGAGGTAGCAATAATAGTTGGAAGGGACCTTGGAGGTATTATAGTCCAACCCCTGCTCAGGCAGGAAACCCTATACCGTTTCAGACAAATGGTTGTCCAATCTCTTCTTAAAAACCTCCAGTGTGGGAGTACCTACAACTTCTGGAGGTAAGTCGTATTTATTTGATAGCGTTTTTGTTTTTGTAATGATTAATGGTGAAATTCAAACATAGTTATAATACCTGACATTCTTTAATCAATTTACTATAAGAATAAATATTTTTAAAACTTGTTATTTACCTTTCCAAGTAAGAAAGGCAGATAGTCTTGTTACTTTCTAAATATTGTTCTGAATACAATTCATCTCCTAATAGTTTTCCTATGTGTTTGAGCATTAGTTGATGAACAAGACTAATATAGATTAATTAAGGTCTGTTTATATCAGTGGAGAGGGACGCAGTGGCTCAGTGGGTTAGGACACTGAGCTTGTCGATCAGAAGGTCGGCAGTTTGGCGGGTCAAATCCCGAGTGCCGCTTAACAGAGTGAGTGCCTGTTACTTGTCCCAGCTTCTGCCAACCTAGCAGTTCGAAAGCATGTAAAAATGCAAATAGAAAAATAGGGACCACTACGGTGGGAAGGTAACAGCGTTCCGTGCGCCTTTGGCGTCTAGTCATGCTGGCCACATGACCACGGAGACGTCCTCGGACAAGTGCTGGCTCTTTGGCTTTGAAACGGAGATGAGCACCGGCCCCTAGAGTTGGAAACGACTAGCACGCATGTGCGGGAGAACCTTTACCTTTATGTCAGTGGAATTATACTGATAGATAATTTTGCAAACATATAGTCTTAATACTATAAGCTGCAATCAAGACTAAATATTCATCAAAAGACAGAGCACTAAATTCCTTCTAAATGTGTGAGCCTCTTATTGATTGGCTATTGCTCCTATGTTCTTATTAGTATAGTTTCCTAGTTTAGAGAGATGTTTAGCTTCTACAAGGTGTCCAAAACCAGCAGATAGAACGATTTGTAAAATTTCAGGGAATCAGGTCTCCTTGTTATTTATATAATAGAATCCTAAAACTTTTTTTGAACTTTAATTGACAGAGGAGGAAAGAAAAAATTACTACAAATAACAGTTTGCTGTCAAAGCCAAATTGGAATTTATAGTTTAAACAGATTTTCCAATTTTCTTTCGGACATAAACTGGCTTATGCTAGTTGTAATATTCCCAGTTTAAATATGTAATTCCACCAAATTGATGCATGAAAGTAGTGGGTTCAAGACTGTAGATAAACATTTGTCTAGATTCTCTCCCTTTTGTCTCTGGACCCATGGATGCTGGTAATGTAAGGAAAGGAATACAGTATCTTGAACAAGGTATATAGGAGAAGATCAGTCTCAAGCGAAAAGTAAAACTCAGCAACATTGACAGCTTATGTAAGGTTAGCTGGTTTAAAACTTGTTAACCCCCATAGGAATATACAACTTGTTATTGAACAACAACGTTTTCAAGCAAAGAATTGTCCTTTTATTACTGTTATAGAGGAATTTATTAACTGAAGTCTTTGTTTAAAACCACAGAACAATATACAATGCCAGGAACACATAGGTAAGAAAAGGTTTTTGACATTTCATAATATCTCTGTCTTACATTGTGAAAGAATTTGACTTTTAATTGTAATACATAAAAGAAAAATTCA
Source organism: Vipera ursinii (assembly GCF_947247035.1). Lineage (NCBI taxonomy): Eukaryota > Metazoa > Chordata > Lepidosauria > Squamata > Viperidae > Vipera > Vipera ursinii. The sequence continues at coordinate 35,117,773 of NC_139514.1, read as the reverse complement.
AGGTTTGGATAATTGGTTAGCAAATGCAGACAAAAGTTGTGATGACAAGAGAGAAAACAAAGAAATAGACCAATAAATTTGTTTCAACTATGCAGAAATTAATTCTTTTTATGCTTACGATACTTATGCTTGATAGGTGTAAATTAGGAATAGTTATGTGTAGATTTCTCAGTAGTTACTTTGAAAGTTAACTGCAAATTCTATCATAAGATATTGGTATTTGCTTTTAATAGTCTTAAGAATTCTTAAGAGTTGTTTAATGACAGAAAATGATAAATTGCATGAGAGCTTGAGACTACTATTAAAAAATATACTTCATTGCCATGTGATCCTCTGCTGCTCTGAATCAAGATTCCTGGTTTATTTAATTGACCCTAAGAATTTACAGAACCATTCAAACTCTGAGGTAATCGGGAATTCCTTATCCAAAGATAAAGTATCAGTAAATTATGTGTAGATTTCTCAGTAGTTACTTTGAAAGTTAACTGCAAATTCTATCATAAGATATTGGTATTTGCTTTTAATAGTCTTAAGAATTCTTAAGAGTTGTTTAATGACAGAAAATGATAAATTGCATGAGAGCTTGAGACTACTATTAAAAAATATACTTCATTGCCATGTGATCCTCTGCTGCTCTGAATCAAGATTCCTGGTTTATTTAATTGACCCTAAGAATTTACAGAACCATTCAAACTCTGAGGTAATCGGGAATTCCTTATCCAAAGATAAAGTATCAGTAAATTAAGTGCTGTAATAAAATATAGACAATTCTATATACGGTATATATAGCAAAACTGAACTCCTTGTTGACAATTCTAGGATTTCATTCAATCACAAAGATAAGAAGATGTATCAAAATATTGGTAGATTTTGGTTATATTGGTAAATAAAAGTCAAATTGCTTTTGAATTGAGCTCAACTGCTGAAGCAGGTTAATGGAAAGTTTATTTATTTAGTCTTTAAAAAAATAGATGTATATGCTGTCCAGTGTCTAATACGTGACTCTTTGCCCAGGTGTAACAACATAATGTGATAATATCATCCAGTCATACCATTATATAAAATGTAAGATGCTTAAGTGAACTGAGTATTTTGAACTTGATTTTAAATGTAAGAAAGATGTTCGTCAATAAAATAAGTGTCTGGTTTGTATGCATGAACTGACTTTAAATGCCATTGAAGATGAAATTTTATTTTCAGATGCGCATATCTAATTAAAATTTGTCTTTTTAATTAAGTGCAAAAGCAGAATTCTGATTTTGAAGAAGACTCTACAGATGATCAGGTATGATCTGCAAGTAGCTTGGGAACAGTAATATTAAACACTTTTCTTCAGTTGGAAGTATATGCTTCTTTTCATTCTCCAGTTTTGCTGCCATGCACCATATTTTTTTAAAAAAAATTAAACTTATTTGTTGATTCCCCCTCCCTTTTCTTCACACTGATAATTTAATTTTTATTGTGATTTTAATAGTCAAAATGTTACATTAGGTTACAGAATGATCTTATATTTTTAACTGTACCAATTATTAGACAAACCTATTTCTTTTTAATTGTGAATAAAGAATAATATATAAAATATATAGATGAGTAATGGTTATCACTGTTTTATTGAAATATTACAACAGAGCTTATATGAGAAGCCACTTAGAAAAGTGGTGATCTCGTTATGGATTTCATAGCTTTAATTCTACTATTCTACTATTACCACATTGTTTCTTGTTCCCAAGTAGCCTTTGAAAAATTGTAAAATAAAATAGCCTGATAGGCAAAAAAACCACAACAAAACTATGAGGAATCTTCAGAATCCTCTTGAATAAATCATAGCGGCATTTTATTTATAACTTATTGTTGAAGCATCTTTCCAAGGCTATTTATGTAAACGTCAGTATATTTATATTTAAGGCCTGAAAAACTAGATCATTTTGTCTCTGTTTCTCCTTGTGGCATTGTCCTATATAAAAAATGGAAATTAAAGCACTATAATATTAGCCAATTAGAGTAGACTGAACCATACCATGGGTGGCAAATAAATTTGATAAATTTTAAGTCAGCAAAGTATAGTTTTGTTTGATTCCTCCTCTCCCTCATCTCATCATATAATTAGCAACAACATTACAAATACATAAGTGATTGATGCAGCAGATAATTCTTCTATATATTTGGAAAACATGAAAAGAAATTGGTATAAAAGCATTTTGGAGCAAAAAATCTATATTTGTGAGGTAGTACATAATTGATTTCAGAATATCATTGTACATATGTGCATTTGTATGTATGCACACATTCTAAGAAACCATGTTTGTAATTAGTCTGTACTAACTTCTTTGTCACTCGGTAGTAAAACTGATTTTGTACACTAATTGGAATTAATGCAATGTTTGTAATTTTCGGTTGTTAAAGACATTTGAGGAAGGCCAGTTCATCAACTTAAATGAAGAGAGTCAACTCAGTCCAGGTAAGCACAAAACATGTAACCCTGAAAATGACTTTTAGCTTATCTACACGTGCTTTACTATGGATCAAACTTATTTTAAAATGCATTTAACTGATACTTGGTATGCAAAGACAATACCTATATGTCATGCTGTGTTTATATTTAACAATACCAGTGCATCATAAACCTCATCCTGTGAATTAATGAATCACAGAATTTTAGCCAAAAATGTATTTTTTATTTTTGTTTTAAGCAACATTTTTGGTATCTTTTTGTACAAATGAAATACTCAGGTTGTAGCATTTGAATTGAAGTGTATTTAAGTCTGTAATTAAGAATCGTACGACACATATGAAATTAGAGCTCCTTTTACCCTTTTAAACATTAACGTGTTGCTAATTCATTATCCATTCTTCAAATAACTCAGATTACTGTATTTGTGTCATTATTTTTTTAAACCTTGACTTGAAAGCTTTCTGTAAGACATTCACTCATGGCCTCCCACGTACATTTCTCAAAAAATGACACTACAACCAGGCAATTTAAGTGAAAACTGTCTTTATTCTAGTTGTACAATTACTTGTCAATGAAAGGCTTTTAAAGACCATGGTAATCACAATGTTTGATGTACATTTTTTACATTGGCAGCAATAGAATGTTTGTTTTTTGATAGCTACCAAAAACCAAAAAAGTGAACAAATCTTGTATGAAAAATTAAAACCTTGGTATTACTTATGCTGACTAAAATATAACTTTTATTTAATTTTGAATTGCAGATAGCAAAGGGAAGGCTGAGTTAGCGTCTGTTAAATGTCAATTGGCCAATATACATATCCAGGTAATAGTATAAATAAAAATAAAATTTTGCTCACAATATTAGGATATTCATTTTAGGTGTCTTAATACATGGACATATAGGTAGTCCTCATTTAGAAATCGCAATTGGGAGTTGCACCTTGGTCATTTAGTGTAACAATTGCTAAATGAAACGAACTACAATCCTACTTCATTTTTTCTTTGCTGTACAAACCTTCAGAGGTCATAAATGAAAAAATTGGTTGTAAATTATTTTTTATTCCATCATAACTGTGAACGGTCACTAAACAAGGTGTTTGCTAAAAAAGTATCAGCTGTATGATGAAGGATATGATATTATCTGAACTACATACTTTCCTAACTTGCAAAAGAAAAAACCTCTGTCAAAATCTTTTCATATAGTCAGCAAATATTTGTGGCATTTTATCTACACAGACAATTGTACATTCTATTTTAACTGGTGTGCACATTTGGAATTGTGACATTTTATCATGGAAGCTACTTCAAAATCACCATGGAAGAGTTGGGGAGAGCCTTCCATTAACAAAATTATTATTATTAAAAATGTAATCACAAATCAATGATACTCTAGAATACGGGTATCAAACTCGCGACGTCACTTGATGTGTCGTGACGTATTGTGACTTTTTTCCCATTGCCGGCAATGGGCTGGGCACAGTTTTGGCTTGACGCATCTGCAGTTTGACACCCCTGCTCTAGAATATAAGCCATTCTGTCCCTTTCCTATGGAATACTACCTAGTGACTCTAGCCCGAATTAAGGGATTAAGGGTCGTAAAAAGGAAGTTACTTTTTGCCTTTACTTTATGCAAACAGATAGATTCTAAACAGTGTACTTTTCTGTAGTACACTGCCATAGGAAAAAGTAATATATGAAATAATGGTTAATACTTCTAAACTGAGACATTAATCTTGGTATAATGTAGATAATTAATCCTGTTGAATCCAGGTGAAAATTGATTAACTCAGGAATAGTTTATGTCCAACTATCTTGTTTATATAAACAGCATTTTGCTCTATGTCCTATTTTTATTGAAAAGAGAACATTCTGTTGAGAGATTATGCAAATCTGTTCCAGCAATGTTTACAGTTTTTAATTCATTCTACTGAAATTTCTTCCCCATTATAGCTGTATATATACCCCATTATTTTTCTGTCGATGGTCTGATTCCTGTCCAGGGAATTTGAACGTATTATAAAACCTTTATATATTTTCTATCAGAGCCATGATGGTACAGTGGTTAGAATGCAACACTACAGGCTAACTCACTACAATACTCACTTGCAAAAGTTTCATTCTGACCAGCTCAAGGTTGACTCAACCTTCCATCGTTCCGAGGTTGGTAAAATGAGGAGCCAGATTGTTGGGGTCAATATACTGACTGTAAACTATGAAGTAGTATATGTCAGGCTATTGCTATTAAAAGGGACACAATCTACACAATCATTTCTATCAGATATGTAGTTTATGACTTTTGAAATTAATTATAAAGGGTTAAAAGATAGCACTCATATTCCTGTTTCCATAAGAAATTAAATCAACTAATACTGAAAGCAACACAAAAATATTCCTACTTAATCCAATCCACCATAGTGGAAAACCAGATGCACATTCACAAAAAGGACATAGGTATAATAGCATCTTCTCATTGCCTCTGCTCTGAGGGAATAAGTTTGTTACTCTTTTCTGGTTCATTTATTTTACATTTCCATATTTATCTTTTTAAAATTGAAATGAAATCTGTATATAATATTTCATGTGTTATTACACTAAACAATGTTTACCTAATGATTTTCAGTCACTTCATATGATTTTTGTACTGCAACAACAGTAATAAACATGTGTATCCCAAAGTTTGGTTTAATGTTTTTACTAACTGTATTGTTTGTGTATCTTGTTTTAGGCTACAAAACCAAGAAGTCTTTTTCTGTTGTCTCCTTTGCAGGAAAGAAATAAATTGGAAAATAAACCCTTAATCGGTGAGCTTTGTAACAGCTTCAAGATGCTTTACAGTACTGAAAATAAGAAAATTTCTCTTTTTTCCTTTTTAAATTTTTTAGGAAATTGTCCTTTTAGGATTTTTTTCTTTCTTTCTTTTTTTACAATTAAAGGACAGTATGAGATGTCATAAAAGATTTTCAGGTTCTTTGTGTACAGAGATCATGCTTTCTAATTGACTAGCCAAGAACTTTATTAATTTGGCTCATAAAATAATCCTTGTTAGTGATACTTGTTAGATACGCTACCTTGGTAAGAATATTTTTAAAGCACTGACTGATCTCATGTTATATGACAATTCTAGGACATTTATTTAGAAAAGGAAACTCAAATGCAATTGCTTGATCTGGATCCTATAAGGAATGCAGGAGTTTATATCTTTGTAAATACAAAATCCTGGTACACAAGCTGCCACACAATTTATTTCCCCCTCTCCTGTTTAAGTTTTCTTCAACTCATCTGTCTATACCAGAGGTCACCAACCTTTTGGGCACCAGGGACCGGTTCCATGAAGAAAGATTTTTCCATGAGCCAGAGAGTGTGTGCTTTTGTGTGCTGCCTGCATCCCACAGATGGGGCTTTGCTTGTTTGTGCGGACCGGTTGCTGGCATGTTGTGGTCCGGTACCAGTCCACGGACTGGAGGTTGGGGACCCCTGGTCTATACCTTCTGAATAGAAGGAAATGAACAGTCAGGCAAGAGCTGAAATAAAGTTGTACTAGCTGCCTTGCATTAAGAATGCTTTATAATTATTCTTCCTTTAATGTTTTGGTCCATCTAGTTTAATTTTTCTTTACTGAAAGTAATGAAAACATTCATGATCTCAACTAATAATCATTCCTTAGAATTCTTATAATGGGAGTGCCATGAATCTTCTGCATATTTTGTATTTATCAGTGCGACCTACATGCATTAATTTAGTACTACCAGAGAGAACAGTGCTTAAGTACAGTAGATTATATAACTGGATCAGAATGTCTCTGTGTGAGCACACATGCTCATGCATACATTTAATCAGTATCCACATTCTGCATTTTTACATATATTCTGGAGACTAGCTGGTCGCAGTTCCACAAATACTTTATTCTGTATTAGTGTTTGAATAACTGGCCGTTAGAATTTACTTTAAAAACATAATATTGTTAGCTGCAGACAATTGTTATAGTGATAGGACTCAGAATAATTTAAAATGATTCTGCTTAGAGCTACGTATTAATACATCTGTACATTTATTTATTTATTTATTTAGTTATATTTATATACCGCCCTATTCCCTGAGGACTCAGGGCGGTTTACAGGGAATTAAAAATCCAAAATACAAAAATTAAGAACCAAATTAAAAAATATTAAATTAACCCTGTAGTCAGTTAAAAAGAACCCCAAATTAAAAATTCCTCCTCAGTCTGGGCCCGAGAGCTCGAAGAGCCAGGTCTTCAGGCCCCGGCGGAATGATCGAAGGTCGGGGGCAGTTCTCAGCTCCACTGGCAGCTGGTTCCAGAGGGCAGGCGCTCCCACCGAGAAGGCCCTATCCCTGGGTGTCACCCGCCGGCAGTCTCTTACCGGCGGGACCCTGAGCAGACCCTCCCTGTGGGAGCGCACTGGGCGAAGGGCGTTTGATGCCGGCAGCAGGTGTTCCCTCAGATATCCCGGACCCAGGCCATGTAGGGCTTTATAGGTGATAACCAGCACCTTGAATTTCACCCGGAGGGCAACCAGAAGCCAATGCAGCTCACGGAGTAGAGGTGTTACATGGGAGTATCGGGAAGCCCCCATTACAACTCGCGCGGCCGCATTCTGCACCAGTTGAAGCCTCCGAGTGGTCTTCAAGGGCAGCCCCATGTAGAGAGCGTTACAGTAGTCCAAACGGGAGGTCACAAGCGCATGAGTAACTGTGCGTAGGGCGTCTCGGTCCAGATAGGGACGCAACTGGCGCACCAGGCGAACCTGGGCAAGAGCCCCCCTGGTACATAACATACATGAAAATTTATGTGTACAGATTAATAGGGTTAAATGTTTTCAAACAATTAACTACTACTTTATCTCACAGGAATGTTTTCTAGTCCTGTATCATAAAGTTATTTGTTCTACTCTCCTCGTAGAATGATATGATTATATTTCACATAGTTTAACATACTGAGCCATATTTGACTTAAGTTTAGATCTAAAAATCTACATTTTCATATCCTCTTTTGACTCTGCAATTTATAAAATAGCTTTGGAGAAGTCAAAGTTTAACTGAATTTATTTCTGAGATTAAGAATCATCTTTAAATACGGTATCTTTGTGTTCTGTGTATCATTAGATAGTTACACAATTAACTGGATCTAACTGGATGATGAGCCTTGGCATAAGTAACTTGTGGCTTCATCACCTTTAGAGTAGAGTGCTATGATACGCATTTTTTTTGATGAAACTTTTTGAAGACTACATGGAAACTGCTATGGTTGTAAAGTGCATCATCTTGCATACTGGAGAGTAAAAGCCTGTACAACACATATATAATATCTGTACGGTATTATGGATGCTATATTGGCTGCTGATAGGTTCCTGGGTATAATTCAAATCACTACTTTGGAAGAGTTTTACTGTTGTGTTTTATAATTGTATTACAATGTTATTTTATATTTTGTAGTTTTATCTATTATAAAGTAAAACAGGACCATACTTGATTACCATAGCATACAAGTATAGTAAATAACCAGCACTGCAGTGAATTAAGAAATAGGGTATACCATAAATTATTTCAATGAATCAAGCTATAGAGTGACATTGTAACAGATCATAGACATTTTAGAAAATGTTAAGTATCTTCATTAAGTAATGTAAATAATTCAATATTAAGTCCTACTTTTTTGTACCTTCATTTTGTTGGATCTAACAGGGTACGATACAATCCAGATGAAGCAGTTGTCACCTTTATCCCTGAGATCTCCAGAACTGTCCATTTCTGCTGCTTCACATTCAGTGCATGGGACAATTGTGCCTAAAAACCAATCACTTCTTAATAATGAAACTGGCCAAAGTAGCTTTTTAGAGATGTATGAATCTGCAGATGAAAACTGTTCATGGAATAATGTCACAATAGCAGACTTGTATCCAGGAATGGTAAAAACTCTTAGCAGACTGCTTGATAAAGTATCCCAAAAATCTGTTTCCAATTCATTAACCAAGCGATACAAATACGGATATTGTCATTCTAAAAAAACAAAATGTAATACCAACACAGAAAAAGATGAAAACAAGAAATTGTCTATAGGAAGTAATGGCGACAGAAGTCCTTTTTACAATTCAAAGCGTCAGATACAATGCTCAGAAAAAAGTATTTACAGAATAGAATCCTCTGTATCTCAAAACTCAGATAGAATGATAATAGACTGTTCTGGTATTGCAGAAGATTATTCATACAGTGAAAGAACTGGAGAAAGTGTTACAGAGAAAACTTTTTTCCCTAGTACTCTTTGTGCAGATAAAACATTTTTGGTCGATAATACAACTTGTTTCCCTTTACCTTCAAACAATGTAAAAAAGAATCAAAGTTTTGAAGACTTTTCCCATATATTTTGCACTGTAGATTTAGACACAACATTTAATCCAAAAGCAGAAAGAGAAAATGGTGAACTGAGTACTATGGCATTCAAAACTACCTCAAGTTTAAGTTTGTCCTTGAACGGCAAAGCAAACTCCATTTTACAAGGAAGCAAGTCTCCAGTGAAAACCAGTAATGGACTAAAAAGTCATGAAATTAAAACTTTCACTGCCACTGTTTCACTACCACGAAGTCATTCTTTTTCATCATTTCATGTTAACCGAAGTCCCATTCCTTATAAACAGAAATATGAAGATGCATTTGAAAAATTATATAAGAAATTGTGTTCTCCAAAGCCACAGAAACCATTTAAGTTTTCAAATATATCTGTGAGCCCTAGAAACTCTCTAGATGTACACTTTTCGGGTTTAGATAAATTGACCTCAAATTTCCCTAAAAAAGCAAACAATACGACTGAAGATCTGTACCACAAATTATGTTCTGAAGGTTTTCCCAAATTTCCAACATTTCTAAGAGCAGCAAATTTAAAAAAATACGAAGGAGTGCAGATATCTGAAACTGTAAATGCCCTTGTTAATTCTCCAATAAGAACTCTGCCTGCTGTTGCCAGAATTAAAAGAGCGGCACATTTTTCTAATGAAGATTCTCAGTATTCACCTTTAAAAAGGTTAAAAAATAAATGTAATTCTTACAAAATATATCAGAAATTTCCTTGCTGGAAAAACATTAGAAATGACACAACTTTCACATTGCATTCACCTGTTAAAAACAGTGTAGCATCAAATACGGTAAGTGAAATATAATCTATAATGCCTTCAAACCTAAAAATTGTTTTAAAGTACCAAACCCTTTAAAAGTGTTTTATTTATAGTTAACATTTCTAAAATACATGAACTTACAGGGCAAAGTCCTATATGTACCTAATTGAATTTAGCACAACTATTTTTAACTAATCTCTTGAAACGAGTCTTACTGGATATTATGGCACTATGTAGTTCTCCCTATCTGTTCTTTTCTAATGTGTGAATTAGATTATGGAAGAATATTAATATTTGGATGCTAGTATTTTCTTTCTTTTAAACCTTTGTATCCAAGCAACAGATTTAACATGTAGGGCAGATGAAGGGTAATGTTTGATCTAAATCGTCTGCAAAAAATAGCTTGATACTTCAAAACTATAAAGTAATGCAGAATGGAAAAAATGTGGTAGAAGCTTATTACTAAATTCCCTTTTATTCTGGGACATCAGCAATCTTAAACTTTTTAATTTTCAGAATTATGGAGGTTCTGTTTCTTCAGGCCATGGCTTTTTGGCCACTTCAGTTGCTGATATGGAAGGTTGGTTTAAAAGATTTAAGTGAAAACTATATAGCGGTGTATTGTTCTTTGGTCAAGTTAGGCCAGGGATGTCAAACTGCCAGCTTGCGGGCCAGTTTCATCATACCAAAGCCACGCCCACCCCGTTGCCAGCAATGCAAAAAGAGTTGTGATACATTGCAACATGTCATGTGATGTGAGTTTGACACCCGTGAGTTAGGCAATTATTTATTCCAAGAAACATTCAAATGTCAATATTAGATTAACCTATAGATTTTTAATTCTTTATGGTCTATAAAAACAGTATAGGCAACAAACAATAAATAGGGTCAGCAGATGCTGTCAGAATAGCACAAATTCATAATTTTGGGGTTTTTTTAAACAACATCTCAAAATTTCTTGTTCTGTCTGAACTTATTTCCTAATATTCCTAATTCTTAATATACCTAATTGGGGATATTTTTTTCATAATATTAGATCATTGGGTTGAAGTTTCTGAGTCTATTTTTAAACTTCCTTGTGTGTCCACTGATTGACAAATCCATCTGCATTTGCTTTTGTTTTTCCTATTTTCAGTGATACAAATATTAATGTATGAAATTTTTGAGTTTTGAATTATAGTTACAGAAGGGTATCAGAAGGTAAATGCAACAGTATGTGTATTACATTCTGAATTTGGATGATTTGTTTAAAATATGAATGGAACTATTTTTTTTACTATTTTTCCTATTTCTGAACTGCACATCTCAGCACATTTGAAGTTAGTTTAACTTGGTTTATAAGAAATTTACAGTAAGATTAATCATTATTCAACCTGCTAAGACAGTATTTATACTTTCATATCTTTGTCTTTGCTTTTTTTCTTTTTGAAATAATTTGCAACCAAAATATTTAAACACTTTTTAATCCATATCTAATTTATTCAAAGAGTCTGGGATTTCAGATATGAATGAAAATATTCCCAGATGTTTGCAGACTCATGAGTTTTCAAGAAAGTCACAGAATTTTATACCAAGGTAAGCAATATTTGAATTTCTTTTCAGTATTCCATTTATTTATCTATCAGATATATATATTGCTGTCCATCCCACCTAAAGTGATAGCAATTCCTTTCTTATATTTCTTTGTGAATGGATAAAAAGGAGGAGTCAAAATGTTCAGGTATCCCTATTAGCTACAATGAAGGCAAGATCAATAACCTTTCTATTGCCATGAATCATATCTAAAAAATTTGTTCTGTGGAATCAAAGGCCCTCATGAGCAGGAGAGATGTCCATATAAAATTGGTAGATCAGAGTGTATTCCTTGTTTTTAAACTATGAAGAGTTTACTGTACAATTGCATTATAGTTTTGTATCTACCTCACAACACTGGAAAAGTGGAGTGGTTATAAGGGGCCCCAAAACTCCCAAAGGAGTTGCATGTGGCTTTGATGGTAAAATTTGCTTATGGGTAATCTTAAGGCATGTTTTGCAGGATTATAAAGCAGTTTCTTGCATTAAGACATACGATATAACACAGAAGATCATTGGTGTCTTCTTCTACAGTACATTCCTTCCTACATAATACTCTGATGGCAGTTAGTTCAGGAAGGGGAGAATTACCATGAATGATCATAGATAAATAAAAATAAGGTCCAGTCAAAGCAACATTATTTATCCCTGTGTGTTCCTCTATGTCACTGAATTTATTTATTCACTGCACTGAGATGATTAATTATTCCTTTATCAATATGCTGAGATGATTAGTATTGCTATATTGCTTGTGGGAAAACGATAAATTATGGGTATACCATAGTGAGAAGAGAAACAGGCATTAATAGCCAGAGATTATCCACTATAGAGTTGGACATTAATTTCTTTTAGAATTCAAAAATAAAGGAAAGTGAATAGATGAAAGAGACTATATTTAAGCTTACTGTGAAACAGTCATTTCTTGTGTAAAATAATAGAAATTATCTGAAACAATTTGTTTTCCCAAATGGTCAATCCATTTTCACAGTTATAGTTTTCATCCCAATTGATATTCATTCAGAAGAGGTTAGGCGAGAGTTTTTCCTGTTTATACAAGATGGAATCTTCTGCAGGTAACGCATATGCCAGTGAAGGCAAATCTTTTAGAGACCAAGTGCCCAAAACCCGCTCCCGCCCACAGAACCCCCCACTGCCTCCATTGCCCACCACAGATTGCCCAGCAGTGCCATGGCAGCCACGCCCTCTGCCCGTGCCCCGCAGCATCATCTGCGCACAACGCGGCGCGAGTGCAGTGTCTTGTCCCCGCTGCCTGGCTGCCATGTGCTTGGCTGCCTGAGGGTGATTCTCCTCCGGGGCGATGTTGGTGAGGGGGCCTGAGGGAGAGGCAGGGGCTGGGACGATGGCGCTTGTGCCCACAGAGAGGGCTCTGAGTGCCGCCTCTGACACGCGTACCATAGGTTCACCACCACTGGGATATGCTTTGTTATGGAGCTGTGCTCTTCCCCGGTATATTTTCAGTGTGAAGAAAAACAGATATGCGTGGGAAAAGGCTAATACAGGGACTTATTTAACTTTAGTAGAAATAAACTAATTCATAAAAAAGGAAAGAAAACAATGTTATGTTGTCTTGGATAACAACAGGTGGACTTGTCTAAATAATAATAATAATAAACCTTTATTGTCAAAGTACAACATGTGTACATTGAGATTAGCTGAGCCTCCCCCTGTGCTCTCTCCCCCCAACACACAGTGACAACAAACCCTCCATCCCACCACACTATGTGAACCAACTACACCACACACCGGCCTCCCAAGTCAACTCTGCATAAGATTACATCCCATTCAAAAGCCTAACAGCCCACGGATAAAAGCTGTTCTTCAGCCTGTTGGTACGGCTGGCTATATTCCTATATCTCCTACCGGATGGTAGGAGAGTAAAGAGATACCGTCCAGGGTGTGAGTCATCCCTGAGAATCTTCCTCACTCTTCCAAGGCAACGAGCCCTGGCGATGTCATCCAGTGGTGTCAGGGAACAGCCCACAATGTCTTGTGCTGTGCTCACTACCCTCTGTAATACTTTCCTATCCGCGGCTGTCAGACCGGCATACCAAACCACAATACCATATGAGAGGACGCTCTCTATGGTAGACCGGTAAAAGAGGGTCATTAGCTGTTGTTCTACCCTGTTCTTCCGCAAGATCCTAAGAAAGTGAAGCCTCTGTTGGGCCTTTCTAGCCACCTGGGTTGTGTTAACTTTCCAGGTCAGATCTTCACAGAGGTAGACTCCCAGAAATTTAAAGGAGGGAACTCTCTCTACACAGTCCTCCCCGATGTAAAGTGGGGCAGGTTCCTCTTTTTTTCTCCGGAAGTCTAACACCATCTCTTTCGTCTTGCTGATGTTTAGGTGCAAGTTGTTGTTACTACACCATATGGATAGTTTTTGTACCTCCGCCCTATATGCTGTCTCATCCCCTCCTGTAATAAGACCCACCACAGTTGTATCATCTGCGAACTTAATTATCGCAGTGGATGGGTCAGATGATACACAATCATAAGTGTATAAAGAATACAGGTAGGGGCTAAGCACACAGCCCTGTGGCGTGCCGGTGCAAAGCTTCAGGGGGGTGGACAAAGCAGACCCGACCCTCAGTTTGTACCCGATCCCTAAGAAAGTCTTGAATCCAATCGCAGATAGTGGGGGAGAATTTCAAGTCAGTCAGCTTCTCGATGAGAATGTTCTGTTCAGTCAAATGTCCAGGGTTGGTATGATTATTATTATTATTATTATTATTATTATTATTATTATTATTATTATTATTATTATTATTATTATTATTATTATTATTATTTTAAAAAGATAACCTGCATATCTTATACAAAACTTTTCCTAACATATTTTTTTTAATATTCACAGTAGTGTAAACACTTTCATATGAAAATTTTTAACTAAGAGTGATGGATACTAGCAGATATCATACGTTCTGTTAGTGTTAAGGTAGAGCTTGTATTGGTTGATCACTACATTTCACTAACAGAAATCAGTGAGGAGTTTCTTGTATATCATACATTGTTGATATTACAAGTGACCAGTTGCTAAAAACAAAGATTATTTTGCTATGTTGTATGCTAAGTTATACATTCTGGAGATAAAATTATTATCTTCTGAAATGCAGCATCAAGATCAGTGGGATAATATTATGCTTTGATGGGCTTTATGATACTTATTATGTGAATGTCAATGTATGAATTTCTTAGAAATGCATCAGAGAATCATTAGTTTATTGTTTATGTATGGACGTACGGAAGTGGGGGATTTTCAGTTAAAAAAGATATGGTCAATATAACTGTGCTACGGGCTCTTTTGCTGCTTTTTTCCTGGTATTTGTATCAGTTTGATCAAGTTTTGTTTCTTTGGTAGAGTTTCCAGAAAGCTAAGCTATAATGATGGGACAATCAGAAGCAGAGAATTCATTACAGAAGGATTATGAGGGAACATTTCTGGAAGGATTTGAAGAGGAAAATGATATTTTTTAACAAAATATATTTCGATCCCAGTAATTTCTAAACAGAACACAGATTAAGTGGAATATTCCTGAATTAAAGTAGTAAAATATTTTTACCAGTTCTTTAACTCTTTAGCTCATCAGCTTTAGCACAGGGCAGTAGACCTAAAAGACTGCAGTGAAAATGGAGAAATAACAAACTACTAATATAGTTCGGCATCCATCTCCATGCAATTATTCTCTGTCATTTGAAAGTTATGGAGATAATGGAAACTGTTTCTAAAATTCAACAGTTCAGTTAATTGGTTTTTTTCCTTCTTGGTAATTTGTTCAGCTTAAGTGTCTATAAGAAACATCTTTTGTGGTACTTAATTTGTTTAATCTGCACCTATAGAAAAAGGTTATTGGGAGTTAGGGGATAATCAAGATTTAAATGTGTTTTTATATAATGCCTTTAACTTACTATTCAATAAGCTCATGCTTTAGGAAAAATCTTTATTTCATTGACAAAGAGTAGATATGAAAATATCCATTTTTTGTATTTTTATTTTATTTTAAATGTACCTACTATTTGATATATATCTTTGTCTAATAAACATTTAAATACATTTGTATTTTGACTGAGTTTGTTATAAGTTTGCTTCTGGAATGTGTAAGGGTGTTAATTTCACCTAGGATAAATCTTTCCTTATTTTTATTTGCTTATCAGTTTTCTAGGCTACCCAAAACTAAGCACGGAAGGCTTGATTTATAGAAAAAACTATAAATTAAAAATAAAATACAATAGATACTGTTATTTGGGGGTAACAGCAACTAAACTGTTTCCCACTGTTAGGTGTTCTCAGTCAGCAGAGATGGGCCAACAACAAAGGCTCAATTCTATAAGGCAGATATGTCAAACACAAGGCCCAGTGGCCGGATCCGGCCCATGAAGTGGTTTCATGAGGCCCGCAAAGCCATCCTGGAAACAGTGAGGGAACGGCCCCCACTGCCTTGGCCCTGGCCCAGAGACCCTCCTTCTGCCAGAGACCCTCAGATCTCTCCCATTCCTGCCCAGGCCCCCATACCCTTCATGCGAATGATGTAGAGCTGGCCATGCCCACCCAGTAGGCCATACGCACTCTGGCCATGCCCACCCAGTAGGCCATACCCACCCGGCCCCTTGAGGGCAACTGCAATGCTGATGCGGCCCTCGATGAAATTGAGTTTGACACCCCTGCTATAAGGCTATCTTGTGAAGGAAAGTCATTTCAGTCTTTTTTTTCTTTTTGCTTTTTGAGAAAAAGAGGGGGAGGAAAAGAAGGAACCTGTGCTGGAGAGGGGACTAGTACCACACAGTTATAAAGCACTTGGTTCTTAACTAGTCAAAGAGCATACTTTCAATTCGTGTTCACCCTTCCTTCAGGATTCTTTCTGTCACCTCTAGTATTCACTGTGAGAGTGAAGTTTCGTTCTCCACGCTTGTAGATTGGTTTCTGAACATTTGTTACCAGGCTAAGTAACATCTTCAGCGGAATTTAGGGAATGTCAGTGTTGGTGGTGTGTTACTGTAATACTACTGTAATATAATTTTCCTGTTGGTTCTATATTCAGCAATCAAACAATGGTAGTTAAGCTTACTGAACTATATAACTATGAAAGTTAACTGAAGTAACTTTCTAGTCATAAGAAATTGCCTTATTGTTCCATCCTATTTAGGACCAGAAGAGGATTAAGAGGGAAATCCAGGAGTCCATGGGTTAAAAAATGTTACTTTGCTAAATTATATTACTTGTTTATTTATGTATTATGTACTATATGAATAAATAACTTGATTCCTGTTCAAAATGAATTTATTTATTGGCTTCTTAGACCACCTAACTCCGAAAATACTGAACAGTTTACATAATTTTTAATAATACATAATTTAAAAGGGAGCATGGTCACCAGAGCAATACCACATAAATAACCCCCAAAATCAACAATGTTTACCAGGGCCTCCAAACACATCTCAATCCCAGTATTAAGAGATTTCTGTAGCATTTAAAGGATGGGAAGCATGCATCTTGAGGAAATTGCTTTTCTAAAGTACAGAGACCATGCTTCCTCAATCATGCAAATTATAACATTTAATGAAAGATCCTTGGACCATACCAACTGCCCAATCATACCACATAGGGAGAAATAGTTGAAGAATTCAGAATGAAACTGGCTCACAATTTTATGACATAATCAAGCTCAGGTTATTCTCAACTTCTTAGATAAACATGGTTGGCAGCATATATTTTTCTAGATGATCTTGCATATGCACATTAGCATTTGTAATTCTAAGAATTAGGCATAAGTTAAAATATATGAAATAATTATTAGAGGAAGCATTATAATACATATTTTGGAACTAATTGTTTACTTTTATGTCAAATTAGATGAAATGTCATATTTAAATATTTACTTCCTGGAACTATATCAATTTTCTCTTGAATCTGTTCACTAGGAACAAAATTGTACCGTTACTTAGTAATCAAAAGTATAAGACAGATTTTAAAATCACCAACCGATTTCAAGAAAATAAAATGTGCTTAATTCAAACTTCATTGCTATATTATGAGATTTCCAATGCATTCAGGTAGTTTTTATTACAAGACAATGTTTTGGACTGAATTGAACAGGTATATCTGGGGAGTAATTAGGAGTATCACTTCTTATAGAATACACTATAAAACTGGTGTAAAAGTCAATAACAATTACTTAAATACAATGAAAAATGTCAAATTCTTCCTTGGAGATTTATTTTTATACCTCATTTACTACTTTCTTTACAGACCATTTAATTCAGATGCTCAAGACATTACATTCTCATTGAGTAATTGGGATTGACTCTAGCAGTTCTTAAATAGCAGGAAACTAAATACATGCCGACATTACATTTGCTAGCTGTATAACTGTTAATTAGATGAATCAAAGCTGATACATTATTCCCTAATTAACCTTAAATATGTCCTGATGTTATTACATGTGCAGTATGGCAAGTTATAATTATACTGAGCAGAGCTGAATGAATAAGTTTTTCTCAGGAAGTTAGCAAAATTTTTGTTAGTGGTTCTAATCTTCTAATGGAATATAACTGCTTTATAGCAAAGACTAATTTGGCTCCTACTCATATGAAACAGGTGGAGGGTATAACCAGTTCCACACTGACATGCTAAAGGGCCAAGCAAGTATCTCCACTGTTCAGACAACTTCCATGATCCAGACTACTCTAAGTACCATGTCAAATGGTGGGCAAAATTTAATTAAAAGTCTCAAAGTTATATAAATTGTTCCTCTACAGAACTCAATGGCACAAATTATTTTGTTCAAACAATCACTTATCTAACTTGGCAATTGACTGTCTCAGTGAATGTATACATTGAGAAAATTATTTGATTACTAAAACATGACATCCTTTGCATTGTGTTTTAAACCAAACTCTCTGACCGAATCAACGTGAGAAGTGTTTTCAGTCAACTTATTTTCAGCACTGAGTTGTTCACTGTTGAGATAAATACAAGACAGCGTGGTGGTGTTTCTGGTAAGTTGATTTTCACCCATTTCTAATGTAGGATATTTCTTTTTGGGCTGAATTTTGTGCTTTCTTCTTACACTATGATCAAGGGAAGCATAGCACATTTGGCGTTCAGCTATCTGCTACAAAAAAGCAATTCATATTGATCATGTTATTTCGTTTACTATTATGGCTAACAGTAAAAGTAACAAGTCAATTGTATGATACATCTAAATGAAATGATATAAATTTGCAATTATGTGTTTGGTAAATGCTTGGAAGCAAGACTTTTTCCTTAGCTGGTTTCCTACTTTATCATCAATTCATCATTTTTACCCTGGAATATTGCCTTCTCTGCCTCCATTGGATCCATTCCTGAATCCATTGGAATAGGATCATAAAATGTAAGGTAATAATTGGTTTCTCTTTCTCAATTTGAATTGCTTATCTAAATACTTCTTGCTGATACCATTTTTAATTGCAATCTTTGGAATTTTAGTGAATTTCATCAAACCTGATATGCTTTTAGGAGTGACATTGGGCTTCCTGAAAATCAAGAACTCCACTATAGGACTCTTGATTTCCTGTTAAACCCAAAAGATCATTATCCAGTCATCTTTGAATAAGATTGTTTCCTTAGGTTTACATTCATTAATTAAGATGATTATGGGCAGCTTAATATAAACAATGCTGTCACTGCAATACTTGATTCTGATATGATCCACTTGAACTAATAGTTTCTTGCTAGTTCCATATGCATTTGAAGAAGATTATATTTTTACTGATATTGCATTGGCATACTATATAAGAAAAGTCTATTCATTACCTGGTCATTTCCCCTATTTTACTCTATTTGGATGAACTGGTTCAGTATCTTCATTTCACACAATTCTACTTCACTTGGTGGTGTCCTACTTTATCCCCCCCCACACACACACACACCACTGGAGGTCTCTTATATGGGTTAATAAACTGCCTTTGTAGCATCTCTGTAAATGGGTTATTGCAACAGTGTTACTGTGTTATGAGATAGTCAGATAACTCTAAGATATTATTCCATTAAGGCTCTGGCAATGTCAGTATAATTTCTCAGCACATTTATCATTAACCAAATTTGAAAGGCAACCCCATAGTTGCATTGCACACTTAACTTTTATTAGGTTATTTATGGCAGAATATGAAGCAGAATTTGGCAGAATGATTCTCCAATATCCTGAAAATGAACCCCTGCCTAGTAGAAAGGCACTCATTTGTGTGAAGTCACAGATTCTACCAGTATCTAAAGAAAACATTTGAATGCATATCTATGATTCACACAACCCATCTTATATTTTCCAACTTGCAGATTAATGTGCTGACCTTAGGAATTGAGCAGTAAATAGCCATGTTCAAGCATATTTAGGCATATCTGCTATCAAATTCAGGAGGGTTCCAAATGAATCTTGTTAATGCACAATCCAATTCTATAAATTCACAGATCCTTTGTTAATCGTAATTAACTAGGTTATCTTACACCGAATCATTGTATTATTATGTGGAATGTGTATCTGCAGCAGCAGTGGGATAATTTTGCCAACTTAGACCCTTTTTAGAAAGAGATTTGGATCAAGAGACAGCAGTCCTGAACTGGATGGGAGAGGGATAAGAGGTTCAGGCTAACTGTAATTTTGAGTCTCTTGGGTATGCCTAGTAACCTAGAACATGGGTCTCCAACCTCTGCCCCCAGCCCGTTACTGGGCTGCAGCTTCTTCAGAACTGGACCATACAAACTGGAGTGTGTGTGTGCACACTCAAAGCTTCCCTCACACAAATGGTGGCCTACCTGCCACTTGCAAGAAACTATCCCTCTTCCCCCCTGCGAAGCCAGAAAGGTTGGGGACCGCTGGCCTAGAAAGTTATAGCTTTAGTTTGGCAAGATTCTATGTAGTAAAGGTAAAGTTTCCCCCGCACATGCGTGCTAGTTGTTTCCAACTCTAGGGGCCTGGTACTCATCTCCGTTTTAAAGCCGAAGAGCCAGCGTTTGTCCGAAGACGTCTCCGTGGTCATGTGGCCGGCATGACTAGATGCCAAAGGCGCACGGAACGCTGTTACCTTCCCACCGTAGTGGTCCCTATTTTTCTACTTGCATTTTTACATGCTTTCAAACTGGTAGGTTGGCAGAAGCTGGGACTAGTAACAGGCACTCACTCTGCTACGCGGCACTTAGGATTTGACCTGCCAAACTGCCGATCTTCTGATCGACAAGCTCAGCGTCCTAACCCACTGAGCCACTGCGTCCCTATTCTATGTATTAGGTACAAGCAAATAAAGGATTGGATTCAATGAGATTTCACTGTCTCATCTCTGAGCTTGGGCTTGGCATTACATCTGTCTTGACCACTGTAACTACATGTTACTTTACCTGCAATATCTTGGAACTCTTGACTCCATAATTTTGTTATGGAGTAATAAGTCAAAATAATAAATGGCCATAAATAAATGTGACATATCTGGTAAAGAAAATGCATATATATTCCAAGGCTGAAATTAAACATTAAATTGGCCAAGATTTTGCAAGTGGCATCCTGTATTTTAAGCCAGCTAAGATCTAGATAAATCATTCAGCACCATAAACAGTCCTGAAAAAAAAACCTGTTGGAAATGAAAGAACATTTACATAAACAAGCATGTACAAACCTGTACATCAGTGGTGGATCTGGGAGAATGGACATTCATTTGCTCGTAGCAACTTTCATCTGAAAATAATTTTTGATGTAGAATGTTTTAAAATAATTACTCTATATTATTATCAATCATAAAGTTCTGTACTAACCTATTTTTTTCAATACCATGCAGTGTAGCAGCTATAACTATACTGTGCTGGTAAATACCTGACATATTTCACTTCCTCTAAATTAAAGAAGGGCTTTTGGAGGGCTCAGTATAGTACTCTGCATCCACTTTCTTGCTGGGTAGATATTTAAACTGAACTGAAGAAGCATCTTGGATGAAAAGCGAAATGTTTTCAAGGAAAAAACAAAGGAAGTCCAATTGCCTTTGGAAAAGCACCTTTGTGACAGCCATGATCTGAATGACTGAGAATCTCCATAGACGTAGAAATTTTAAAAAGTTATTTGAATCGACCTGTCTACAGAGTTCATGAGAAATCAAAACCATAACTCAAGCATGAGTATGTTGTAATTAGAAGAATTTACTTATTCTAGTTCCTTGCAACAATATTCCAGATAAGCAAATCTTTAGTATACAAAGGTTTTTATCTTCTGATTGTCATAACAACATCACTAATATTGTGGCCAAATTTTCACTGGCAACAGTTAACACAAATAATTCAAATAATCAGCAATGATTACCATATATTTAATTGTTTTTATATTCATTTATAAGGACCACTGATCACAATAAAAGCAAATATAAAAAGTCTATACACTCCTATTAACATGCCAAATATTTGAGATGTAAAAATATCAGACTAAAATAAATCACTTGGGAATTTTTTGCACCTTTAATATAACATATAAGCTGTATATCTCTCTTTGGGAGGGATAACAATAAAAAAACCTACAATAATGTGATTACATAAGTGTACCCACCCTCTTATAAATAGTGATGTGGCTGTGTTCAGAATTAACTAACCACATTCAAACTGATGTTACACGAGTCAGTACACATTTGCCATTAATTAAAGTGACTCTGATGAAGCCCATATCAAGTTCAACTATTCTAGTGGGCTTTTTCTGATATTTACTAGTTACTTCTTTCAGCAAAAACCATGCTCTGCAAAGAACTTACAAAGCATCAAAGGGATCTCATTCTTGGAAAGTATAAGTTAAGAGAAATGTATAAAACCATTTCCAAGGCATTGCTATATCATGGAACACAGTGAAGACAGTCATCAATAAGTGGGATAATATGGCACAACAGTGATATAAAAAAAATCATCAAAATTGATTTAAAAAAAACAAGAAAACTCATTCAAGAGGCTGCCAAGTGGAATTTCTGGCAAGTAATGGTTGTGTACTACATATGCCAACAATCTCTCCTGTTCTTCATATGTCTGGGCTGTGAGGTAGGATGGCAAGATAGCAGCCTTTTCTTATAAAGAAAAGCATCCAAGTCTGGCTACATTTTGCATATATATATATATATATATATATATATATATATATATATATATATATATATATATATATATATATATATATATATATATATATATATATATATATATCCACTGTATGTATCTACAGTATATATAGATATTAAAAATATTAAAACATTTTAAAAATATACAAACATTTGTTACCAACTTTTTTATTGTACTAAGGATGGGTAATTTCCAAATGTCCTCCAAACCTTAGTATATTTTATATATAATATATATTAGATAGATAGATAGATAGATAGATAGATAGATAGATAGATAGATACAGATACAGATACAGATACAGATACAGATACAGATAGTCAGTTTGGTCTAGTGATTAGGGAACCAGGCTAGAAAGCAGGAGACCATGAGTTTAAGTCCAACCTTAGAAATGAAAGATGGCTAGATAACTTTGGACCAGTCACTCTCAACCCAGCCCACCTCACAGGGCTGTTGTGGAGAAAATAGGAGAAGGAAGTTATGTTGGATATACATATTACCCTCTTGAGTAATTTGTAAAAATAATAAAGGATACAAATTAAATAAATAAGCATGAACTTCTGTATTCCTCCTAGAAACCGCAACATCGTCTTCCAGAAGAGAAGGAAAGAAAAAAGAGGAAATGCCTACAAGGATTAGTTCAAGTTAGCCATATGAACCTAAATGCAATATATAGATAACTTTATCTATAGCTTACTTAGCATCTCCTGATGGTAGGGATTAAGATTGTCATAAACTGGATAAGCTTCTGCATGAAATTCCTCATTGCTGTAAAAGAGTGCAAGAGAGTTTTAAAACAAACTTAATGTGGACACTTTGTATTAAATTGTATTGCATAATTTGTTTAGAAAATATGATTTATATGACTAGGTGATTTATTTGAGTTTAGCTAACAAAGAAACATAATCAATATCCAGATTTCCATTTATAGAAACAGATTTGTAATGTTCACCATAGAAGATGCTAACATGGTTTCTTCTGATTTCTCCTCTTCTATTTCTAGTAGTCCCCTGAAAATATAATCAGTGTGTTTGTGGAAATCCACTGATGCAACTTGGAAGATACTATGGGGACTATAGGAATCATGGAGTATGCAACCCCCATGAAAAATGTTTCTTTCCACTTATCAATAATTGACTACAAGGACATTTACAGCAGACAATCACAGCCTTTTTGGCCCATTCAGAATAATTGAAATTTTCAGACTGTGTTATGGACATGATCACAAATGGCTGCCATAATAAAAGTACCTATAAAAAAACCTTTGCCAATGGCTGCAACCTACTATCATTTTTTTATTATTTTCTGAATATTTCGGGTATACACAGTATGCAAGATATCCCTGGAAGTAAAGAGCTGCATGAATCTGATACTTTATTTCCAGAATACTGAACATCATTATCGATTCTAGAAAATTAAGCTTCCATTTGAAACAATATAAAAATAATTTGGAGCCTGAAGTGTTCCCAAAATGTATCAGGTGGAAGCCACATATATTACATTGGGATCTAGAAGACACTGGATAAAGGTCTTTCCATGTAAGCACACCACCTCAAAAAAGGAAGACTTTTGCCATACCTTGGATTATATTCATTATAATCTTCACAAATTTCCCCTGGAAAACATTTTGAAGAAATCAGCAAAATTTAAAAAACGGGTGTGTTTGGCATTTGAATATAACATATTTTTGAAGATGTGATATTTCTTTATAAAGATAAGATGGAATGCTCTCTGCATTTTTTTTCCTACTATACAATTCTAACTGCTGTGTCTCCTTGGTTTTGCTACCTCCCTGGTGCAACTTAGTGCTATCTTGGCCTCTAATGCCTATTTTCTTTCTGGCCTCCCTTCTCCAGAACTGCCCCGTGCCCTTTGTTCCCATCTTCACTTTTTCTTCCTCTTTCTACTTTGATAAACCTACAAAGCAGTCTACATGCAATAAATAGAAAAGAACCTATTATAGTCAGTATTTACACTGCGTGTACTGTGTGTTCTATACAGCATATAGACTGCTTTATAAGTTTGGATAGAGCAGTGTTCCAGGTTTAAAATGTTTCTATATACTCATATAGCCTAGAGTGCTTTTCAATAAATAAAGACACCAGCAACATTGTACTATAGGCAGATGGAATATTTTTTTCCCTTTTCAGCAAGTCTTTGAGAAATGTACTAGTGTGGCAAGAATGCTAATTGCATATACCGTATGTTGATTTAGGACATAGAAATAAAAAGAATAGGCTTGAATCATGCAACCTTCACTCCAGACATGGAGTTGAAGGTTAGTTGCTAATGTTGGTAAGAGTATGCATGTGTGAGAATAAATGGAATGCTACTGAGCAAAAAGGAAGACAGGATAAGTAATATCTCCTTTAGTATTTAATGCACCTATAGAACAATATACAAGACTGCTTGCAGAAATATTGCTGAGAATGGGAATATAAGTGACATTCTGATGCAAAAGAATATGTGTTTGCTGAAAATCTAGACTATCTATCACAAAGGTTAGATGGTTTGATGCAACAAATACTATAGATCTGAACATTTATATACCAAAGGCTAAGGTAACTACATTTTATGGGGAAAATGGAATAAATGATTGAAAGTGAATAGGAAAAACTAAAAGTAAATAGATTAATAGGAGACAGACAGAGTGACAGAGACAGACAGAAAGGCAGAAAGATATGAAAAAGCAAAATGCCAATGAATGATACATTATATACCAAGCAGGATGTAAAAATGGTGAGCAAAGATAGAAATGCATGGGAAAAGGTATTGAATGGTACTGAGTTAGAATTCATTGACCCTTTTTCTTATCTCCTGTCTTTCATATCTTTGCTTACGGTTTTCTTATTCCCATTCTGTGCCTTCTATAACAGGCTGTAACAAAATAATAATAATTAAATATATGAATGTGTGTGTGTGTGGTATTGCTCTGCAGTATTCCACAAATGTTCTGCACTTTTTGCTGGATCCTTTTTTTTTAAATAATAACACTAGTTTGGAGACATCAAAATCTGGGTTATTTATGTTTTCTGGCTGAGAGTGGTGTTGGTGGTGTTGGCAGTGACTATAAAAATGCATTTTGGGTTCATATGGTACCTGAATGCATTTGCATAGAGTAATATGAATTCAGGAGCTTGTATTATAACTAGAAACAGCTGTAAAGAAGAAGCTTCAACAGCCATCATGCTATAATAGTCATTTACTAAGGGAAGATTAAACTTGACAAGTTTCTTCTTGTTGAACCACAACTTAAAAGTATCTTATAAGTATAAATATATATGATCTGAGATTATTTTTAATGTGGCCTTACTAAAAATTAGAACTACCTTTACTGAGATCAGATAAATAATTACTCTTTTTATTCCATTGCAGATGAAAGTGAAACCTCACTTCCTGCTATTTCTCTAATTTACAACTTACATTATTCTAGTAAAAATTGTTGTATTTCTTGTAGCTGAAACTCAGCTTATTTTCATTAGTCCACTGCTGCCATTTTACTCATATGAATGCATTAATTAAGGCTTAGTTTAATTTAAATGTCTTCAAATATGCCAATATATATTTTTATCAGATATATTTTGAGACACTATCCTACTACACCACTTATATTATCACATTGATTTACACTAGATAGAATATTGGTACAATATTGTTTAAGCTTATGTTACTATATAGAAGTCACAGTGCTACATCAGCAACAATCTGCAGAGCTATTGGTCGAAAAACATTGTACTATATAGGTAGTTCCATTTCTATCCTAGGGATAAATCTGTTGTGTGTGTAAGTAAACCTGTTGTGTATTCTTTACTACTCTGCTATCACCTCTCCCTTTGCTTAGTTATATATCAGAATTGCAGCTAAATCATTCAATTCTATTTAATTTTAATTGAAATTCCATTTGTTTTCCTTTGATGTAGGAGGTTTTTTATTTATATGTAATATAGTTCCTATGACAATAATGATTCTCTCATAGGAAAAAAGCAGTATTAACAGTCATACTCCTCCCTTCTACATCTGTTTCTTCAGCTTTCCTTACCTTTTTGTTTTTTGTTTTTCAAGAAGTATGAAACATTTTTTAGTAAAGAAATTATCATAATTACAGTTACAATAGAAAGAGGTATCCAGCAAATGGTACACTGATTAGCCTCCATTCCTATAATAAGAGAACAAATATAAACAAAAATAAGAATTTTGTTCATTTAAATTTTTCAATTTGGCATATATTTGACATGCTGGAACTTATATCCATGTGTGAATTTCACAAACATAAACATTACATTTTTTCTTTGGATCTTTGGATATGGAGATATATATATATGAAATATAGTCAATTTTGAATAATTAATTGTATCTGTATGTTACCATTTGAAATGTGTAATTTTATTTACTCATATATTGAAAAATGGATATCCATTTTTCTAATATTGAGGCATAAACAGTTAACAATTATAGAATTGTTAAAGAAAGCAGAACATTTAAATTCTACTTCAGAAATGTTTTAAAAATGAGTACATAGGCACATAGGAAATTACAAACCTGTATTAAACTCAATTTTTGTGCTAATTCTGTAAGCTCTATAAAGAATGTGTCAGAAAGGTTGTAATTCTTTTTTCCAGAAATTTTGAAACCATTGCATGAATGACAAAACAAGTAAGATATTCTCCACACATTTTAAAGTCAGAAAAATGAAAAATAGTACACTATTTCCTTTATTTGCTGACAAATTTACATGTTTTAAAAACAGGTAGTTTATGTACTGTATATCAGTGAAAACATCTTAATGAAACTACCCAAAAGTGTCAAATAATAATAACTTTTGTGTTCTTCAAAAATCTGGTCAGAAATAAAACAGAACAGGTAACATTGACAAACATATGAGAAATGTAGGAAAATATAAAAGAATATTGAGCAAGTCAACATTCAAAACAAAACAGTGAGTTTAATGAAATATATTCTAGGATTTGTACCACCTGCCTGTGCTGCCACAGTGCTGTAAATTCAATCTTCAACAGCTATGCTGATTAACTGAAAACACCACATTTGCAACATTTGTTCTGAACTATGGGGCAAACCTTGTCCTACAGATAGGGATTTGTTCCTTGTCCTGCCTCCTCTTTCTCCTGAAGCCAAAGTGCATTAGTGACTTTCAGTCATCATCATTTGCCGCACAGTTGCCAGCCTTTTTCCTGACTGCAAAAACAAATGCAATGAGGACAGTACAAAATGGTCAGGAATATCTGTAATGATGGTCCCTGGGTTTCAAAGAGGCAAGCATGGCAGACAGATCAAAGCTCCTCCCCTTTTAATGTGTGGCACAGCTGAGCACGCTTGCAAAAAGGAACAAGCTTTCAAGTACTCAGTTGTATTTGACATTTTGCAGCCAGGGACTTCGCAGCAGATATCCCTGACTGACTGGAGCATTTTTTTTTCATTTCTTGCCTGGTTATCTTTCCATTATCCCCTTCTCTGCTCTTCAGCATCTTTTGTATTCAATTTTATCCCATCACAAACCAATGTACTAAATGTACACTTTCTGACATTGCTATAACAGTTATGATAATAACGCAGTGGAGGCCATGATTTTCCCGACTGCTAACTTTTAACTGCTTTGGCTAGGCTGTTACTTTGCAGTTGCTGCCAACTTTTCTCCAAAGCCACTTTAGCTGGGCAGCAGGAAAGGTCAAGAATTTGCCTGGTTTATGCCTAAAGGTCAAGAATTTGCCTGGTTTATGCCTGCCTCACACATCGCAAAGCACTGACCAGACATTCCAGGGACTCCTTATCCACACATATGAAAAAGCAAAAAACTTTTGTCTTTGCTAACAGGCATATTGGCAGTGTTTCAAGGAGTAGAGGCAGTCTACCAGATGTTTTAAAGGAAGGTGAGGCAGGTAAGCCAGAGAGGACAAAAAAAATGAGTGAATAAAATTCTTAAATAAGCAAAAGTAAGAAGGCGGAGCAAATAAGAAAGAGAGAGAGAGAGAGAGAGAGAGAGAGAGAGAGAGAGAGAGAGAGAGATGAGAGATCAATGAAGAAGCAAAGAGAACAAAGCAAACAGCAGAATGAGAAAGCTTATAAGAGAAAGGCCTCCAAGAAGCAAGTAACACCAAATGAAAGAGCCAGCATGAAAAATAGACAAGCACAAGAGCACTGTAGCAAGAGAAGCAGAGATTAGCAGGACTTTAGTGGTGGCTGGGGTGTCTGATTCACAGGATGAGTGTGGGCTTCCAGCAAAGCAGGAAAACTGTAACCCCACAAATCAGGTTCTGACAGGTAACCAAACCAATAGGTTGCCAAATGTCAAAGGTCACTTCTTGTCCCAGCCCTATCCCATAAGTATGAACAGTGAGAAGTAGATGTTTTTCCTACTTGCAGGAGATTCACCAATGGTTTTCTTATCCCACACTAAAACTGCCTTATCTTCAAATCAGGTTAACATTCTGATGACAAGAGAAGGCAAACTATACCAGCTTTTGAACTGCTGTATTTCTCAGTCTGGAAGAATGTTAAAGGCTGGTCTAGAATGCAGTACAAGGTAAGATATACCTATCCCAAAGGTGCTTTTTCAAGAGGCAACTGGATTTCCTTTGCTTTTCCTTGAAGATGTTTCGCTTCTCATCAAAGAAGCATCTTCAGTTCTAAAGAGGTTTCTTGAATGAGAAGTGAAACATCTTCAAGAAAAAAAAAAGAAAATCCAGTTGCTTCTTGAAAAAGCACCGTTGGGACAACCATGACCTGGATGACTCAGAATCTCCATACCTACTGTATGTTGCCTGATTCCCAGCTTCCTGATTCCCAGCTTGTTTCTGGACACAGTTGAAAAGATAGTTGTTGTTCTTTTGGCCCAGGACATCTTAGCCGTCATTATATCCAATAACAGAATGTTTGGGCCATAGAATTCAATGCAAACACAATTTCTAACTACAGAGTTCCGTTGTTATGATTTTCCAATGATTGCACATAAACTCTGAATCCCTCTGCCTGAATAAACTAGGCTGAGACTCTATTAATAGGCTCATTTATCTTATTTTCTTAAATATATTTAAAGCTTCATTTAAGTTGTTGCATTCGCCTGATCTTGATTTAATTATGTGCTTACTTTGTTGTATTTCATTTATTACAACTGTTCCTTTATTTGATGAATTTTAATTGTTTGAAAATTAATCTTAGTGGCACATGAGCACTAGATTATAATATAAATAAGTTATCAAATAAATAAAAATATATCATTATCAGCAGCTTGGATCCACCTTGTCTTTGCCTATGCAAAAGACCCATATTTCAATGTTAAGATCTTATTATTCTCACAAACAATATTACAGAATGAGTGCAAGAATTTACAGCAAGAAATATTGTTTTACCAGCATTATTCCATTGAAACTAATATTTGCAGTTAGCCATGGGTGCACACCTTGTTCCAGGTGGAAGTATGGCTTGGATGATATCTCAGCAGCAGTAGATGTTAAAAAGTAGGTAGGCCATGATAAATAAGTAAGATAGAATTAAATTTGATTTATACAGTATAATAAAAATAAAGAATGCCATTTACTTAATTATTTAATTATTCCCCTTCTGTTGCACTGAAATTATGATTGAGAGGCAAACTTTTGGAGGGGCTCTGATATGTATATCTATGGTTTAGATAATATTTAGGTATCACTGGCTGAAATCAATAGAATTGATCAAAATGAAATGTAATTCTCTTTGTAGAAAAAATACTAAAACAGAAGCACTCTACGACAGCACTCATATCTATCATTTTGTTTCTAAGTGTAGTTATTCTATTATATATAGAATATATAATACTATCAAAATCTTTGGTAACAACTATCTCATCATTCTCAAATTCTGCTCAGAATGTAACCATAACAACAATTAACACCAATTAGCAAATCTCCAAATACTTTGTTAAGATTACGGTATGAATAGGCATGCATTCATCTTTCCTCTTTATAGCAACTCTGATGCAATCTAATCGGATTTCTCCAACTGTTGCTTTTTGGATGTGCTGGGGTTAATACATCTTGTAAAATTGTTGAAATATTCTTTTTAATTACATATCTATAATTGTCTCTTTCTTTCTGCCATTGGAACATGTAATCTTAGAGCATTAATGACACATGCATCTGAAAAAAAGAATATGCAAGAGCAGAATCTTTATTTCCTATCAGTAATTGATTTTATTACTTCATGCAGCAATGCTCCTAGCTTACAACCCTGTTTTTGCAATGCTGTATGGACCTTTTTTCAAACAATGACCTCAGTCAGACTTAATCATACACTAAATTGTCATTAGACGTGAAACCATCATTTTGTCAAAAAGTGTCCAGATTACAACATAATTCTATATTGGTATTCTACTGTATAGCTACTTTTGTATTCAGGAATTATAAAAAATGAAGTATTGGCTAAAAGGAGATCACCACTAGGATTAAAATGTCTATATCATAAAAGAAGTGGCCATCACACTGAACTAAGCTTAACAGAAAGAAGTACTTCTTGGCATATTAAGAAAATACTGGATACATTTTTACTGCCTTTACTGTCTATATACCATTTTACAAGCAAATCACAGTAGGGAAAATCTCAAAGGAACGAAAATAATTACTGAAATTCAAATGAGCACCAGTACTAACTAAATGGAGTAAACAATTCTGCATGCTTTAAACAGTTGGCATATGAAAATGACTGGAATAATGATTGATGCCTTATATCCGCTTATCTGGGAATAAATGTAATTGAATTCATTAAGACTTCAGTCGATGTAGACATGCATGGGATTACATCTTAAGGTAAATATATTTATAAGAAGGATCATGCTGGGAATTCATATCTCCTGTTTTAATTAAGGTATCACCTATAGTTTACTGTTTTCCCATTCCACACAATATCACTCAAAGACAAGACAACTTATATTTCAGAATTGTAATTCTGACTTTGTATTGGAACAAACAAACATTCTTCTCTATATATTTGTGACATAAATAAAGTTTTGGAGCTCCCATCCTCCAGTAAAGGCAAATCCATTATGTGATTGAACAACCCTGAACAAGCATAAACACAGTTATGGCCTGGTAGAGTAAGTTTTAAAAGATTATCTAAAAGAGAATTAATCAAAACTGAGTTGGGTTTCCAGTTTTCAAAGCGTATGCCTCCAAAGCAAAAGATATGGGAAACAACTATCTTTTGACTCAAGTAAAAATTACTGAGCACTAACATTAGTTCTTCCCAACAAATATTTTATAATAATGTTTCTTTCACTTATCTAAAGATAAGTTTTATGAATATTATCAAAATGAATAGACATCGAGCTCTTTTGCCTTTGGATTTATAAACTTTTTGAATAAGTTTTTAGAAAGATACTTGAAATTGATGGTATAAAGGAAAGATACTTACTGTTCAGTTTCCTGCTGGTTATAGAAACAAACGGAAACAAAAATAGGTCTCAGTGAGAGACTCAAGAAATTACTTTGGCTGTTCAACACAGTTAATCTGGGCTTTTAAAATTCAAGTTTAAATCCTACAAACAGGAAATGTGGTAGGCTAGTGGAGCATTCTATAACAGCCATGAATAAAAGCTCAATTATTTTTCTTCATTGACTGAATTCTTCTACTGAATTTAGTGTTGCAAGTATGAAAGTAAATATCTTTATTCTTCAATTGAGGTTTATTAAAAAAAAATTCATAGAAAAGCCAAAGATATATACATATTGCATGTTGACATATAGTTAAAAGGTAAAGGTTCCCCCGCACATGCGTGCTAGTCGTTTCCGACTCTAGGGGCCGGTGCTCATCTCCGTTTCAAAGCCGAAGAGCCAGCGCTTGTCCGAGGACGTCTCCATGGTCATGTGGCCGGCATGACTGGACGCCAAAGGCGCACGGAACGCTGTTACCTTCCCACCGTAGTGGTCCCTATTTTTCTACTTGCATTTTTACGTGCTTTTGAACTGCTAGGTTGGCAGAAGCTGGGACGAGTAACAGGCGCTCACTCTGCTACGCGGCACTCGGGATTCAACCCGCCAAACTGCCGACCTTCTGATCGACAGGCTCAGCGTCCTAACCCACTGAGCCACCGCGTCCCTACAACATATAGTTAGCACTTACTAAATATAGAACTTCTAGATCGTTAAAATTCAGTTTCTTTCATTAAAGTACATTATGAATCTTAACAAACCTTTCTTTGGGCAGAAATACTATAAGACAAGTGCTCAAAGGTTTGAAGAATTACTGTGATTTCAGTTTTCCCCAATGGCCTGACTTCCAGGGTTGTTAGACTTCAGCTCCCATGATCCCCAGCCAGAAAAAAGGCTGCAATTGTTTACTGCAGTAATAAATAATAAAAAGAAAATATTGGATAGATAATTTTATAGGTTATGTGACATTTTGGAGTCAAGTCAATAGACTGCAGAGGTATAAACTATAAATACTCCTTTCACTTTTTCAGTCAGAAAATCACAAAACAACAGAAAGGAAAACAGTGAAGATTTGCTTTCTTCACAGTTATGCAGTTTCTTATCTGGTTTGTTTCTCTCTAACTCAGATATAAAGGAAGGTAGGTAGATAGGTAAATAGGTGGGTGGGTAGGTAGGTAGACCAATCTATCTGCTATAGGTGAACAGACAAAAATACCATAAAGAAATTTGTAGCCTTTCAAGTTTGCCAGAACTTTCCTTCAGTAAAGAAGGCAGAAAGCAAAGATAATGAAGAAATAGAAAAGTTTTTTTTTAAAAAAAGTAGCCAGCTGCACATTCAAGGCCTGTTCTAGATAACAATATTAATCTACTGGAACTTGTTACTACTAATTACAAGGAATATAATTGGCTATTAGATTAATAAATTAATTGTTTAATAATAATAATAATAGAAACAATGGATTATATAACAAAGAGAGAAAATACTATGTATAATAAATTGTATAAAACAAAAACCTTTAAATATTATCAACAATCCTCAAACCTTTTAGCACCTGCAACAGTCAAGTGCAGTGCTGGAGAAGTTATGATGATATCATTCATGAACATCTGGCAACAATTATTCTTGCACAGTTTTCAGAGGCTGTGCAAAAAAGGGGTTGTTTCCAGACCATCCAGAAGTCATGTAAGAGGATTGTGCTCTCATGTGGCCTCCAGACCTTCAAAAAATAACCTTGATTTACCTGTATTTCATTTTTATTATTATTTTATGTTTCTTTATATAATACATGACAATGGACATGACTGGACTGTATTTTTTAAAAAAATAAATAAAGAAGTAAAGAATTGTTTCACTTTTGTTCAGGAGGCAGGTGGTGATATGACAGCAGACTTAAGTTAGGCATTTTCCAAATGTTTGACATGCAGACCCCAAAAGGTTTGCCATCACTGTTCTAGTGTCTACTATTTTATAGCAACAAGCACATTCTGTTACTATAGGAAGGAGCTGGTATTTTCAGCATTCAAAGGATAAACACATCAGTAAAGAAGCTGGTCCTATTTTGATATGAGGGATTGGACAATGCCCATTACTTTCTAAATTTTCTTCTATACAACAGCTGAAAAGGATTTAATGCTGTAGTGACCTATGGTACTTCACTTTATTCAAAGAGTATCCCAATGCTTTGGATTTTCCTGTGCATGCAAGGTTTATATCTCGGTCCATTTTTCTGTGGAAGATAAGGAGAAATTTTAATCTCAGTTATTTTCAAGACTGCTTACAGAGGCTTCAGTAAGGCAAATGGCCTCATTTGTTAGAAATTCTCTAAATATACCCTACTCTGGTTAAGATAAGATAACCTTTATTGTCATTTTTTTACTGTGAGCACACTGGCACACATTAAAAATGAAATTCTGTTGCCTGCTCTGCTTTCCAATGATGGACTGAGTGCAAGAACATTCCCTTGTTCAATCACAGATATGTTGGTTCTCTCTAGCTGGCACAAAGATCACTGGAATTATGGTAGCCTTGTCCCATTTCCCCTTGGCTTTCTTATTCCAATATTCTGGCTAGGATTGCAAATGAATTTCCACATCTTGGTCATTCCTAGTCAAAATAATATGCTTTTTCAGCCTCATTCTTTTTTTTCTTGTCTCATGCAATGATTTTCATGGATATGTTTCAGTAAGCCAGTCCTGTCATGCTGTAGAACCATGACTAGCATCATTTTTGCTTTAACCTGTGCAGGATTCCCTCTTTTTAAGGGGACGAAATACCCCAGAATACTCTGCCCAAGATTTTTCATTGTCAGTCACTGCCCTGGGTTTACTTCCATTTTTGTTACAAAGGGGAGCCTTATCAGTACTGCATCACTGCTTTTTCTTTTCCTGGCTGGTTTCCAGACCAATTAGATCTAGGAAGATAAAATTCCATAGAATGCTTCTCTTACTCATCTTTCCCCTGCTCTTGTAATGTTTTTCTTATGTTCTTGTAGAGACATCTGGTACTTTTGTTTTTCCTGCTGTGGCTACAGGTGAGACTTTCATGAACCAGTTGCCTACAATAATTGCTTCATAGACATCCTTTTCACAACACCAACTGTGATTTCTTGCTTCCATTCTAAGATTTGAATTCAGGCTTCAATCCACGGGACTTTTCTAATTTGGCCAAAGATGAAAGTGACAGCCTCTAAACCAGGGGTGTCAAACTGCTGGCCCGCAGACCAGATGCATCATAGTGAAACTGCGACCACCCCATTGCCAGCAATGGCAAAAAAGTCATGATACATCTTGACACATCACATGACGTTGCGAATTTGACACCCCTGCTCTAAACCCTATCTGTATGTCAATAGATGTGGTCTTACTAGAACTCTCTCACTGCGAGAGTCCAAGATCTGTCCTGCCCATTGACTTCTATCTGTACCATGTCCACTTTCTAGGAAATCAGACAAAAGTGACTTATTTTGCAAAGCACAGTTAAATTAAGTGTTGCTAAACACTATATTTAAATCAGATCTTAATGAATATGTAACTCAATAAAATTTTAACTGAGACTGTACAAGTCACAGCTGAAATGCTTGGGTTGTACTGAGTGACAATTGCCACCACCTCATTGTACTGACTTATTATGATTTTAGTCAGAATTTATTGAAACTCAATGGACAGATTCATACAACATGCTAATCCCAAACCTAGAAAACTAAAGGGATATTTTTTATTACTCATATGAATATAATTAGTCAGAAGTATATTTCTTTTTATTAGATCATTTTTATATTATTTTCTTCCAAAGAATTCTGGATACCAGAAGAATATAATTTTGAATCAAATGTGATAAAGGTCTACCATAAAAAAGATCAAAATACCCCCACAACAACCCCGAAATGAAAGTGTAACCAAAAAAAATAAGAACTATCTGGTACATGTAATTTTCCTTAGCTTAAATTTATATCAGCTTGAGAGGATTTACCTTGAAGAGATTTATCACATCTAGTCTGGGTGTGGTCAGCCAGAACTGGCAGATCTACCTAACAGAAATCATCTTCTAAGCATGAGTAACGTATTCCCAGAAACTGCTGTTAGGATACAAATCAAGTGGCATGGCTAGATCAGCTGCCAGTCAAAACCTGAGCTTCCTGGATCCCCTTTGAAAGAGCACTCCAGTCAAATCTCTCCTGAAGAGAAATGCACCTTTGAAGATATGCATATCATACATGCCATTTACATTTATGTTACCAGACTGCTCAGTTTCCAGTAAGTGTTAGTTTATAGTTAGATCTGTAAATTAAAACTACAGAGCTAGTTGCAGTTTTAATAATATTTAAAGTCATGATGCATATTGCATGGGAAAATGTGATATCTGATCATGCTCTATCTTTGTATGATTCTACTTCAGGAAGCATGAGAAGCAAGGCCGACTGATTTTAATCAGGGGCTTTGTCTCAAAGGAAGTAGTTGCTGATGCAAGTTTAGATACCACATTCTTCAAATGAAGTGAATGATCATGGCTACACTGTTACTGTGGTAATGCTGGGCTTCACCATTTTGCATCAAGGAAGTGCTTCATTTGAAGCTTCATCAAAACAAAATGCCCCTTTGAAGTGCTGGAAATGTAATTCTTCAGCCTCTCACAACCAGCTGGCCAGTTTGTAGTACTATGGTGTTTCCATTTTCTTGTCTTTCACTTTTTGTTTGAGTTTGGTATCTCAGGGTCTTGTGCCATTGTTCACAGGTACTGTGTACATGCATACATGATGCTCTTGTCTATCTCCTGACTGAATGTAGTTAGGCAACCTGTAGTCTCTGCTTATTCCTTCTGTTAAAGGTAAAGGTAAAGGTAAAGGCTCCCCCGCACATGCGTGCTAGTTGTTTCCAACTCTAGGGGCTGGTGCTCATCTCCGTTTCAAAGCCGAAGAGCCAGTGCTTGTCCAAGGACGTCTCCATGGTCATGTGGCTGGGACAAGTAGCAGGCGCTCACTCTGTTATGCGGCACTCGGGATTCGACCCGCCAAACTGCTGACCTTCTGATCGACAAGCTCAGCGTCCTAACCCACTGAGCCACTGCATCCCTATTCCTTCTGTAGGTTTCCTTAAATAGTTTTTATGTTCAAGTTATAACCTTAGTCACTAATCCTGGCTCAAGTTAGATTCCCACTCTCAGGAACATTCATACACATGCACAAATGGTTCACTTCTAACAACTGGAAGGCCTTTCAGACAATCACTCACATCTTGCCACCTCATACCTTGACTACTGCAACACCTCTACATCGGGTTGCATTTGAAAACCACTCAAAAGTTTCAATGATTATTCCAGTGGCATATGTAATTATGGGCATGCCTCAGAGTGACTATGTGATGTCCCTGCTTCATGAACTGTACTGGTTGCCAGTTTGCTTCTAAGAGCAACTCAAGATCCTGGTTGCTGCCTAAAAAGCTCTACATAGCAGAGAGCCTGGTTTCTTGAAAGACCGCTTCTCTGCCATAGTATTAGCAAGACTGGTTTTATCCAACAGGTTTGGTGCACTCCAGGTTTCCTTTGATAAAACAATGCCATTTATCAGAATCCTAGAAGTATGTCTTCTCTGTTGCAATGTGTATGCTCAGGAATGAAGATACCTCTGAGATCCAGATAGTTCCCATCTGATGGCATTCAGAAAGTCTTGATTCCAGACTTGATTCTGTTTCCAGATGTTAAGCTAGAATGGTTGGAACACCTTGTGTGTATATCATTTTTGCTTTATTAATCAATTTTGCCTTCTAGTTATTGTTTTTGTTCTATACTTTGGTATATTTGTTGTTTGTTTTTATTTTATAAGCCATCCCGTGGCAATTGGAGTCAGGTGGTATCCAAGTTGAATAAAATTAACAAGTAATTACTAAGCAAATAAAATGAAGCTCTACACGTACCCCCAATATGGAGTCATTTTTAAAAGCGCAGCTATAGGACCAAAATGTGGCTGTCACAGTTTATATGATCAACATCTTCTTCAGATGCTCATATACCAAAATAACTTGAGCAACCAAAGAAAATGTATTTGTCTGATGTATCGAACAAACAATATTAATGACTAAGCTGGCAAAGAAAAATTATAGACTTATTCCACAAAAGTAATATTTAAATACATGAAGAAAAAAACAACAAATTAGAATATTTTATAATATTAATAGTAATAGTATAAAATTAATGTAATAGTATGCATGTTTCTCACAAATAAATCCCACTAAGCTTTATTAACTAGTAGATGTACACACACATGCAATATCAGTCAAGCAATTGAGTAACTGTAAAGGATCAGAAAACATTAAAAGAATGTCAAAATTCATGACAGTCTTATATTTGTTAGAATCAAACAAAACACTAGGAAGTTAATATATTTTATGACCTTTTGATTAATTCTAATAATAGTATTTTAGATTTTGATTATGTAAAGTTGCCATGTTATATCTATTCCCTGTAGTAAGAGCCAGTGAACTCAATACAATTTACTTGTCAGCTGACATTTATTTTATTGTACTAGAAGTAATTAAAACAGTTTTTACAGAATAAAATGTTATCTTTAATAAAGAGGATAGCAGAATATTTTTATTGCCCCAGATTTTTAGGTATTAGTAGTTGATAAAAAACAATGTTTTAAAAGACAAATGCCTTGTAAAAGGTGATGTCTTGCAAGAATATGCCAGATAAAATATAGATATGAGAACATGTGGTTCTTCATATTGCTTCTGAACAATTATACTTTCATTTTTACCAATATGAACATTGAATCATTTCTTAGATTAAGTTTACTTAAATTGGTTTAAACAGCATATAACTGTCAAGTACTGTAAGTCTGAAAAAATTACTACTACAGTATCATCTGCAACTGAAAACATTTCTTCTTATAAATAGCATTGCAGACTTCCGTTGGAGAAACCACTCAATTTTTTCCAGGACTTTGAAGAATGCTTTCAGAATCAAAGTGCCTAGATAATTTAGTACACACACATTTTTCATTGACATGTGACATTCTAATTATAACCACTGATGTGCAGGTAATCCTAGACATTTAATGACTGTCTGAAGTGACAATAACACTGAAAAAAATGGACCTATGATGGGTTCTCAGACTCATAACTATGAAATTAAAATTTGGTTGTTTGCCAACCAACATATATTATGAAGGTTGCAGCATTCCAAGTTCATGTGATCATCAACTGCAACCTTCCCAGGCAGCTTCCAACAAGGAAAGTCAATAGGGAGGGCCGGAGTTACTTAATTCTCTTAACAACTGCAGTCATTCACTTAACAACCATAGCAAAAAATATTATAAAATTGGACATGACTCATTTCTACCTTGCTTAGCAGTAAAAATTCAGGTGTCATTTGTGATGATAAGTCAGGGATGACTTGTAATGGAGACAGTACTGTTACATTCTGAACCACCTTCTAAATTCCTGATTCTTTTGAAGTGGTGGAAGAGAAACATTTGTCTGGATAGTGCTGTCTAGGAATGCAGTCCCATATTTAGGGAATAAAAATGGTTTCCTCAGTTACTGTCACTCTGACAATCTCTTTCATGTTGTAAATGTATGAAAAGGTCCCATATGATTAAAGGGCAACAGGATTGTACTA
Organism: Vipera ursinii; assembly: GCF_947247035.1. Classification (NCBI taxonomy): domain Eukaryota; kingdom Metazoa; phylum Chordata; class Lepidosauria; order Squamata; family Viperidae; genus Vipera; species Vipera ursinii. The sequence goes on along the minus strand of NC_139514.1, from coordinate 35,078,463 downwards.
ACTACATCACTCTGTGCCCATTTTTTGGTGCCAATGGAAGTAAAATTTCTTTCCTGTGCAAAGACCACCTTCAGAGGTTGGCTATTCTTCAAGTTATTGGCAAACAGGAGAGAATTATGTTCTCCTTTTTCACCTATATCATTCCAGATTTTTTTTCCAGTCTATCCCATCTGCTACTATACTTGTACATTAGCCCTTAAAAGATATGCAGAGAGAGAGCTTGAGAAGAGCCAACCTCTTCTGATTTTCCTATATCCTCCCACTGTCAGGACTCTGTGCTGAGATGAACTTTGAAAAAGGAAAGGCAGACATTCTGTCAACAACTACTTGGAGACATATTGTTATGGGTCTGAGAGTTGTAGGCCTCCAGAAATTGCTCACCTTGACTCCCAGCAGTGGCGTAGCGTGGGTTGTCAGCACCCGGGGCAAGGCAAGTAATTTGCGCCCCCTAACCCGTGGATTTTAGCACTCGAGTCTCTTCCACTAGATTAAAGAAACCCTTACCCCCTAAGCACATGTATTGTTTGTTATGAAAATACTGATGTAATTAAAGTAAAATGCATCTAATGCGCCCCCCCCAGATGTTGCGCCCGGTGCGGCCAGCCCCCCCTGCACCCCCCACGCTACGCCACTGACTCCCAGCACTCTTGTTGTCAATGCTGAATCACTTCAGCAGTATCCAAAGAGCCTTTGTTTTCCCATTCATGTTCATTGTCAAAGCAGTGATGTACTTTAGAACACTGATCTACTAGACTCTTCCCTCATTCCCTTTTCTATAATCAGGTCCTTGACAAGAACTCATGCTTATTTTGCATGGTAAATTATGGCAAAAGTTCATGGTTTCTAAGACAGCGAGTACATAAATGAAGTAGGACCTGAGGAGATTTACTGAGTAAAACAAGAATAACTTTAAATGTAGATTACTGACAAGAAGTATTCACAGGCCAAGGCAACAAAACAAGAAATGACAACATTTGGTACAGGAATGTGAATACAGAACAAAGATTAAATTCTTTCCATTGTTGGAGCCCTTTTCTAACCAGATGCAGCAGCATGTTTTCCTCAGATTACTCTGGCTACTAAACAGCAGTTTCCTGGACTGGCTATGCTGAAGCTCTTTTCTTAGTTTCTAAAGATTATGTAGTGCTATCTTGCAATTATTCATCCAGATTAATTATTGTTTATACTAAAGGCTTATGAGAGACACACCCAATATATACAAGCAGTCCTCACTTAATACCTATAATTGGGACAGGCAACTCTATTTCTAATAAATGCATGACTACACCAGACTTACTGTAGGTCACTTCTGCTATGGTCTTTAAGTGAATCACCCATGATTGTTAAACAAAACATCATAGGTCTGTGACTTACAATTTTATTTACGACTTCTCCATTGACTCTGTTTTTTGGAAGCTAACCATAAAGTGTAAAAATGACAATTGTGTGACCACCGGATGCTCTGATTGTTACAAATCACCCAAATTTAATCATATAACTGCAGGGATGTTGTCACAGTTGTAAGTGTGAAGACTGATCATTACTTTTTCGGTGTTATCCTAACCTTGAATGGTTACTAAATACTCTAAGCTGAACTACCTGTACATGAAAGCTTACCCTACCACAAGTGTCTGACCATAGAACTGCCAAAGCACTTTTAAAAGAAAAATAATAATCTGTCAAGTCAAACTGTACCATATGACAAAACAGTGTATGAAATACAGTGTGTGGTGGGCAAGGTTTCATGAAAAGTAGTTTAGGTCCAATAGCCTTTCGCTTTGCCACTCTCAACAACTTTCAACACACACACACACACACACACACACACACACACACACAGAGAGAGAGAGAGAGAGAGAGAGAGAGAGAGAGAGAGAGAGAGAGAGAGAGAGAGTAAAAAAGAAATGCATTTAACCATCAGCTACATCTGAAATGATAGGTTTGGCCCTTATTCTGCCTAATCAAGTATCTATTGTTGAATCAGCCAAAGAAACATGTAATGACTATAGATATTCAGCAAAAGGTCATCCTGTTCACACATCAGTCCCTGTATTTATTAGTTGTTGCACAACAAAATATTAAACATTGTTTTTTTTATTTTAAGGAGAAAGAAGGGGGGAAAATCACTATTTTTTCTGCTCTAGTGAAAATGTGTGGAGGATTAGGTGAAATAATTAGAGGGAGAAATGCAAGCAATATGAACAAAAGTTGGCATTTTCACTGACACTTTTCTTTTGCTAATGACAGCAAAACACAAGCTGGTGACCTATTTTCCTAATCTTAATTGTCTGACCTGATGCTAAGACAATTTAAGCCTTTATTAATCTTACTTGACATGATTTAAAGTAACATCTCCAAAGATTACATGTAGTGTAATCTTTACTTAGTTTTATAAACTGTCTCTGAGCTTCTTGCCAGCAAATATGGCTATCATCTATAATTAATTTGTTCTTTTTCTCCACTTAATTAAACAGCCTTAAAAACCTGAGCATCCAAGGTAGTAGTCATGTGATGACTTGTCCATGGCTATGGAATGCATTGTGAGGTTGGGTACATAATATTCTGAAACAGCAACTCTTCAATATTCTCCCTTTGCAAATTTATTGAAAGCCATGGGAGCATCTGAATGGCATAATTTCCTCAGTTCATATTCATGGGCTTACTCATGACAACATCCTAAGACAACCTGGCCCAGACTCTAAAGGAAAGAAAATGTAAAGTTTGACTTAATGATATGCACTTACAATATTTATATCATATCATACCATGACAATATGTGAATGGTATTTTTCATGAATGAATGAACCTTTATTGTCAAAGTACAACCATGTATACATTGAGATTGGTTGAGCCTCCCTTCGTGCCCCCACCCCCAACTTACAATGACACAAACCCTCCATCTTATTACACCATGTGAGCTAATTGCACAACACACCGGCCTCGCAGGTCAATCATGCATAAAGTTTATAAAATTATTTCCCGTTCAAAAACCTAACAGTCCATGGATAAAAGCTGTTCTTCAGCCTGTTGGTACGGCTGGCTATACTCCTATATCTCCTACCCAATGGTAGGAGAGTAAAGAGATACCATCCAGGGTGTGAGTCATCCCTGAGAATTTTCCTCACTGTTCCAAGGCAGCGAGCCCTGGTGATGTCATCCAGTGGTGTCAGGGGACAGCCCACAATGTCTTGTGCTGTGCTCACCACCCTCTGTAATGCTTTCCTATCCGCGGCTGTCAGACCAGCATACCAAAACACAATACAGTACGAGAGGACACTCTCTATAGTAGACCAGTAAAAGAGGGTCATTAGCCATTGTTCTACCCTGTTCTTCTGCAAGACCCTGAGAAAGTGAAGTCTCTGTTGGGCCTTTCTGGCCACCTGGGTTGTATTAACTGTCCAGGTAAGATCTTCGCAGAGATAGACTCCCAGAAATTTAAAGGAGGAAATTCTCTCCACACAGTCCTCCCCGATGTAAAGTGGGGTAGGTTCCTCCTTTTTCCTCCGGAAGTCTAGCACCATCTCTTTCGTCTTGCCAATGTTCAGGTGCAAGTTGTTGTTGCAACACATATGGATAGTTTTTGTACCTCCCCCCTGTATGCTGTCTCATCCCCACCTGTAATAAGACCGACTATGGTAGTATCATCTGCAAACTTAATTATCACAGTAGATGGATTGGATGATAACACAGTCATATGTGTATAATGAGTACAGGTAGGGGCTAAGCACGCAGCCCTGTGGCGAGCCGGTGCAAAGCTTCAGTGGGGTGGATAAAGCAGACCTGACCCTCACTGTTTGTAACTGGTCCCTGAGAAAAACCTGAATCCAATTGCAGATGGAGGGGGGAAATTTCAAGTCAGTCAGCTTTTCGATGAGAGTGCTCGGCAAAATGGTGTTGAAAGCCGAGCTATAATCAACAAAAAGCATCCTGACATAGCTTCCAGGTTTCTCAAATTGACTTGCTACAGTGTAAAGCAGTAGCTATGGCATTGTCTGTCGACCTGTTCCCCCTGTAGGCAAATTGATGTTTATCGAAATCCAGTGGGAGGCATGTCCTGAGATGTTGGAGAACCAGTCTTTCGAAGCATTTCATGACTACAGACGTTAATGCAACAGGTCTGTAGTCATTCAGGCACTCGACTGCAGTTTTCTTTGGGACTGGGACAAAGAAAACATCATCTTCAATCTTTGAGGAATCATCTGCATTGAGTAGTAAAAATCATATGGCACATTCTCCTCTTTGAAATTGGTATTCTTCTCCAGAAAGTATTCTCCTCTAATTCAGATCTCTTTCACTTACCATAAGGGGGGGGGGGAAAGAAGCTGAAGACTGACATTTCACCAGTGTAAAACTGTCTAATCTATTTTAGGCTAACTGGATACTAATGCTTTTTTTTCTGTAGGAATAAATAAAAACACTGAGTCTGGATGTATATGGAGATTTTCAGGCATACAGGTCACAGTTATCCCAAAGATGCTTTTTCACAAAGCAAGTGGACTTTTTTTTTGTCTTTGAAGACGAAGCGAAACGTCCTCCAAGAAAAAAATATCAAGGAAGTCCAGTTGCCTCATGAAAAAGCATATTTGGGATAACTGAGTCTGGATTTTATGCTGGAATATGGGTTTATTTTTCTGTGTTGCAATAATTATTGCTATTTTTCTGTATATATTAAAGAACTGGATGTTTAAATAGCCTGTATCCATCCTTTTAGGTTACGTACATAAGGTTATAGTATTTTTGTAGAATCAACTTATCAACTGGTAAGGGAGGCTAATATTTTAAGAGAGTTTTTTTTATAAAAATTAGAGACTTGAGCAGTATGCTGAAATGAGAAGGATGGAATTTAATATAGAAAATGGAAAGTCAGGAAACTGGATAGGAAAATGAAAAGCACAAGTATAGGAGGGAGGAAGGGAGGGAAAAAGGAAGGAAGGAAGGAAGGAAGGAAGGAAGGAAGGAAGGAAGGAAGGAAGGGAGGGAGGGAGGGAGGGAGGGAGGGAGGGAGGGAGGGTAAAGTTCAAGATGATGTAAAGAACAGAATGAATAATCCAGAAGAACAGAACAAGTCAAGATCCAGTAAAAGACATATGAGTCCAAGGTAGAAATGTAATCTGAAAAAGGATCTCAGACAGCACTTTCTCTAATTCTCATGAAGGTAATGGAAACGAATGTAAATTCAGACTTGCAAGATTCTCTTCTGATAACCTTATAACAAAAGTAGTGTAAGGATTCATAATCTGATCTATCTTTAAGGGCTAACCAAGGGTTTCTAGAAGAGGAGGTTCTTGACCTCTTCTTTTCAACCTTTTCCCCTTCAATCTTGAAAAGGGTAATTAATGCAGGATTTAGATTCATTTTAATGTTGCAGTTTTGTGGTGTACCTGAAATATGAATATGATCCTGGCCCTAAGTGTCTTTTTTGAGGATCCCAGACCTCATTCAGAAAGTCAAGAGCATGAGTGCTGAAAATCAGTCTGTGATTTGCTATCATGTTCAGGCAGGAAACACAACTATGTTATAGGCCCCAAAATACAGTTAACACAAAATAAAAGAAAGAAAAAAGAAAAGAAAAAAGAAAGATAAAAAGATTATCATTTTGTCCACTACACCTCTTGTCTTTCCAAATTAAATGTAGCTTTCCAATCTCCAAAAATCTTCCCACTCTTGACATAAATGTCAAAAAAGCCTATTCAAGGCAACATTTTACTCTGAAGCATTCATATGCTGAATTTTTTCCCCCCACATACAGAGTTAAAAGTTTATATAATCAGTATCAACAGTTTCAAAAACCAGTTTGAAAGAGGTAAAAGATAAACTCTTCAGCTGTTTCATGGGTAAACTGCCTTGCTGACATCAATGAGTTCAGGTTTTTTTGTTTGCTTTTCCTTGAATCAAAATTTCCTGACTCATTCAGGAAATTGAGCTTCATAAAGCTTCATGTGAAGAGCCATTGCTGAAATTTAATTAGGTAGGATTGTGAATTGATACTAGTATTCATTAACATAATAGTATTTTATGAAAGTATGTGTGGGTTCATGTATTTAAATTATTAGAATATGCCATTCATGCTTATGAAATACAGCAATGGGAGCCCCTTTCAGTTCAAGAAAATATTTCTTTACATACCTACTGAGTCATGCTGCAATTTCTATACAACATTTTGTCATTAGCCTCTATAGATTGTGACACCACTATAAAAGGGAACAGTTGCCTGAAATAGAAACACAATAAAAACTTCTTAAAACTTCTGATATGAAGTTGATATTCTTTGTAATAATGTTTGAATAGAACATGGGACTCCATTCATCAAATATACCCTTCATCAGGCAGCATTCTAAACAATAATGAAGTTTAATGTGCTTCCATCTCACTGGAGATTTAGAGCCTGACATTTGCAGAAATTGATTTATGTGACTGAAAGGAGACATGTTGTAAGATCAGGAAAACATCAATACTAGACTGATTTTATTAAACAAAAAAAATCGAGCTAAACATGTGGCTATAAAAGTTAGTGTGTTTTATCTGAATAATGATTGAATACTGTGGGAGGGAATAGTATTTCTCACCTAATATACATGTGAGCCTAATGAAATTAACCAGTGTGACGCAGTGGTTAAGGGGTTTAACTAGGATTGGTATTCAAATCCATTCTGAGCCACAGAAAAATCACAAGGTAATTTTGATCTTGTTATCCTGTCAGTTTAAAGTTATGCATTATGCAAAGCTAAAATAAGTTGATTTGTCATCCAGTATATTGTGTGAACATAGCCAAAGTGTGACAGTACAGCCGTATATTTGTCAATACTGTTATGTCAACAAACTGATGAACTTTTAATCTCTGTGCTGTGTCGAACTCTTGAGCAATTGTCTCAAACTACAAGTAATTCATTGTCCCAGATCAAATCACAGAATCTTGTTTAGCAAGATTTATTGAAGTAAAAGGGATTGGGTTATGGATTGTAAGACTTTCACCAAATAAATTATTTAAAATGTAGAATTAATTTAACCCCTAATATATAAATATTTCAAATGACTTTACTGTGAACTTTGTGAGAAAACAGACACTGACCACTGATGAGCAAGGAGGCATCTGTTTGCAAAACTGTCTCCTGAATCTGTCTCCTGGGTAACCAATCTCTCTGTCTGGTTTGAAGGGAATAATTATCCCTTGGAATCAATATGGTAGATGAGAACTTATTCCTTAAGTGTAACTTAAAAGTGTACAAGAAAGAACAAGAGGATCACCTAACCTGACTGTACAGTAAACAAGATGGAAACATACTGTAATTAATGGAGCAGGAACATAAAGGCACAATGATTGTATAATTCCAGAGTTGTCAAGTTCAAGAAACATGAGTTTAGTCAGATACCACAGAATCTCATCTGTAATCAGATACTGTGAAAAATAACTTCAGTCAATCCTACACCAGTAAATTGTGGAAAAAATAAGAGGAGTAAACACTATACACAATCTTCAGCCTTTGGATAGGTGACCAAGGATGAATATAGACAGGTAGCCTGAAATTTTAGAACCTGGAATTTAGCAACATTAAATCTCAGAATGATTTAAAATTAGTGAAAGATGCTAATAAAGTAATATTCATATATGCTCAAAATTTAACTTAATCAGAATAGAGGTGGAAGGAACCTTGGAAGTCTTCTAGTCCAGGGTTTCACAACCTGTGGGCCAGGTTTTGGGGATTGCAACTGGGCCACAGAAACGGCTGGCGAGCACATATGCATGCATGCGCATCCTCACTTGCGTGAGCATGCAAAGCCAGAAATGTTGGGGAACTCTGTTCTAGTCCAACCTGGTGCTTAAGCAGGAGACCCTATAGCATTTCAGGTAGCTGGCTGTCCAGTCTTTTCTTAAAAACCTCCAGTGATGAAGCACCTACAGCTTCTGAAGGCAAGCTGTTCCACTGATAATTATCCTCACTGTTAGGAAATTTCTCCTTAATTCCAGGTTGCTTCTCTTCTTGAGTAGTTTCCATCCATTGTTTCTTGTCTTGCCTTCTAATGCTTTGGAAAAGAAATTGACCCCCTCTTCTTTGTGACAGTTCCTCAAATACTGGAATACTGCTATCATGTCACCCCTAGTCCTTCTTTTCTCTAGACTGACCATGCCCAATTCCTGCAACCATTCTTCATATGTTTTTGTCTCCAGGCCTTTAATCATCTTAGTTGCTCTTCTTGTCACTTTTCCAAAGTCTCAACATCTTTTTTTGTAATGTGGTGACCAAAACGATGCAGTATTCCAGGTATTGTCTCACTAAGGATTTATAAAGTGATACTAATACTTCACATGATTTTGATTCTATGTCTCTGTTTATACAACCAAGGATTATATTAGCTTTTTTGGCTGCTACTGCACACTGCTGGTTGATGTTTAAGTGATTGTCCACTAAGACTCGAAGGTCCCTCTCACAGTTACTGTTTTTGAGCCAGGTTTCGCCTAATCTGTACTTGTACCTTTGGTTTTTCCTGCCTAGATTAAAACCTTACTTTTTGCTACATTAAATTTCATAATGTTGGATACAGCCTATTGTTTAAGTCTGTCAAGATATTTTAGATGCTGAGCTTGTCTTCTGGGTTGTTGGCTATTCCTGCCAGCTTAATGTCATCTGCAAATTTGATGAGTTCCCCTTCTATTCCCTCATTTAAGTCTTTTATGGAGATATTGAAGGGTACTCGGCCTAAGAAGAAAATTAAAGGCTCAGGATTAAAGTTTAAGTTTGATAAAAACTTAGGATGAGAACTTATAAACTGAGTTTAAATTCTCAGTGACCAGTACAATAAATTACATCCCAGGATATTAAAGGAATTTGCTAACTACCCACTTGAGCCCTTATATATTATTTTTGAGACGTCCTAGAAAACAGGGAATTTCAACATTACTGAAGAACAAACGCTAAAATACGGTAAAAGGAAGAAGAAAAAAGTATACCGGCTGTTCAGTAAAGACAAACACAGAACTCTTGCTAATGAAGAAAATTCAGAATGACTGAAATATTTTAGCTCAGTCTTCTAGAAGAGGATATAGTTCCACCAGGAAGGACAGAATGAAGGGACAGGATTGAAGATTAAAGCTGATAAAAACATAATCAAGAACTTTCAAATATTATTTTGAATGTGTTTAAATGTCAGGGCCAGATAAATTGCTTCCTAGAGTACCTAATCTAATCAATACTTAATGTATTAGAACAATTAATCTGTGGAACAACTTGCCTCCAGAAGCTGTGAATGCTCCAACACTAGAAGTTTTTAAGGAGAAACTGGACAGCCTTTTGTCTGAAATGTTATAGGGTTTCCTGCCTGAACAGGGGGTTGGACTAGATGACCTCCAAGGTACCTTCCAATTTTATTATTATTGTTATTGTTATTTTGTTGTTATTGTTATTATTCTAGAAAAACTGAAAAATAGATGAAATATCAAATTACTAGAAGACAAGAGTCGTTTTTGTCTTCTGAAAAGGCTAAAAGGAGATTCTGAACTACTATAAATCAGTTAGTCTGACACTGACACGTGGAAAGATTCTGTGCTATGAGAGGGCTGATCTTTAAACATGTTCAGAACAATATTTGAAAACAGTGTTTACTGGAATTCAATACAGATTTGTCTGGTACAAGTCTTTCCAGATTTTCCCTTCCTCAGTTTTTGATTGAATAACATGCTTAGCAGATTGTTGAAATCATATAGTTATAGTAAACCTTGATTTCACTGTAGCATTTGATGCAATATTATATGACACTACTGTATGATCAGACAGCTCATTAGGTGCAAGACAGTAAAGGCGGAGCCAATAATTTCTTCAAATCACATAGAATGTCAATGTTGTTTTCTTGGCAACAATATAGAAGGAAGTTTGCCACTACCTTCTTTCAGGATTTTTTAAACTTTCCAATGTAGTCTATAGAACTGAGATTTCCTGATGACTTTGAATCCAACTCTGCATGAGCCATCCTTAAAGCCAGTTTCAAGTAATGTCATTGAAAAATGTTGACTGGACATAGCGAAAACAACAGGAGCAAGACAAGCCACAGTCTCTTCCATGCCTAAGACATGGGGACAATACCAGCAAAGTGAACTAAGAACTCCAGGCAAGATAATAGCAAGGTGAATCGATGGACTTTAGGCATGATGACAGCAAGGTGAACTAATAAACTCCAAGCAGGATGACAGCAACTGCTGATTGCAAGGCCCAATAAAAGCAACCACAACTCTCCGGATCCAGGCACAGTGAAGGCAACTTGACTTCAATGGGTTCAAAGTACAACAAAGGCAACATAGCTCCTGTAGTTTCAAGGCATGACAAAGGCAACTTGACTTCAATAGGTGAAAGGCATGACAATGACAATACAGTCTTAATTAACCCAAAGCAACAGATCAAGAGCATCCATGAATCAATGGATTATTTTTTTAATAAATGTTTTATTAATTTTCCATTTTCACAAACAAGTGCTCAATAGACAACATGATGACTGAGTCCATTAATTATTCACTAATACATATAAGTTTTTCTAACTAAGTCCAATGTTACACCCCACCAGTATAACCTGTCTTTGTCAATGCTGTAACATTGGAGGTTCCTGCTCTGACAACTGATAGAAATTGCAGCCATTTTTACTTTGCTTTTAACATGCTTTTCATTCTGTTTAGAAATTAGGTGTTGAAGGGGGGATGGGGTGAATGCTTGAGCTCAGCTAGCCATAATAACAATGCAGCTCCGTGGGAAACTCAAGGACACAAACTGATAGCGTTTTGGTGGGCTAAGGAGCTGGGAGGAGAGCCTGCGCTCCTGGCTAATTGGAGAATGTGATTTATGACTGCTTTGTGGGGGTGGGATTTGCATTCTGTTACTTTGTATCTGGGGGAAGGGAATCTAGTTTTGGGTTCAACTATGTAGTGCCGATACTTTGTTTCCTGAATGAAATGTTCTTTGAGGAAGAATTCTTACCGAAGTTCTTTTGATGGGTTTGGAACCATGACACTCTACTTCTGGTAATAACAATTTTTCCGCATTAAACAAATACAATTCTTATTATTGTTAGTAAACATACAATTGCATAGCGACATTTGTTACATTTTTCTAATAATATCAATAATCTCAGTTTAGAATATCTTTCCTAGCCAAAACATATCTTAATTGCATTTGCATTCAATTTCCACTTATTTAGTCCATATCCTATTTTTGCTTTTTTTATAATTTTAGTTTCTGATCCATGTTCAAAGTGTTCCAGTCATTTATAATTTCAAAATAAGTTGTATTTGGGCAATCAGAAGAATCCCTTATTCAAAATTCTTAACATATTCTTATTTCCCTTTTCATACCAAGATATAATATTATGGTTACAAATCCTAGCTATTCAGTTATAAAAATGCTTCTATTTCTAACAATCTATTCTTAACCATATTCAAACTTCTAATCAATAATATAGCATCTCCTCTATTACCTCAAAGCTTCTATTTCTTTCAATCTTACTCTAGCTTTCTCTTTGCCAACTGACTTTCCAAGTCAGTGCATTTGGGTCATCAAATAATTCTTCCTAATTTGGTTAAACTGTTTTTGGAAGAGCTAGCCCGTTGATATTCATTGAATTGCACCCCTCCTTCTCTGGTTCCTCACAGTTCTATTACATTTCAGTGTAGTACACAAAAGATTTGCTAATCTTAGTTGCTACACTTTATTCATTTCAGCAGCAGTTAAATGCAGATGCTTTTCTATGGAATAGGGATCCAGGGCTAAGACTTAAAACTTGCTAAACTGTAAAATGGGAATGGACCAGCCATTATTTCCTCCATTGCTTCTAGCATGTAATTCAGTTAAAGCTGATATGCTTTCAGATTTCGGGAACAGCTACCTGCAGTTAGAAACAAATAAGTCTATTTGATAGCTCAGAAATATGTCTTAATTAGGTACTTCCTTATGGGGCTATTACAGAAACACTCTAGATGGTATCTCAACAATTTTTCCATTAGTATTACTACTTGCTTTGATAAACAGACACTAAAAAATTGTGGTAAGTTTGTCATGATCCTTATATTAAAAAGACAAAGGAAATAGGATTTTCAAAAATATGTTAAAATTGACAGATCTATACAATTGGAACCTGGCATGATTACTGTTCCATTCATAGCAATATTTATAATTTAGCATTGGAAGACCCTCTTGGCATGGGAATGAATTCACTCCATATGTTAGGAAATCCTGATGAAATCAGGAAAGCAAGAAGAGAAGGAAAACAAAAAAGGAGGAACAGTGGAATAGACAGAGTGAGGCATAAATAGGATTATGTGCAAAGTGTAATTAAAAAATGTCCAAATGGAGAAAATGGTTGTGAAATCCAACTCTGTCTTTTTTAAAAAGAGTGTTGTGTCTGCAATGCACATTAAAAAAAAACAAGCTTTGATTGCACCATCTTGACATTTTCACCAAACCCTGCAGATATCCATGGAGCTGGATAAGACTTTATTGCTCAGTCACCCTGGTTAATTTGAAGAATGTTATGAGAATGCCAGGCAACTTCAGCTTCAATTTAAAACTCACCCCTGGCACATTTTGATTTTTTCCCCGTTCCTCCAATTATATTTTCTCCTTACTTGAATAAAATTCAAAAACAAAACTTTTTTGTACTTTGTCATACATTTTAGAATGGAATTCTTCATTTAGTTGTTTACTTACACATCAAAAATGCTGCCATTATGTGTTACAGAAGCATTACTTCCACATTATTATCAAGCATATATAAAAATTATAGCTTAATATCTTATTAATAGTGTACAAATAAATGTATTGCAGAACTTGCCCAATATGTAACAGTTGATAAGGAACTGGAGGTATATCACAGAGCAGCTTTGATTTCTTTATGTACTAGCAGAAAATCAATGTAAACTAACTTTACTCCCAATGTTGCATGAGACAGCATTATAGTGCCATCTAGAGGAATATAGTACATATTTAGAAAAGGTAATATCACATAACATGGTAAATTACAAATCGAGGTAAACAAGATCAGCACTGTAATGTAATGGATATTATAAAGCCAAAATATAGATTGTTATAATTTAATTAGCATTAATATTTATGTAAAATTCAGTAGTGATTTTGAGTATAGATACCTTATGTAACATCTGCAGTGAAACAGGAAACCATTGTTCCTAGCTATCACAAAATAAATAAGTGAACTAGTTTTTAAATTAATAAAGTATATATTCTTTGAATTTTTTTCTATAATATTGAAACCTTTAAGACTGTAGTAAAGTGGCTTGAAATGTGAAATTTCTATGTAAGTAGGGCAGGTTTTTCAGGATGGTTCCCTTTTTGTGTACCACTGCCATCACTTCAGATAACAGGGCTTCCTCTAGTACCAAAAACAATAGTGATTTTTTTTCCTCCCCAAAACATAAAGCAAAACTCTGCATATTTGTTGTTTTAAAGTGCGCCCCCCCATGTGTAGTGAAGACCAAGCATAAAAAGAAAGGTCAGTAGATGATGATTGACTGTGAGAAAGGTCTCCCAAAACATGAAGGAATTCAATTAGTCCATAAGTTGGATTTGATAAAAACCCTCATTGATTAGAAGTCAACAATCACTTTTGCCTGAAGCAATGTCATTCTGTGAGAACTACAAATGGTAAAACATGATCCCTAGTTTAAAACCAAAGCCATTTGATCTTGCTATAGTTCAGCCTTAAGCCTGTTCTCCCCACATCTTTTTGGACACCAGGTAGCAGAACAGGGCATTATTAGTGTACTGATGACACTGTGCTGATGGATTACCACACTCATTAGCTTCATTTAAAGGCTAAATAAGAATGGAAAGAAATCAAGGGTCTTGAGCTGGATCTTACCCTACCTTCTAATTGGTACCAGCTTCAGAAGAGGAATAAGCACTGTAAATCAATGCACTTTTAACCACCTCACCTTCTGAAGATGGCCCAAATGGTTACCATGATAACTCGCATTGAAAACTGCTGAGAGATCCAGCACAACAAAGAAAGTCACATCACTCTTGCCTCAAAGACCATCCACAAGCACAATCAATACTGCTTTAGTGCTGTCCATGTCCAGGTCTTAAGCCCAAATGAAAAGAATCCAAACCTTTGAATGTGTTGCATCTTCAATCTCTAAAAAAGAGAAGAAATTTGAAATTGGTTGAAAATTAGTCAAGATTCCTGGGTCCATTGATGGTTCATTGAGGGGCAAAATATCTTATCCAAGGCTGGCTAAATAGTTTCTTCACTCAAGAAAAAAAATTAACCATTGCTTGAACCCTCCCAGAAGACATTGATTAATTGAAGTACAAGGATGCCATCTACTTGACTGAGATTCACAGATGTAACATTTTGAACTAATTTATGATCTTCAAAATGCAAATTGTAAATAGTGATTAGGAAAACAAAAGGAATCTAGTTGAGCATGCTTTTTTAAATGTATAATTATATACATAGTTGTCCTCTTATCTGCATACAGATTTTGATAAAGTCAACATCTTTGAAAGCATTTACAGATTTAGATTCAAAGATTTAGTTTTTATTCAGTTTAGCTGTGTTTTTGTTCTTCCTGTCACACTAAATATGGAAGAAGATGAAAGAATTTCCCCATTTGACTAGAAATGTATTTAATCAAGTACACAGTAACTCAACTTACGCATGTGATCAGGGTGGTGTGCTTACCTTTCCATATGTTGTAAAATGGCATATCTGATAAAATTCTAACCATGCAAAAGGAAATATAGTATTCTAATATAACCCAAAATCTACGTAATCATTGCTTTTGATATATTGTTTCTAGAAGCATATGGCTGGCTCCTGCAGGATAATTGTTTCTGCTTAGAAGTACCAAGGGTAATCCTTGCTATTTTCTGTTAAAAGAAGCAGCAGCAGCTGTCAGAGGATGAAGTAGCCTTCTGTCTGTTAACAGTATAAGACCATTGAACAGATCCAGTATAAGGCAGTTTCTAAATTTCAAGGATGAAAGACTAGTCAGTTCTTATATTCTCACATTTTACTACATTTATAGTTTTTGTGCAGGAAAGAGACGAGCAAACCAGTTCTGCTTGTTATACCTGAGTTTCAGACTTAGCAATAGCAATTAGACTTATTTACCACTTCACAGTGCTTTGCAGCCCTCTTTAAATGATTTACAGAGCCAGCATATTGCCTCCCTAGCAATCTGGATCCTCATTTTACCAACCTTGGAAGGATGGAAGGCTGAGTCAACCTTGAGCCTCTCAGAATCAAATTCCTGGAGGGAACAATGAGTTTGCCTGCATTCTAACCACTCCGCCACCACGGCTCAAGTAGAAAACAAGTGTTTAGTAGTTTCTACCTGACAGTATCACAGGTGACAGCTCAGCATTATCATTTCAAAATCCCTGGTGGTGGGAAAGAATCAGCCATAGACTATCTTGAACATTCCCTATGTTCCTCTTGCAGCTGTTCTCCTATCCTAATATCAGGGGTACTGAGAGCAAGGAAGTGCTTCAAAGCAGTATATAGACCTGGTTGTCAAATGAAAATCTCCTGAACTTTTGAACAAAAGAATATAGCTCTCCAGCCCAAACAATATATTCATTTGGTCAATTTTGTCCCCTGATTTAGGTTTTTCTTTGTGGGATCTGAGATGCCACAAACAAACTCAAAAGGTCACCATTCTCTCAAAAAGGCAAAAATCTGAGAATAATGACAAGCTTTATATCATTAAGAACTCAAGAACTAAGATATTCCACCCATGCCTTCCGGCAAAAGGACTTCGAAGCTATCTAACTCTATAAATCATAAACATTTTTATTTTCTCTTGCCTTTTACAGAAAGTGCTTGATATTTGGGAGAGAAGCAGGGAAAGGCACATGATTCTTTGAGTGGCAGTTTGCCTGACAAAAGATCATAAACAAGCCTCCAGCAGCACTTCCTGCACCAAGCAACACAATTTGTTGAATCATTTCAGCATAAAAAATTGATGTGACAGGCCCTGCTTTTTCACCAGGCAAAAAAATAACTCATTGCTTCAGCTTCATGTAGGTGCCCGGTATGGAGTAAAACAGACAAGGATGAACTCTGAGAACTTAATCAGGCTCCCAGAGGGGTTCAGGAAATCATACAACAAAGATGTTGATAGATCATGTGTCGAAATGACCTAATAATTACTTTAAGAGATGAGAGGAGTCCCCCCCCCAGGCAAAACCACTTATCATTTTTTAAAAATGTCAGCAGAATTTGCAAAGCTTCAAAGACATAGATGTTAGAATGCTTTCAGTTGCTGCTGGAAAAATGTTGGAACGTACAGAAACATTGTGCTCAAATGTACTTCTCTATATCACAGAACAAGTAGTTAGTCCTTTCATTGTAAGGTTTTCTTTCCTTTCACTCTGGCTGTTTGGATATTCCAAAAAAGGCATTACTGAAATGGGCCCAACAGAAATACAAAGTACTCAGAGACTAGCAAATCAGAGTGAAAAGTCCCTTCTGACACAGCGTATTATCTCAGAATATTGCATTGGTTAAATTGTTCTCTTGTTATGTTGTAAAGCTGCTTCATGATTTGTCTTATTAAGAGCCATATATTAATAACACCAATATGAATCTAATGTATAATCAATACATTCCCATTTGATTCTAGGACCACTCCTAAGGTACTGTAGGTGTTCATTTCTTAAAAGTCCAGAACCATTATGTATCAAGGATAGTTGAAACCTTGTTCACGAGAAAGATAAGCAAACCTTCATTTAAAATATACATTAACATTTTTAGTACAATTTACCATAACAATAACAGAAACACAAAGAATCTAAAAATTAACCATAGTAGGAGAAAAAATAAACTCTGATGTTAAAAGCTTTAGAAAGAAAAATCTTTTGTCTGACATCTAAAAGACATTAGTATGAGCACCAGGTAAGCCTTTAGAAAATGGTCTGCCTCTATTATTATTCACCTCAACCCAATTTTACTAGAAATATACTGAACCCTCTTTCACCCCAGGAAATCAGGGCAGCTTACAAAAGCTTACACTGAATGCTAAAGCTACAAAGCATCACACTAAAAAGCTAAAGAAAAGGGAAACTAAATAAACCCACGTAATATTTCCAAATATATATGCAAATAAGTAAGTTTTATCCCAGGGTACTAAACTGATGGCAATCTTGATAGCACTCGATCTTTCATAGAAGTACTTTCTCAAGTAAGGAATTGCCAGAGTAAGAAAATGGCTTTCTTTTGAGTTTTCAGACAAGGAGGTTTTTCTGGCAAAGGAACTCAACGAAGAATATTCTTTGATGATCTCAAGACATGAGCAGAGATAAGTGACCCTTTTTTTGTATTTGAATCTAAAGCCACTAGCTAGTAATTGTGTTATTTTAAAGTAAGTCTGTAGGGGAGAACCTGTACAAAGGAAAACACCATAAATCTTCCAACAACAGGTTGTTTATTTAGCAAGCAATTTCTCTTCATTCTCTAAATACCTGCTGTGTTAGAGTATGAATAAATATATAAACAAAAACTAGTAATCAATATGCAGTAGTAATTACAATAAAACTACAATAAAATCAACCTGAAATACAGCCCAAAGAATAAAACCTATACTTAAAGATGCCTCTAAATATTTTAAGATATTGCTTGCTGCTAAAGTAAGCATGAGAACTTGCTTAATGCCTTATGAAAAATATATATTGATATCTTCCCTGCCAGAAGAAAAGAAAATCAAGGCTACAGAATTTAATGTATAGTTTTCCAAGTATCCTACTGATCAGCTTTGACTTCAACATTGATTTTACCATATTTGGGGCTGTTTTGCTTATGCAAAATCCTTTATAACAACAAACTGATTTTGCTATTTGGTCTTCAGTCAAATTAGCCTGAGTGCCCTCACCCTCTGAATCTTAGTCTGTCTAAATCCATGATCCTTGGACTTTACGGCTTGACACTTACATGTGCTGGAAATTGAGCTTGAGCCTTAACTGAAATGGCTTCAGATAAGCAGTTTCCTTCAAAGGTCACCTGGCCCCAGACTGTTCTTAAAACCAAGATGAGAGAAAATCAGTTATTCCCTAAACAGAATGTCCAGCTCCACAGGTTGCATATGTAGAAACTGATCTCATAAAAGCAAACTAGGTGATACTCTTGGCTTCAAGTTTAATTTGTACTGAAACTGTCACAGCATGCCTCCAAAAGTCCACAGTAATATATGTTTTCTTCAGTAATATATGTTTTTAACAACTCAGTCAATACCCCCAAAAGCTCAATTGGACAGCTAGTTGTAAAAAACAGTGCTAGTGCCATTTCCATACTGAAGCTGGTGAGTCACAAGCTGTAGCAACTGAAAATAATGACCCAGGTCTATTATGTCATGGGCTCTGATGAGCAGGAACGAGAACACGCAGAGGAGTACAGATGAACACATACTTTATTTAAGCAGAAACTGTACTGAGAGATTGGATTCACCCTGCCTCAATATATATAGCCAGGCACTATGGCAGGGGTGTCAAACTCAATTTCATTGAGAGCCGCATCGGCATTGCGGTTGCCCTCAGGGGGCCGGGTGGGTGTGGCCAGGGTGGGCATGGCCTACTGGGTGGGTGTGGCCAGCTCTACATCGTTCGCATCAAGGGTGCCTATGGGGGCCTGGGCAAGAGTGGGACAGATCTGAGGGTCTCTGGCAGAAGGAGGGTCTCTGGGCCAGGGCCAAGGCAGTGGGGGCCGTTCCCTCACTGTTTCCAGGATGGCTTCGTGGGCCACATGAAACCACTTCACGGGCCGGATCTGGGCCCCGGGCCTTGTGTTTGACATGTCTGCACTATGGTATTAACCAATCGGATTGAAGCTATACTTGCCACCCAAAGTTGACCAATACAGGACTGGCGCCGTCCTGTCTGAGGTGCTGGAGAACCATTGGTTCTCCAGCAGAGCACATGGTGATATTCCAAAAGCCCAGTACATAACACCCCTCCCCCCTAAGATCAGACTATAATACCCTTGACAATTGTCAAGGCCCAAACTGAATAATATTAAACAATATTAAGTATGATGATTTGTAAGCTAAGGTAATTAGAAGTCCTTATGTGACCTTCTCAGACGTTTCTTGTAGAGGGGACTAAAAAGATATTAAAGAACGATATGACAATGCAATATACTACAAAGAGATGAACAACGTCTCAATGAGCATGCCATACAGCAGTTAAATGTGCCCCCAATTTTTGTAGATAGTAGCAGATTGTCATACAGTTACACATCACTTTATTTTAAAACATAGTCCTTAAGATATGCTGGGGGTTTATGTGGTCTGGATGAGCACCTAGGAGTTCCAGTCACTTTATCCTCTACCAGCTTACCCAGTGGGCTGGGTAGACCCATGTCCCCCTGAGCTCCTGTGTCTAGGGGAGTTGCATTGCTCTGTCTGGCCTCTTCCGGTGGGCCCACCCCAGAGTCTGACAGTTTAGCAGAGTGTGCACAATGGTTGCTGAAATTCGGCTGGTTTGCCTGATCAGGGGTGCCATGTTGCACTTCTGAGCTGCCATGCTCCTCTTCTGGATCAAGTTCCACTGAGGAAGGAAAACCCTGGTGGCACTGGTGTGAGCTGGCCTGGATGCCAACTTGAGGACTTTGGGAGGGACTTGTACCATAGTCCTCACTTAGTGACCACTCTGGGAATCTTTTTCTAAGTTGGTCAATATACCTTCTGACCAGTCGCCCTCCTTCCAACCCCACTTTGTAAGATAAGGGTCCAGATTCTTTGACCACCTGACCAGGAACGCACAAGTTTCCAGGCCCATAGTTCCTGGCCCAAACCCAATCACCTGTTTGCAGCCCCCTTGGGGGTTTTGGTTTAGGGGCTTCGTATGTCACTCTGCCTGGATGCAACCTGTCCAGTTTAGTAATCAATCGCCATACCCGTCGAAGCTCAGCAGGACTTTTTCCTGTAGCTGTGCAGGTTGTAGAGTGTTGACAGAGCAAGAAATCTGCCAGTCTATGATGCCAGTCACCCGTGATGATGCACTTGAGCACCTCCTTTGTTGTCCTCACCATGCATTCGGCTTGTCCATTCCTAGAGGGGTGAAATGGTGAAGACGTAGCATGTCTGATGAGGTTACCTCTGAGAAAAGCCTGAAACTCAGCAGCAATGAATTGAGCCCCATTATTAGAAACCAAAACATCAGGCAACCCATGTGTTGCAAAGAGTTTTCTCAGCACCTGGATGGTCCTAGCAGTAGTCATATTAGGGACTGGAACTACTTCCAGCCATTTTGAGTGGCTATCCACTACTACCATAAAAAGCTGTCCTTGAAAAGGCCCAGCATGGTCAATATGAACCCTGGACCAGGGGGTATGTGTTTCCTCCCACCTATGAACTGGGGCCTGAGGCATTTCAGGCCTAGACCTCTGACAGGTATAGCAACCATGAACTTGATCCTCTACAGCCTTATCCAGGCCAGGCCACCACAGGTAGCTTCTAGCCAACACTTTCATCCGTACAATGCATGGATGGCCTTCATGTAAGGAATGTAAGACTCTGTCCCTCAAAGTTGTGGGAATAATAACTCTGTTGCCCCATAAAATGCAACCCTTATGTGCAGACAATTCATGTCTCCTGACAAAATAACTTTGGAACTCAGGGCCTGGACTTTTTTCTGACCAGCCCGTGTGTACCCATGACAATACTCTGCTCAGAGGTTTATCTGTAGCAGTCTCAGCAGCAATATCCCCAGCATGGACGGGAAACTCAGGTAAATCCTGAATAGACAATATTTTAGCAGCGGGGGCTGGATCAGGATCCATTAGAGGCAGTGGTAATCTACTGAGGCCATCTTCATGGCCCATTTCCTTTCCAGGTTTGTGAACTAACTTAAATCTGTAAGCAGCCAAAAATATAGACCATCTCAGCATTCTTGGAGACAGTATGTGGAGAGTTTGCTTATCAGTGGTGAATAAGCCCAAAAGGCGTTTGTGATCAGTGAAGACAGTGAAATCCCTGCCAAATAAATAATCGTAAAATTTTTTGACTCCAGCCACAATGGTTAAGGCTTCTTTATCGATCTGTGCATAATTACGCTCAGCAGCAGATAAGGTTCTGGAATAGAGTGCAATAGGAACTTGTTCCCCATTCTTCTCTATGTGGCTTAAGACGGCCCCCACCCCGTAGGGAGATGCATCACATGCAAGGCAAACAGGTTTAGACTCAATGTAATGAGTGACAGTGACAGGCCCTTATCTGAAAGGAGGGCCTTTAGATTCTGGAAACTTTTTTCATGTAATTCAGTCCACTTCCAAGGGGCTTTTTTTTAATCAAGTAACTTGTGGAGGGGCTCAGCTATTGCAGCCTTATGAGGTAGAAATGTGTGATAAAAATTCAGGAGGCCCAAAAATGCTTGCAGTTCTGCCTTTGACTGTGGCCTAGGAGCCATTTTGATGGCCTTAACTTTTGACTCAGCGGGGTGAATTCCACTAGCATCAATATGGAAACCTAAGAATTCTGTTGAAGAAACCCCAATACTATATTTGTTTTTCTTTAACTTGAGGCTCGCATCACATAGCCTTTGTAACACAGCCCTGAGCCTCTTGGCCAATACTTCTGGGGATTTCCCGGCAATGAGAACATCATCAAAATAAGGACAGACACCCTGAATTCCTTTAAGTGTACGCTCCATAATTCCTTGGAATATGCCCGGTGCAACGCTAACCCCAAACTGCAAACGTTTGACTTTTAATGCTCCTCTATGAGTCACTATCGTTTGAGACACAGCTGTGGCCTCCTCTACTGGCAGCTGCTGATACATCTGCGCTAAATCAAGTTTAGCAAAAATGCTGCCCCCTTGCAAAGAGGCTAGAATATGGCTATCGGGACTAGGTATGCATGTTGCTTTAAAGCTTTATTTATCGTGCATTTGTAGTCTGCGCAAATGCGAATCTCCCTGTTGGGCTTTAGTGGGGTGACAATAGAAGTTTCCCACTCCCCCCATCAACAGGCTGCAATACACCTTGCTCTACTAACTTATCAATTTCAGTATCGATTTTATGTTTTAAGGAGAAAGGAACTCTGCGAAGTTTGACTCTTATTGGAACAACGTTAGGATCTAACTTAAAAGAGATTTGTGGCCCAGTATAAGTTCCTAGTTTTGACTCAAACACATCCACAAATTCCTCACAAACAGCCTTGAAATCTGCCGTCTGTGTCCGGTTAATGCCTGTTATTTGAATGCCCAAAGCCTCAAA
Organism: Vipera ursinii; assembly: GCF_947247035.1. NCBI lineage: Eukaryota > Metazoa > Chordata > Lepidosauria > Squamata > Viperidae > Vipera > Vipera ursinii. The sequence continues at coordinate 35,056,260 of NC_139514.1, read as the reverse complement.
CCAATCAAGTCCTATAAGACTTGTTCTATGGCCCTCTACTACTATGGCATCCAGGTGCCCCAAAAACCCTTTAAATTTCACCAATACTGTGGCTTCACCCTTAACTTTAACCTGAGCATTCTGAAAATCTGTTAAAATAATGTCTGACGGTCGTAATGTAGCCCACTGGTTGCTGCGACTGCAAACAAGGTTGAATGTGTCCTGTGAAATAATTGAGACCGCCGAGCTGGAGTCCAATTCCATTTTGCATGGAATTCCTTGTAGCTCTACTGAGAGATTAAGTTTAGGCTTAAGGGGACGACGAGCCCCAGTACGACAAACGCTTCTCTGGCTCCTGAAGAACCCCACACTGACTGGACCCAGGGCCCCAGTACCTTTCCTAGTCGGTTCCTCCAACTGATGCTTGGGTGGCCTGTCTCTCTGGCATGCCCTGCATACCACCGCGATGTGCCCGGTCCTCCCACAAGCCCTGCACGTGGCCGAACGGAATCTGCAGTCTGTGCGGGAATGATTGCCTCCACACCCCTTACATCTCGGTAAGAGAACTGCCTTGTAATTATTCTCTCTTTGTTGATTTCGGTGGTTTTGCTCTCTTGGCTATCTCTGGTTTGTTGATTTCAGGTTCCTCTTCTTCAGACGATTCTCCGGTGCCAATGGCGACCTCGTGGTGGATGGAAACTTCTGTCTTTGGGGTTTTGGTGGGCTGTACAGTTTGTACTGCACCTCCGGCTGCTTCGTCAGCCATGATCTCGTCTTGTGCTTCAGTGAACGTGAGGTTTGGTCTGGCAACTAGTCTCTGCTGCAAAGTTCTGTCTCTTAGTCTGCAGACGAGTCAGTCTCACAAACACTCCACCAAATTCAAAAATTTGCAGAGACGTGCGGCCTGTCTTAGGTCTGTGATAAACTCAGATACTGTCTCACTGGGAAGCTGTACTCATTGGTCAAATTTAAACCACCAGGCCATCTCTGACATTTTTGGCTGGAAATGCCCGGTCAGCTTCTTCTTCAGGTCAGCAAAAGATACTGCTTTGATGGGTGTTGGCGCGAAGAGGTTCTCAGCTAAATCAAAAGTTGCTGGCCCACATACACACAGCAATGTCGCAGCTTTTAGGCCTTCCTCTGCTATCTAGTTAGCTTGTAGGTAATTTTCTACCTGTGAGAGGTAAGACAGCCAATCTTCTGGATGTTTGATGTCGAATTCTCTGAGTTTGCCGACTTTTGGCATTTTTCCTTAATTCCTGCTCTGCTGTTGGATCCTGCTTCAAGTCTCAGGGAACGCTTCCTCTGAGCACGCGGCTGCTAGCGTAGTTTACTAGCTGGCTAGAGATGGGGGGGAAGATGCCTCTTCCCTCCAGTGAGTAATGCCGTCCCCTCGTGACTTCAGCCCTCAGGCGGAGAAGCGGATCCCATCCTCGTCGCCACTATTATGTCGTGGGCTCTGATGAGCAGGAACAAGAACACACAGAGGAGTACAGATGAACACATACTTTAATTAAGCAGAAACTGTACTGAGAGATTGGATTCACCCTGCCTCAATATATATAGCCAGGCCCTATGGTATTAACCAATCGGATTGAAGCTATACTTGCCGCCCAAAGTTGACCAACAGCAGGACTGGTGCCGTCCTGTCTGAGATGCTGGAGAACTGTTGGTTCTCCAGCAGAGCATGTGGTGATATTCCAAAAGCCCAGTACATAACAAGATCCACAACAGGTGACTACTTTAAACAAAGTTTGTTTGTTTGTTTATTTATTTGATTTCTATAGTCATTTATCTCAACAAATTCCTCTGGGCAGCCTGTATCCTGAAAACATAAAATAATTAAAATAAATAGATATGGTCATCGAGTAAAACCATTGCCACACATGTTAATATAGCCAAGAAATGGGGTCCTTAACATATTCGACATCCCAGGCACATAATCAAATCTTGACAGCCTTAAAAAAGGCCAGGAGAATCAGAATCATCCTAATCTCTGAAGGGATAATGTTTTAGATCAAGGATCCTCAATTCATTGGCTATGGCTATTAGGAACTGGGCCACACAGCTAGAAAGTAGTAACGGGCAAGTGAGTGAAGCTTCATCTATATTTGCAGTCACTCCCCAGCACTAGCATCACTGCCTCAGCTCCACCTCAAATCATCACACATTAGATTTTCATAGGAGTGTGAAACCTACTGTAAGTTGCACATACAAGGATCTAGGTTGTGCATGCCTCCTCCCCTCCCCAGTCTTTGGAAAAATTGTCTCCCATAAAACCTTGGTGCCAAAAAGTTTGGGGACAACTGTTCTAGAGGACATCCTGAATCTTGAAATTTGAGATCGTGACAAGCCCTGAAACTCCATGTGCAGAGATTGACATGTGTCATTGGGAGAAAGGGAGATCCACTCCTCCAATTAGAAGAATTGTTGAATTCCCACTGTTGAAGAGCATCTCCCAGGTTCTCTTTTCTTGTTGAACACAAATCTCCTGGATGTGGATATCTTTAGCTTCACATTCTTGTTCTGTCTTGATACCTTGTCCTATAAAAGGATTTTGGTTTATAATTCCTGGACTTTCATAGATGACTTCCACCTCAGATTACAGAGGTGTATTCTGTAATGACTGTATGCAACAGACCTGCTCTTCTTTGTTAATTTAAGTCACACCTGTAAGTTAAGGCTGATTTAGAGTTGCCTGCAACTGCCCATAGCCGTAGCTGCATACTTTGGTTGCGACGGGATTTATGAGTAAGTGGAAGTTGCAGAGGCTATGCAAATACCTCCCAAATCTCAGATGCACTTCGTGGAGAGGAGTACGCCTTGTCTACTGATTGGATGATCCGACTTCTGTGGTTTGTTGTTTGATGACCTCTTACCCAGAACACTAAAATTAGTGGATGTATAAAAAGAATGCCT